>NC_060148.1:24162975-24468316 GCF_021461385.2 Schistocerca piceifrons | reverse complement strand
CACAGCTGTACTTCTGCTCCAGTACCTCGTCTCCTACCTTCCAAACTTCCCGTGTTTGCAGGAGAGCTTCTGTAAAGTTTGGAAGGTAGGAGACGAGGTACTGGCAGAAGTACAGCTGTGAGGAGGGGGCGTGAGTCGTGCTTGGGTAGCTCAGTTGGTAGAGCACTTGCCCGCGAAAGGCAAAGGTCCCGAGTTCGAGTATCGGTCCGGCACACAGTTTTAATGTCCAAGGAAGTTTCATGCATTAAATTAATTATTATCACAGTTTATGCAAGCAAGTGAAAGAACTATAGACGGCCTTTTAAGTCCGTAATATCACTCGTAGTAAACCCTTAATCTATATTTACACCTACAGGGATACTTTGCGAATTACATTTACGTGCCTGGCAAAGGGTTTATCGAACCACCTTCAGGATAATCCTCTATTATTCCAGTCTCAAACAGCGTGCGGAAAAAACGAACACCTATATCCTTCTGAGCGAGCTCTGATTTCCTCATTTTATGATGATGACAGTTTCTTCCCGTGTAGGTCGGCGTCAAAAAATATTTTCGCATTCTGAGGCGAAAGTTAGTGATCGAAATTTCGTGATAAGTTTCTGCCGCAACGAAAAACGCCTATGTTTTAATTATGTCAGCCCCAAATCCTGTATCGTGTCAGTGACACTGTCTCCCCTGTTTCTCCATAATGCAAAATGTGCTGCTCTTCTTTGAACACTCTCGATGTAGTCCGTTTATTCTGTCTGGTAGGGATCCCACACTGTACAGCAGCGCTCCAGAAGAGGACGGACAAGCGTGGAGTAGGCAGTCTCTCTAGTAGATCTGTGGCATCTTCAGCCAATAAAACGTAGTCTTTGGTTCGCCTACCCACAACATTTCCTATGTATGGTTTCCAATTAATGTTGTTCTTAATTGTGATTCTTAGGTGTTTAGTTGAATTTACAGCCTTTAAATTTGACTAATTTATCGTCTAACCGAAGTTTCACCGATTCCGTTTAGCACTCATGTGGAGAACCTCACACTTTTCATTATTTGGGGTCAACTGCCAATTTTCGCAGCGTACAGATATCTTTTCTAATCGTTTTGCAAATTGGTTTTGATATTCTAATGACTTTACTAGATGGTAAATGACAGCATCATTTACAAACAAGCCAGCCAGAGTGGCAGAGAGGTTCTAGGCGCTTCAGTCTGGAAGCGCACGAGCGCTACGGTCGCAGGTTCGAATCCTGCCTCGGGCATGGATGTGTGTGATGTCCTTAGGTTAGTTAGGTTTAAGCAGTTCTAAGTTCTAGGGGACTGATGACGTCTGAAGTTAAGTCCCATAGTGCTCAAAGCCGATCTACAAACAACCTCAGACGATTCATCAATTGTCTCCGAAATCGTTTATATAGATAAGGAACAGCATTACCTTGGTATCATTAAGTGCATAAGAATCACGTTGGGGAATTTATAACGGAATGCACAGTTCAGTAAATACACTCCTGGAAATTGAAATAAGAACACCGTGAATTCATTGTCCCAGGAAGGGGAAACTTTATTGACACATTCCTGGGGTCAGATACATCACATGATCACACTGACAGAACCACAGGCACATAGACACAGGCAACAGAGCATGTACAATGTCGGCACTAGTACAGTGTATATCCACCTTTCGCAGCAATGCAGGCTGCTACTCTCCCATGGAGACGATCGTAGAGATGCTGGATGTAGTCCTGTGGAACGGCTTGCCATGCCATTTCCACCTGGCGCCTCAGTTGGACCAGCGTTCGTGCTGGACGTGCAGACCGCGTGAGACGACGCTTCATCCAGTCCCAAACATGCTCAATGGGGGACAGATCCGGAGATCTTGCTGGCCAGGGTAGTTGACTTACACCTTCTAGAGCACGTTGGGTGGCACGGGATACATGCGGACGTGCATTGTCCTGTTGGAACAGCAAGTTCCCTTGCCAGTCTAGGAATGGTAGAACGATGGGTTCGATGACGGTTTGGATGTACCGTGCACTATTCAGTGTCCCCTCGACGATCACCAGTGGTGTACGGCCAGTGTAGGAGATCGCTCCCCACACCATCATGCCGGGTGTTGGCCCTGTGTGCCTCGGTCGTATGCAGTCCTGATTGTGGCGCTCACCTGCACGGCGCCAAACACGCATACGACCATCATTGGCACCAAGGCAGAAGCGACTCTCATCGCTGAAGACGACACGTCTCCATTCGTCCCTCCATTCACGCCTGTCGCGACACCACTGGAGGCGGGCTGCACGATGTTGGGGCATGAGCGGAAGACGGCCTAACGGTGTGCGGGACCGTAGCCCAGCTTCATGAAGACGGTTGCGAATGGTCCTCGCCGATACCCCAGGAGCAACAGTGTCCCTAATTTGCTGGGAAGTGGCGGTGCGGTCCCCTGCGGCACTGCGTAGGATCCTACGGTCTTGGCGTGCATCCGTGCGTCGCTGCGGTCCGGTCCCAGGTCGACGGGCACGTGCACCTTCCGCCGACCACTGGCGACAACATCGATGTACTATGGAGACCTCACGCCCCACGTGTTGAGCAATTCGGCGGTACATCCACCCGGCCTCCCGCATGCCCACTATACGCCCTCGCTCAAAGTCCGTCAACTACACATACGGTTCACGTCCACGCTGTCGCGGCATGCTACCAGTGTTAAAGACTGCGATGGAGCTCCGTATGCCACGGCAAACTGGCCGACACTGATGGCGGCGGTGCACAAATGCTGCGCAGCTAGCGCCATTCGACGGCCAACACCGCGGTTGCTGGTGTGTCCGCTGTGCCGTGCGTGTGATCATTGCTTGTACAGCCCTCTCGCAGTGTCCGGAGCAAGTATGGTGGGTCTGACACACCGGTGTTAATGTGTTCTTTTTTCCATTTCCAGGAGTGTAGTTCATTCGCATATCGCCTCACGGCAGCAAAGCAGAACTCGGAGGCCGTTTCTGGGCACAACAGGTCGAATCGCCAGACTGACGTACAACTTAGCAGTCAGGGTGCATGGAGTAACCACGAGAGTGATCCTGCAGTCACACGAAGCCCCACTTCAGACCGTAACCCTGCGTGTCTGGCAGGCAGGCAGGTCGGCTGCAGGCACTCAAGTCGCCTCCTCCTAGTCGACTCCGGCCATCACTGGCACCGAGGTGGAACCAGCCTCCACCAGGAAACACACGACACCTCCACCCTGCTGCGCTCCACTGAGTTCTCGCTTGACACCACTCAACTCTCAAACGTCGCTGGTCTGTGGGTAGTAGAATGCACGCTACAAGGCATCCACCTTGGACCTGTTCTTGAAGTAACCGCCTTGTAACAGCTCATTGCGTCATTGTGGTGCCAACTACCACCTAAGCTGCCGCTGCAGATGCAGTACGGTACGCCAGAGCCATACGCCAAGCACAATTGTTTTTCCTCTCTGTAGTTCCACGTGGCCGTTTGGAGTCCAATCTTATTGGCTCCGCAGTACATTGTCGTGACCGTTTCTGGCAACAATGATGTACAGTGGCAACATTCGGGGCAAGTTTTTCTGTAATGTTGCAAAAGGAACATGGACCTTCTTGTAGCCCTAATACACAACCTCTTTCAGCCCCAGTGACAAACATCAAATGGCAAAGTTCAATTTCAAAGATAAATGAAATGTCGTGTGCCTAGGGCCTCCCGTCGGGTAGACCGTTCGCCAGGCGCAAGTCTTGCGATTTGACGCCACTTTCGCGACTTGCGCGTCGATGCGGATGAAATGATGATAATTAGGACAACACAGCACCCAGTCCCTGAGGGGAGAAAATGTCCGACCCAGCCGGGAATCGAACCCGGGCCCGTAGGATTGACATTCTGTCGCACTGACCACTCAGCTACCGGGGGCGGACAGTTTCAAAGGTAATTAACGCTCACGACCGTTGCAGAAAGTATATAAAGGAAACCTGATTTGCATCCCCATAGTGGCGCTGCTAGCCACACTCTTGTGCGACTGGCACTGCTCTTAAATCTGCATAGACATCATCAGACATCATCATACTGAAGCAGAAAGACGCCTCCAAACTTACGTTTCAGTTGCAGAACTGCTCGTTGGTGTTGCGATTTTCAGATCCGACTATAGGGGTGCAGCTTTCTCCATTTCGAAGGAATCCCCCCCACACGTACCTCCCCTCTCCACCCCTCCCCTCACAACCACCACCTACTCTCTCCCCCCCCCCCCCCTCCCCCAGCTAATGTGGTGCCTATGTCTTTTCAACTAATATCCTAGTAGTGCAGTTTTCTCGCCAATAGTAGCCATCTCGACACCTCACACTTACTACAATATATACACACACTAAGCGGTACCTGGCGGCAATCAACTTCCCGGACTGCCGTGGTGGTCATGTGTTCACTCATTAGCGTATTTCCTGCATAACGTATCCATCGACAATCATTTTGATCAACAAATTTATTTTTGTTACAAACGCAGTTATCGACGGGTTTATATAACGATACGATATTGCAGTGCCTGTGTTATTCCGAATTACAACGTGAAGTTCGCTTCGACGTGCCTGCATCGTAATTCGGAATAACACAGGCTCTGCAATGGCGTATTCATCCTCCGACTGTAGGCAGGCGACTTTATACAGAAATGTCTCCCCTGTGTTGGAATACACATAATGGAGGTAAGAGTACAGCTTGCAGAGACATGGTTGACAACAAACAGGTGTTTGCGGCTGGCCGCGGGTCTCGCTCGGATAGCCTAATGGCAAGGCGGCCACTCGCGACGAGTGGGACGTCCGGGTTCGAGTCCCGGTCCGGCACAAACTTTCCCTGTCGTCATTCCACTCCACAGCTTATGGTTGTCCATGTTCGCAATTTCGAATATATTTAATACTCAAAGAGCGTTCAAAAAGTTTTGCTCAGTCGTCTCTAATTTTTTTATTTTTTGAAGGAGGAGAGTGAAATTTTTTGTGAACATACTTGGAACATTTAGCTCTACATTGAGCCTACACTATGTAGCTTCCATCAGCTGTGACGCATCTGGCCCAACGTTCTTTCCATGACGTAAATGCACTTTGGTAAAATTCTGGGGATTGACTTTTAACCATCGCGTGACACAGGAAATAAGTCCCACTATCAAATGTTTTACCGCGCAGGCGGGCCTTCTGACGATCAAAGAGGTAAAAACCAGACGGAGCCAAGTCCACACTGTAGGGAAGATGAGGAACGATTTTCCAACCCATTGTCCTGATTTTTTTCTGAGGCATAAGAACTGTATGGGGTTTGCCATTGTCACGGTGTAGTCTGAAGAACTGACGCTGAAGCTGTGGTCTGTGGGTCTTGATGGCACGTCGCAGCTTGTCCATTGACAAACAGTAATGGTCCCGATTAACTGTGGAGCTAGGTTCCAAAAAGTCGATGAAAACGACACCACACTGATCCCAGAAGAACGAGGCCATCACCTTTCACCCTGCTGTTCGTGAAAGTCTTTTTTTTCTTCTCCCGAGGGGAACCTGGACGGTGCCGCTCCATGGATTGGACTTTGCTCTCAGGTTCGGACGAAAACAACCATGTTTCATCCTGTGTAATGACGCCGTCAAGACACTGTTTCCACTCTTCAGTGAAGGTCTTCATGAGACCCTAGCATACATTCTTCCTCATCGTTTTCATTTCGCTTGTCAGTAATCCGGGCACCCAACGTGCAGAGACTTTTCTGTACCCTAGTGACTGTACCAGTGATACCACACTACCCAATGACAAACGAGTCATTTCAGCAATCTGTCGTGTCGTCACACATCTGTCATTTTGGATGATTTGGTCAATGGTCTCCTTATTCACGTCACTCACTGCCGTCGATGGTCTACCGCATCGTGGATTGTCCAGTAGAGAGAAATCAACTTCTTTAAACCTCTGCAACCATCGCTGGATACTGCTGCGATTCACACTTTCCTCCCCATTAACAGGGAGCAACTTCCTGTGAATGAATGTGGCAGAGTCATCGCCTCTTTTGAAAGGGGAACTCCATCATCGACCGTAGTCGCCACCTGACATCTACTTCACGGTCCATTAAGGCTCACCTGTAAATGAAAGGAAATACTATTATACACCAACTTATAGCTGAATGTTCCAAGTATGTTCACAAAAAATTTAACTCACCTCCTGCAAAAAATAAAAAAATTAGCGACCACTGTGCAAAACTTTTTGAACGCCCTTTTCCGATCTACAATGAAGCGCGAAAGAAACTGGTATTGGCATGCATATTGAAATACAGAGATATGTAAATAAGCAGAACGCGGCGCTGCGGTCGGCAGCTCCTATGTAAGACAACAAGTGTCTGGCGCAATCATTATATTGGTTATTGCAGCTACAGTGGCAGGTTATCAACATTTAAGTGCGTTTGTACGTGGTGCTATAGTCGGCGCACGAGCGATGGGACACAGCATCTCCGAGGTAGATTATGAAGTGGGGAGTTTTCCCCGTACGATCATATCGCGAGTGTGACGTGAATATCAGGAATCGGGTAAAAGATCAAATCTCTGACATTGCTGCGGCCGGAAAAACATCCTGCAAGAACGGTACCAACGACGGCTGAAGAGAATAGTTTAACGTGACAGAAGTACAGCACTTATGCAAATTGCTGAAGATTTCAATGCTGCACCATCAAAAAGTATCGGCGTGCGAACCATTCAACAAAACATAATCGATATGGTCTTTTGGAACCAAAGGCCTACTCGTCTACCCTTGATGACGGCACAACACAAAGCTTTACGCCTCGTCAGGGTCCGTCAACACCGACGTTGGACTGTTGATGTCTGGAAACATGTTACCTGGTCGGACGAGTGTCGTTTCAAGTTCTAGCGACGGATGGATGTGTACAGGTATGGAGACAACATCATAAATCCCTGCATGTCAGTAGCGAGGGGTCAAGCTGGTGGAGGCTCTGTAAGGATGTGGTGCATGTGTACTTGGAGTGATATGGGACCTCTGATACGTCTATATACGACTCTGACGGGTGACACGTAGGTAAGCACCTTGCCTGATGACCTGCATCCATTCATGTCCACTTTGCATTCGGACGGACTCGGGCAATTCCAGCAGGACAATCCGACGTCCCAAACGTCGAGAATTACTACAGAGTGGTTTCGGAAACACATTTATGGGTTTAAACACCTCCGCTGGCCACCAAACTCCCCAGACATGAACATCACTGAGCACATCTGGTATGTGTTGCAACGTGTTATCCAGAAGATATCTCCACTCCCTCTTGCGGATTTATGGTCTTCATTCCTTCCAGCACTGCTTCAGACATTAGTCGAGTGCATGCCACGTCGTGTTGCGGCGCTTCTGCGTGTTCGCTGGTGCCTTACATGATGTTAGGCAGGTGTACCAGTTTCTTTGGCACTTGAATGTGCATCAATTCTCAATTCATTATTAAAGACTGGCACGTCATGAGATTTTTGTGTCGAAATAGTAAACCAGTACGCCTAGACATCTGCTACAAGTCTCTTAGTGTAACTCGATGTCGTCCTAAGTCCACGTTGCAGGCGTATTTGTGAAACAAATACTCTTTTGTGACGAATGCGTGTCCGCAGTTGATGACTGGTAAAGTAAAGGGAAAAATGAGCGAGTCACGGGTGGGAGACGTCACGCTTCCTGCGGTTTAACCTTCCTGCGGAAACACTTCCGCTGCACGTAGCGCACACTCAGTCAGTGCTCCCTGCGGTACGCACCGCGTGTGTTCGTTGCCACCTCTGCGTGAGTAGCTGACAATGGACGCAGCGGGCGTAGCTACGTCGCTGCTGGTTTTGCTGGCAGCAAATAACTCCTCGGTGCTCGACTGTGTCTGTAACCACGTCGCCAACGTCACCGACGAAATGAGTTACGGCGATGGACTGATGTGGGAGACGTACTGCCAAGACCTCGGTGAGTACATCATCGTACAGCGTCGATTCACTCGACGTTACGCAGTACACAGTTATTATCTGCAAACAGGTTGTTTGACTTACACGTAGTGCTGTCAAACGTTCGCAGCCCACCAGCGAAGGAGTACATCATACGTCTACATCTGTATGATCACTCTGCAATTCACATTGAAGCAGTTCATCGAACTACATTGTACCTTCAAGTTACGTGGCTAGTGTTCCACTCTCGAACAGCTTCCGGGAGAAATGAACATTTAAATCTTTCCATGAGAACCCTGATTTCAATTCGTCTTCTCTGTGTAGGTGGGCGCCAAAAAAGATATTCCTACACTCTGAGGAGAAAGCTGGTGACTGCAGTTTCGTGAGAAGAACCTGCCTTAACGTGAAACGTCTTTTTTTTTCATGACAACCACCCCAATTCCTGTATTATATCAGTTCAAATGGTTCAAATGGCTCTGAGCACTATGGGACTTAACTTCTGAGGTCATCAGTCCCCTAGAACATAGAACTACTTAAACCTAACTAACCTAAGGACATCACCCACACCCATGCCCGAGACAGGATTCGAACCTGCGACCGCAGCGGTCGCGCGGTTCCGGACTGTAGCTCCTAGAACCGCTCGTCCACCTCGGCCGGCTATTATGTCCGTGGCACACTCTCCCCTATTTCATGGTAATACAGAACGAGTGCCCTTCTTTGGACATTTACGATGTCCGTCAATCCTACCTGGTAAGAATCCCACTCAATACAGCAATATTCCGGAACAGGGCTGACAAGTGTAGTGTAGGCAGTCTCTCTAGTGGACCTGCTCCAGTTTTATAATCTTCTGCCACTAAATCGACGCCTTAGGTTAGCCTTCCCACACACATTACCTATGTGACATTTCCAGTTTAATTTACTCGTAATACTAACCTCTAATTGTTTAACTCAACTAGATTTCTTTAATTTATCGTGTTACTGAAATTTCGCGGATATATTTTACTACTCATGTTAATGACTTCACACTTTCCATTATTTAGAGTCAGTTGCCACTTTTGAAATCACACAAATATCTTGTCTAAATAAAAAAAAAATGGCTCTGAGCACTATGGGACTCAACTGCTGAGGTCATTAGTCCCCTAGAACTTAGAACTAGTTAAACCTAACTAACCTAAGGACATCACAAACATCCATGCCCGAGGCAGGATTCGAACCTGCGACCGTAGCGGTCTTGCGGTTCGAGACTGCAGCGCCTTTAACCGCACGGCCACTTCGGCCGGCTGTCTAAATCACTTTGAAATTGTTTGTGATCATCTGATGACTTTACAACAATAGTAAATTACAGCATCAGCAGCAAGTGGCTTGTAGTGAAATAGCGTGCTGACGGAATATCGTTTCAATTATGCGACTGGATTCGTGATTTCCTGTCAGAGAGATCGCAGTTCGTAGTAACTGACGGAAAGTCATCGAGTAAAATGAAGTGATTTCTAGCGTTCCCCAAGGTACTGTTATCGGACCTTTGTTGTTCCTCATATACGTAAACTATTTGGGAGACAGTCTGAGCGCCGGCCGGTGTGGCCGTGCGGTTCTAGGCGCTTCAGTCTGGAACCACGTGACCGCTACGATCGCAGGTTCGAATCCTGCCTCGTGCATGGATGTGTGTGATATCCTTAGGTTAGTTAGGTTTGATTAGTTCTAAGTTCTAGGCGACTGATGACCTCAGAAGTTAAGTCCCATAGTGCTCAGAGCCACAGTCTGAGCAGCCGCCTTGCAGATGATGTTTATCGACTAACGAGGTTATCAGAAGATCCAAACGAATTGTAAAACGATTTAGAAAAAATATCTGTATAGTGGGAAAATTGGTAATTGTAGCTAAACAATGAAAAGTGTGAGGTCATCCACATGAGTGCTAAAAGGAATTCGTTAAACTTCGGTTACACGATAAATCAGTCAAATATAAGCACCGTTAAGTTTAACTATATAGCTAGGAATCAGAATAACCAACATTTGAAATTGGAAGGAACACATAGAAAATGTTGTGAGGAAGGCTAACCGAAGACTGCGTTTCATTGGCAAAACACTTAGAACATGTAACGGGTCTACTCAAAAGACTGCCTACACTACGTTTGTCCGTCGTCTTTTAGGATACTGCTGCACGGTGTGGGATCCTAAGGACCAGATAGGATTGACAGAGTACATCAAAAAAGTTCAGAGAAGGGCAGCACGTTTTGTATAATTGCTAAATGTGGGAGAGAGTGTCACTGAAGTGATACAGGATTTGGGCCGGAAATCATTAAAACAAAGGCGTTTTTCGTTGCTACGGAACCATCTCACGAGATTTCTATCAGCAACTTTCTCCTCCGAATGTGAAAATATTTTGCTTACGCTGACCTACGATAACCATAAGAAAATAAGGGAAATTAGAATTCGCACTGAAAGATACAGGTGTTCGTTTCCTCCGCGCAGTACGAGATTGGAATAATACACAATTATTGTGAAAGTGGTTCGATGAACCTTCTGCCAAGCACTTCAATGTGATTTACCCGTGTAGATGTAGATACAGATGAAAAAAATCTTTGTAGACTGTTCAGATTGTCTCCTAAATGATTCAAGTAGATCAGGAACAGCAGAAGTCCCATAAATATTCCTTGGGAATTACTCGATGAGTTTCCGTCGATTACTACGAACTATGACCTTTCCGACATGAAATCACGAATCCACTCGCACAACTGAGACGATAATCCATACACACGTAATTTGATAATATTCCGCCTGTGAGGAACAGTGTCTAAAGCGTTCTGAAAATATAAAAATATTAAATCAATTTGACATCCCCTTTCGATAGCAGTTATTACTTCGTGAGGATAAAGAGCGTGTTGTTTCTTCACAAGAACGATATTTACTGAATATGTGTTAGTTATCTCTCGATAAAACGCCTTCTTCCAGGTGATTCATAATGTTCGAACACAGTGCATCTTCAACATCATTCTGTAAATCGTCGTTACTGATGTGGATCTGTAATGCACAGGGTTACTCCTGTTTCCGTTCTTAGTACTGGTGTGACTCGTGCAACTTTCCAGTCTTCGAGTACGGATCTTCGGTGGAGGGAGCGGTTGTATGCGACTTCTAGGTACGGAGCTGTTGCATCAGCGTAGCCTGGAAGGAACCTGACTGGTATACAGCCGGGACTGGAAGAGTTCCCTTTATTAATAGATTTGAGCTGCTTCGCTACACCGAGGATAACTACTTCTAAGTAACTCATGTTGACAGTTGTTCTTTATTCGAATTCTGGTATATTTACCTCGACTTCTTCAGTGAACGAATGTCGGAAAACGATGTTTAGTAATTCTTATTTACTGGCACTGTCATCAGTAACACCACCATTGTTAACGCGCAGTGAAGGTATTGATTGCGTCTTGCTGCTGCTGTACTTTACATATGATCGGAATCTCTTAGTTTTCTTTCAGATTTTGAGAAAACTATTCAAGACATATCCCATCGAGGTTCCCGCTAAATTTCGAGCTTCTGTAAAACTTTGACGATCTAGGTGTTCTTTCCTTCTTTTAAAAATTTGCGTGGTTTTTTTCTGTTGCTTCTGCTACACCGTTCTGATATGTTTTGTGTATCATGGGGAAACTGTTTGATAAGCATCGCTCAACTGCGGTCCATGCCATTTCCTAGCATTCAAACCCCGTCTTGTCTGTATTTAGATATTGAGATCGAAAAGAGTGGAGACTGCGTGAAGCGGACTTTTATCTGCTTCTTTAAGTAGATGTATTTTGCATGTGCACTATGTGCTCAGAAGTATCCGGACATCCCTAAAAACATACGTGTTTCATATTTGACGCATTGTGCTGCCACCTACTGCCAGGTACTCCACATCAGCGACCTCAGTAGTCATTGGACATCGTGAGAGAGCAGAATGGGGCGCCTTGCGAAACTCACCGACCTTAAACGTGGTCGGGTGATTGGGTGTCACTTGTGTCATACGTCTGTACGCGACATTTCCACACTCCTAAACATCCCTAGGTCCACTGTTTCCGATGCGATAGTCAAGTGGAAACGTGAAGGGGCACGCACAGTACAAAAGCGTACAGCCCGATCTCGTCTGTTGACTGGCAGAGACCCCTGACAGTTGAAGAGGGTCGTAACGTGTAATGGCCAGACATCTATCCAACCATCACACAGGAATTCCAAACTGCATCAGGATCCACTGCAGGTACTGTGGCAGTTCGGCGGGAGGTGCGAAAACTTGGAGTTCGTACTCGAGCGGCAGCCCATAAGGCACACATCACGCCGGTAAATACCAAACGACGCGTCGCTTGGTGTAAGGAGCGTAAAGATTGGACGATTGAACAGTGGGAAAACGTTGTGTGGAGTGACGAATCACGGTACATAATGTGGCGATCCTATGGCAGGGTGTGGGTATGGCGAACGCCCGGTGAACGTCATCTGCCAGCGTGTGTAGTGCCAACAGTAAAATTCGGAGGCGGTGGTGTTATTGTGTGGTCGTGTTATTCGTGAAGCGGGCTTGCACTCCTTGTTGTTTTGCGTGGCACTGTCACAGCACACGCCAACACTCATGTTTTAAGCATCTTCAAAAATGGTTCAAATGGCTCTGAGCACTACTGGACTTAACTCCTGAGTTCATCAGTCCCCAAGAACTTAGAACTACTTAAACCTAACTAACCTAAGGATATCGCACACATCCACACCCGAGGCAGGATTCGAACCTGCGACCGTAGCCGTCGCGCGGTTCCAGACTGTAGCGCCTAGAACCGCTCGGCCCCTCCGGCCGGCTTTAAGCATCTTTGTACTTCCCACTGTTGAAGAGCAGTTCGGGGATGGCGATTTACGCTTAAAACACGATCGAGCACCTGTTCATAATGCACGGCCTGTGGCGGAGTGGCTACACGACCATAGCATCCTTGTAATGGACTGGGCTGCACAGAGTCATGTCCTGAATCCTACAGAATACCTTTGGGATGTTTTGGAACACCGACTTCGTGCCCAGCCTCACCGACTGACATCGATACCTTTCCTTAATGCAGCACTCCGTGAAGAATAGGCTGCCACGGTATTCAGTCTCGCTACAACAACCTTGTAGTCACTAATCTGTGTATGCGCCATTGTGCTCTCTATTGGCTCACCATTATTTGTTGCTAAGAGTTAAAATATAGTTTCGCAACCATTGACACTTCGAGTGCGCTCCTGAACTAACAGTTGGAAATAGTTTTCTAAGAAAGCATTCAGTGGTATTTCGAAATAAGTTTCTTGCATGCCACCGACTGTAAGCATACATTTTTTTCCAACGTATCGAGGGTAGACCGAAGTCACCATCACCTATAATTTCCGGAACAACGACAACGCGCAGACTAACACCAATCGAGAAGATGGGCTACGTTGAACGTATGGGGTGCCTGTTTGAAATGAGACTCAAGCTTCCTTTGAAGGACTACGTTTATTAGAACTGAGTTTTTTTAGAGGAAACCGACACCTCAGTTTCAAGTCTACAGATCTATGGACTTTGTCTAATCTGTTTTTCAGGCGAGACGATATCTTGAAGTATTTTTGGGAAAGCCTGCAAATTACCCGTGTAGATCAATCAGAAGGAAAGAAATTATAGAAGGTAGTTGAAGATTGCGATCTTTTTACAGGGGCAAGGAATCGGAATTCGGTGCATGCGCAGTGATAGACAAATGTAAATTTCCGTGTCATAAGCGAAAATGGCGAACGGCATTCTGCGTGTTACAATTGATCTGTCTGTCATAACAGTACTGAGCAGGTATCATCAGCGACTCAGTTAAGCGCCTCATAATGCCGACAATACGAGCCTTCTCAGGCGGCATCGGCAGTCTGAAGGGCAGAACGTTCGTACAAAGAAAGAACAACCGGTCGGCGCGATGCAGATTATCGCCAATATGTTCTCCATGAAACCCACACATAACACCTGTTAAGCATAAACGCTTTTTTGATGTCTTTTACACTGAAAAGCCAAAGAAATGGTACGCCTGCCAAATATCGTGTAGGGCCCCCGCAAGCAAGCACAAGCGCCGCAACACGGCGTGGCATCGACTCGACTAGTGTCTGGAGTAGTGCTGCAGGGAACTGACACCGTGAACCCTGCAGGGCTGCCCGTAAATCCGTAAGTGTACTACGGGACGGAGGTCTCTTCCGAACAGCACGTTGCAAGCCATCCCAGATATGCTCAGTAATGTTCATGTCTGAAGAGTTTGGTGGCCAGCGGAAGATTTTAAACTCATAAGAGTGTTCCTGGAGCCGCTCTGTAACAATACTGGACGCGAGGGTGTCACATTGCCCTGCTGGAATTTTCAAGTCCGTCGGAACGCACAATGGACGTGAATGGATGTGGGTGATCACACAGGATCCTTACGTGCGTGTCACTTGTCAGAGTCGTGTCTAGACGCACCAGTGGTCCCATATCATTCCAACTGCACATGGTCCACGTCGTTAGAGGGCCTCCACCAGCTTGAACAGTCCACTGCTGACATACAGGATCCATGGATCCGTGAGGTTGTCTCCATACTCGTACACGTCCATCCACTCGATAGAATTTGAAACGGGAGTCGCCCGACCAGAAAACACGTTTCCAGGCATCAACGGCCCAATGTCGGTGTTGTCCACACCACTTTCTTTGGCGCTCAAGTGTATATTCTTTGCAGTTCCTGTCGGTATGTACTGCAGTGCATTGAACAGCTACATCCGTTTCCAGTCGCTATATTAGTTTTCCAGTGCCCTCTGTTATTTCGAGCAGTGGTTTGTAGAGCTACCAGTGTTTTGCAATGGCCGGTGAACGTGCTTAGCTGACATGGTGAGTCAGACTGCGTGGTGCTTACAGCAGGCCGTAGTTGTGAGGGGTGGAGCGGTACTTGAGAAGACTTCCTGCCTGCATACAGTCATGTAGATCGCGGATCACCCACAGAAGGGACGCCAAACATCTTCATAGTTATAATAATCTACACACACACACATACACACACACACACACACACACACACACATATATATATATATATATATATATATATATATATATATATATATATACTCCTGGAAATTGAAATAAGAACACCGTGAATTCATTGTCCCAGGAAGGGGAAACTTTATTGACACATTCCTGGGGTCAGATACATCACATGATCACACTGACAGAACCACAGACACATAGACACAGGCAACAGAGCATGCACAATGTCGGCACTAGTACAGTGTATATCCACCTTTCGCAGCAATGCAGGCTGCTATTCTCCCATGGAGACGATCGTAGAGATGCTGGATGTAGTCCTGTGGAACGGCTTGCCATGCCATTTCCACCTGGCGCCTCAATTGGACCAGCGTTCGTGCTGGACGTGCAGACCGCGTGAGACGACGCTTCATCCAGTCCCAAACATGCTCAATGGGGGACAGATCCGGAGATCTTGCTGGCCAGGGTAGTTGACTTACACCTTCTAGAGCACGTTGGGTGGCACGGGATACATGCGGACGTGCATTGTCCTGTTGGAACAGCAAGTTCCCTTGCCGGTCTAGGAATGGTAGAACGATGGGTTCGATGACGGTTTGGATGTACCGTGCACTATTCAGTGTCCCCTCGACGATCACCAGTGGTGTACGGCCAGTGTAGGAGATCGCTCCCCACACCATGATGCCGGGTGTTGGCCCTGTGTGCCTCGGTCGTATGCAGTCCTGATTGTGGCGCTCACCTGCACGGCGCCAAACACGCATACGACCATCATTGGCACCAAGGCAGAAGCGACTCTCATCGCTGAAGACGACACGTCTCCATTCGTCCCTCCATTCACGCCTGTCGCGACACCACTGGAGGCGGGCTGCACGATGTTGGGGCGTGAGCGGAAGACGGCCTAACGGTGTGCGGGACCGTAGCCCAGCTTCATGGAGACGGTTGCGAATGGTCCTCGCCGATACCCCAGGAGCAACAGTGTCCCTAATTTGCTGGGAAGTGGCGGTGCGGTCCCCTACGGCACTGCGTAGGATCCTACGGTCTTGGCGTGCATCCGTGCGTCGCTGCGGTCCGGTCCCAGGTCGACGGGCACGTGCACCTTGCGCCGACCACTGGCGACAACATCGATGTACTGTGGAGAACTCACGCCCCACGTGTTGAGTAATTCGGCGGTACGTCCACCCGGCCTCCCGCATGCCCACTATACGCCCTCGCTCAAAGTCTGTCAACTGCACATACGGTTCACGTCCACGCTGTCGCGGCATGCTACCAGTGTTAAAGACTGCGATGGAGCTCCGTATGCCACGGCAAACTGGCTGACACTGACGGCGGCGGTGCACAAATGCTGCGCAGCTAGCGCCATTCGACGGCCAACACCGCGGTTCCTGGTGTGTCCGCTGTGCCGTGCGTGTGATCATTGCTTGTACAGCCCTCTCGCAGTGTCCGGAGCGAGTATGGTGGGTCTGACACACCGGTGTCAATATGTTCTTTTTCCATTTCCAGGAGTGTATATATTGTGGATCATAATTACTAGTGTAAACGCATGTAGTTCAAAGTACACGATACTAGAAGCAAAAAAGTCTCAGTAAACATAGCGTCCTAAATGCATACCTTAAGAGCTACGAGCAATTCTTCATCTTCGATACTGTGAAGCAGGTCTCACCTACTGCAGGCTCTTTGCTTTCCACATTTTGGGAAGTATGTCCAGTAACATTTGCTATAAAATGCAAACCTGTAAAGTTATAAGCAATTGTTCATTAGAAGAGTTGTGTTTCCAAGTAGCGAAGATGACCACGTGTTCATAGCTCTTAAGGTGTGCATTTTACAGCCAATGTTTACTGGACATCTTTTCTTGGTTTGGTCCCTACTACTACTTCCCAAAATGTGGAAAGCAAAGAGCTTGCAGTAGAAGAAGTTTGCTTCATAGTATCGAAGATGAAAAACTGCTCGTAGTTCTTAAGATATCCATTATCGACCCCATGTTTCCTGAGACTTTTTTGCTTCTAGTATCGTGTACTTTCAACTGTATGCGTTTATACAATTAATTATGATACACGGTGTATAGTGTTCGTTTCATTGTAATTCATACAAATCTACTGTATTATTCCGATCTTCATGAAATTTTGCACACTTTACCTTCAAGGGAAGAGGAAGGTCACTGTCTGCATAATATTTCGTAATCTGGATTTAAATACATGTGTATGTGGTATATATAGAGGAAAGGTTTTTGCGAAATAACTCTAAAAGTTCTTCGCCGATTTACTTCAAATTTCTACATGATCCCATAGTGAACCTTTGGGAGGACGTAAGCTACATATACTTTTAGCAAGAGCTGGTATTGTCATTTGGAGAGCGAAACCTGTAGATACATAATACCAACTGCGACCTGTGGCTCTTTTCAGAAACTTGTACACATACCTACACACGAGCAGTGGCGGATACAGAAAAACCTCAAGGAGGGGCGCTAAAGCTATCTTGAGCTACCTTTACTTTTAGCTTAATATTAAATAATCGCCGGCCGGAGTTGCCGAGCGGTTCTAGGCGCTACAGTCTGGAACCGCGCGACCGCTACGGTCGCAGGTTCGAATCCTACCTCGGGCATGGATGTGTGTGATGTGCTTAGGTTGGTTAGGTTTAAGCAGTTGCAAGTTCTAGGGGACTGATGACCTCAGAAGTTAAGTCCCATAGTGTTCTGAGCCATTTGAACAATTAAATAATCAAGTCACACGGAAAGTTTAAGAAAGTATCATTTGAACTGATTTATACGCATATACAACAGCATGCCATCTTACGATATAAAAAAGTTACAAATCTGGTTCTCTTCCTCAAATGAAGAATTGTATGCGCAAATTGATTAATTGGCATAACATACATTACTGGGCAACTGAAAATCCATGTTGGCTGCGGCAAGTTCCACACCAAAAACCGTGTTCGGTGACTGTACGGTGTGGGATTCTGGACAGAATTACAGGCCCCTATTTCATCGAATGAGATCCTAATGTTAGGAAGTACACCGCGTTACTGCAAGAAACATTAGGTCCGTTATTGGAAGAAATACCTTTAGGAACAGAATGTAGTATCGACACTTTGCGTGTCCGACACATTTTTCGCTGATGGCCAGAAACGAGTTGCAGAGACAATTCCCAGATGGTTGGATTGGACGCGGAGGAGACGAGTCGCGGCCGGCTCGTTCGCCAGACTCGACACATCTGGAGTTTTTCTTGTGGGGATTCATAAAGGACATTGTTTATAAAGACGTTCCTACTACACCTGAAGATATGCGAGAGAGAATTGTCAGACCATGTGGTTCGACAAGTGCCGAAGTGAGAAGGAATACCACTCAATCCATGATAAGAAGATTGCACCACTGACTTGATACCAATGGTCATCAGTTCGAACACCTTCTGTACATGGACGTTCGTGCCGCGTTTTTGACCTTCGTTGATCTTCAAAGACCTTACTGTTACACGTCATTCGATTCGTCTCGATAGCCGCTGTCAGCTAATAAGTAACAACTATAGCATGCCACTTAAGAAAACGAATTTGACCTTTATATCTCTGACACAACACCACCTAGTAACAAACAACCAACGTCATATTAGGACCACCGTTGTCCCATGCAACATTTCTCCCACAAACTTTTAAGCTCCTATCATACTTTCGGAGTTATTCTTGGTGGCAATAATTAGTGACTCACCCTGTATATTCGTATGCGACTCTCATTTTCCATTCATCTGTATCTGCAATTTGATTAATTCCTAAATCAACCTCTTGTATTTTGACTTACATAACTGTCGATCTGTCTTTTATTGTACAAAACGTAAATTTTTTTGGCAACTGCCATGTCCAGCTTTTATAGTACTTTTCTGAAATTTTTCCTCTCATGTGACTGAAGCACGGCAAATAGTATCCCCTGACGATCCAACCGAAGCCCATACGTTGGCGGGGGGTGGGGGCGGGGGAGAGGAGGGGGAAGCAACAGTAAGGAAGAAAAAAAGTTGATTGCTGTTTCCCAAGCGGGTTGATTTCGCTGTGGGTATCAACAAGTCACAGGGCCAATCACTTTGTTGACAGATATTAAACATCTTGGGCAACGTCGGGAATTAATTACTTACAAATAGAAATAAGTATGATTAATTTTTGTTGTAAAAAATGTCAGGCAATGTCTTTCAGCCACTGCGACGCTACTCCGATCCAGTAAACTTCCAGCCTTCTCCAAACAGATGACGAGGACAGTGATGAGACGAGAGGCCACGCAGTCGTACCAAACTACGCAGTGGGCTGTGCTGCGTGCGAAGTGGATTCGCTGGCTCTTGGACACAATGCAGCCAAGATCTGTGTGTTGATTAGGACCTCGAAGCTTTCTGCATTTACAAGTTTACTAATATCTCATGAACATTACTGTAAAGCTCGCACTGATTATCTGCAAAGTACACACTACGATGGCATCCCAATGTTTCGGCTGTTGATGATAGCTGCCTATCAGAGGCCTCGCTTCATGAGTTTACTTCACGGCAGTGCTACTGACTGCGAGGATCACCACAACGAACAGTAACACGGAGCAGGTACGAAATAGCTTAAATGTTCTCTCGCGAGATTATCTCTCAACCGAGATAAACTTTATCGGATGGCTCCGAGGTCGCTTCTCACGGGCTCAGCGTTGTTTGCTTCCAGAGGCACTGAATCTTCTCCTGTATTTGTTAGCGTTGCAGTCTAGGGCTCTTATTGCTCTTTCTCGGTGCTTTTCCTAAAGGGGACTTGAGTCGCCCTTTTATAAAATATTCTCCTATCCTTCGTAACGGAACTAGCGGGGATAATGTCTTTTGCGTGGTAGAATAATCTGACCATAAATTTTTAGGCAGCTGAATATAATTTTTTTCTTTTTTTTTATTTACTGTGGGTCCACTTGCTGCCATTCAGTGCTCTGACTGCTGCTTCATTTCCATCGTGTACTCATCTGTTAGCCACACTACCGCATATAAAGGCAGATCCTGTTGGATTATTGTTTCAACCGATCCGAAGACTGTTGAGTAATCAGCTATCTTATTAGCTTACTGTCAACTGTGTAAGTGTAGGTGGAAAAACACTGTAACACTCTGACTCTCTTACACGAGTAAAAAACAAGGAATGGCGGCAGATCGTCAGGTAAATATACCTGAGGAGATATTTAACGTAAGCAGCTCAGAGGCGCATCACAGAAATTAAAACCACTACACTAGGGGCGTTCAATAAGTAATGCAACACAATTTTTCTCGGAAAATTTTGATTGAAAAAATACGGAGTTTTGTATGCTACATATTGGAATATTCCCGCCTATTGTCTCATGGAGCTCCGATAGGTGGTGGGGGACAATACGTAGCCTTTAAAATGGCGTCTGTAACAGAGGTGCGTTCCAAGCAGACAGAATTTCTCATTTCTATTGGCGGAACACCAGAGCGTCGCAGACACAGGCGCGGGCAGAATGTCTACGGTGACGTGGCAGTGAACGAAAGCACGGTGAGTCGTTGAGCGAGGCATCTGACGTCATCGCAACAAGGTCGCACAAAACCTTCCGATCTACACAGAGCTGTGACTTCTGCAATGTTGAAACGTGCGGACACTCTCATTCCAGATGATGGACGGATCACACTCAGACATCTCGCTGCAGAATTGGACGTCCGTGTTGTTAGCGCTGACACACTCGTCCACCAGGTGAACTACTCAAAGGTGTGCGCCCGCTGGGTTCCTCGTCGCCTAACAGAAAGAGTGTTCTAGCAGCAGTGGACACGGGAAGATCCTGAAGATGATCCCAGCAGAAAGGTCGAAACGTCGATTATTTTAGAGGAGATATGAAGCGGGCTAATAGCCCAGAAGATTTTAACTTCATGCAAGGACCGTCTGTGCGGAAATGCTTGCACATTACGTGACTGATAGTTACAACTTTTTGTTGGACATCGCCACATGCTATGAAACTTCGATTCATCACTTCGAAACGAAAAAAAACGGCAATCCATGGAGTGGCACCACACAACTCCACTTCTGAAGAAAAAACTGAAAGCTGTACCGTCAGTTGGTAAAGTAATGGTGTCCGTCTTGTCGGAGTCTGAAGGGGTGAAGGGGTTATTCTGTTCGATCTTCTCCCTCATGGTGCGAAGGTCAAATCTGAAGCGTTCTGCGCTACATTCAGAGAACTGAAGAAACGACTTCTGCATATTTGCTGTCACAAAAATGTAAACTGAATTTTACATCTGCATCTACATGGATACTCTGCAGATCACATTTAAGTGCCTGGCAGAGGGGTCATCGAAGCACCTACACAATTCTCTATTATTCCAATCTCGTGTAGCGCGCGAAAAGTACGAACACCTATATCTTTCCGTATGAGGTCTGATTTCCCTTATTTTGTCGTGGTGACCGTTTCTTCTTATGTAGGTCGGTCTCAATAAAATATTTTCGCATTCGGAAGAGAAAGTTGGTGACTGAAATTTCGTGAGAAGACTCCGTCGGAACGGAAAACGACTTTCTTTTAATGATGTCCAGCCCAAATCCTGTACCATTTCAGTAACACTTTCCCATATTTCGCGGTAATAAACAACGTGCTGTCCTTTTTTCAACTTCTTCGATGCACTCCGCCAATTCTATCTGGTAAGGATCCCAGACCGCGCAGCAGTATTCCAAAAGAGGACGGACAAGCGTAGTGTAGGCAGTCTCCTTAGAAGATCTGTTACATTTTCTTTTGTGACCTGCCAACGAATCGCTGTCTTTGTTTGGACTTCCCCCACGACATTTTCTATGTGTTTCTTACAATTCAAGTTCTTCGTAATTGTAATTCCTAGGTATTTAGTTGAATTTACGGCCTTTAGATTTGACTGATTTATCGCGTAACCGAAATTTAACGGATTCCTTTCAGTACTCACGTGGGTGACCTCACGCTTTTCGTTATTTAGGGTCAACTACTAATTTTCGTACCATTCAGATATCTTTTCTAAATCGTTTTGCAATTTGTCTTGATCTTCTGATGACTTTATTAGTCGATAAACGACAGCGACATCTGCAAACAACCTAAGACGGCTGCTCATATTGTCTCCCAAATCGTTTATATAGATATAACACTACCTTGGGAACGCCAGAAATCACTTCTGTTTTACTCGATGACTTTCCGTCAATTACTGTTACCTCTTTGACATGAAATCATGAATCCAGTTACATAACTGGGATGATATTCCATAGGCACGCAATTTCACTACAAGCCGCTTATGTGGTACAGTGTCAAAAGCCTTTCGGAAATCCAGAAATACGGAATCAATCTGAAATACCTTGTCAATAGCACTCAACATTTCGGGCGAGTAAACATCTAATTGTGTTTCACAAGAACGATCTTTTCTAAGTCCATGTCGACTGTGTGTCAATAGGCCGTTTTCTTCGAGGTAATTCATAATGTTCGAACTCAATAAGCTATATGTTCCAAAATCCTGCTCCATATCGACGTTAACGATATGGGCCTGTAATTTAGTGGATTACTCCTACTACCTTTCTTTAACATTGGTGTGACCTGTGCGACTTTGCAATCTTTGGGTACGGATCATTCGTCGAGCAAACGGTTGTATGTGATTGTTAAGCTGGGAGCTAATGCATCAGCATACTCCGAAAGGAACCAAACTGGTATACAGCCTGGACCAGAAGACTTGCTTTTATTAAGTGATTCAAGTTGCTTTATTACTCCGAGGATATTTACTTCTACGTTACTCATGTTGGCAACTGTTCTTGATTCGAATTCAGCGATATTTACTTCGTCTTCTTTTGTGAAGGTATTTCGGAAGACTACGTTTAGTAGCTCTGCTTTGGCATCACTGCCTTCGATAGTATCTCCGTTGCTATCACGCAGAGCACACATTGATTGTTTCTTGCCATTAACATAATTAAAAAAAATGGTTCAAATGGCTCTGAGCACTATGGGACTTAACAGCTGAGGTCATCAGTCCCCTAGAACTTAGAACTACTTAAACCTAACTAACCTAAGGACATCACACACATCCATGCCCAAGGCAGGATTCGAACCTGCGACCGTAGCGGTGTCACGGTTCCAGACTGACGCGCCTAGAACCGCACGGCCACACCGGCCGGCAACATAATTCACATACGACCAGAATCTCTTTGGATTTTCTGCCAGGTTTCGAGAGAAGGTTTCGTTGTGGAAACTATTGCAAGTATCTCGCATTGAAGTCCGCGCTTAATTTGGAGGTTCTGTAAAAGATCGCCAATCTTGGGGATTTTGCGTCTGTTTAAATTTTGCATGTTTGTTTCGTTGTTTCTGCAACAGTGTTCTCACCTGTTTTGTGTACCAAAGAGGATCAGCTCCGTCGTTTGTTAATTTACTTGGTACAAAACTCTCAGTTGCTGCCGATTCTATTTCTTGGAATTCAAGACACATCTGGTCTACACTTATATTATTAATTTGGAATGAGTGGATATTGTCTGTCAGGTAGGCGTCAAATTAATTTTTATCTACTTTTTTGAATAAGTATAGTTTTCGTTTATTTTTTGAAGATTTGGGTGTTACAATATTCAGTCTCGCTACGACAACCCTGTCTTCACTAATCCGTGTATCGGTTTTGATGCTCGTTATTAACTCCGGATTATTTGCTGCTAAGAGATCAAGTGTGTTTTCACAACCGTTTAGTAACTGCTCGAAATAGTTTTCAGGGAATGCGTTTAGCACAATTTCGGATGATGTTTTATGCGTACCTCCGGAATTAAACATGTATTTTCGCCAACATACCGAGGCTAAATTAAAGTCACCACCAACTATAATCGTATGAGTCGGGTTGGTGTTTGAAATCAAACTCAAGTTTTCTTTGTACCTTTCAGCAACTGTATCATCTGAATAGGAAGGTCGGTAAAAGGATCCAGTTATTATTTTATTCCGGTTACCAACAATGACCTCCGGCCACACTAGCTCACTGGAAGCATCTACTTCAGTTTCGCGGCAAGTTGAACTACCGTTTTTATCCATGATTGTGTAAGGCCTTAGACAAGTCTACACACCCGAGATGAGCTCACAGACCATCATGGGACTGTTCTTCCTCGTGCATACTACATCACGGAACTCACATACTGCGATTGCCATCTGTTTGGCCCAATGAAGGGTAACCACTGCAGGAAGCAGTGCGTGGATGATGGGGAAATTATTGATGCTCCGTCATCACCCAGTAGAGTGGTGCCATGAGGCCCTCCCAATGAGGCGGCGTAAGGGTGTCGTACTGAACCGACGTTGTGTTCAAAAATACAGTTTAGGAGCCAGAGAACTGGGGAATAGTATGGTGTCTTGGTACCCTGAATAAAACATAGCTGTTGGCAGAGAGAAAGTGTTGCGTTACTTACTGAACACCCCTCATATGTCCATTATAATGATGAGGATTTTTGTTTTCCTGTATAAATGTGGGCAGACAGGCCATGGTGAGGGATGTAAAGAGGGTGTCATTCCGGGAGGTGAGAGCGTGTTGGAAGGCAGGCGGGATGTCGACGGCAAAGGCTGCAAGTCTGCAGAGCAGGCCGGACTGAAGCTCTGGAGTCGACAGCACCCACCCCCGCTGGCCGCCAGCGTACAGACGAGCCAAGTCTTGGGGCTCCTGCGAGCGGCAGTTCAGGTGCCACAGCTGCAGTCCGGTGTTTCTCATGAAGCCTTGAACAGACCTCTCGCCCACTGACGTACCGGTATCTCATCTCTGTCGTTCTGAAAAGTTTCCCATCGGCGTTTGCATACATCTGCCTAGCCAGCTCGAATTCTCCAAATTGCCAGTCAAATCACTGAACAATAGCTACGTTTTCGATTTGGACAACACGCTCTGTGCTCGCATTAGATACTGCTCTAGTACGAGATATTTCGGGTAACGCTGGAATTCTAACTGATAGACACCATATTATCGTGTATAGACAGCCAGTCGAAATACTCCTGTACCGTGCGATCTGAATCCACTACGTGAGTGGGTATTAAAATTATCTGTTTATCACTGTCCAGTATTTAGTACATACTGTGTCGAAACATCTATCAACATTTAAAGCGTGTTGTCAGCCTGCCTTCATACTCCTGCAGATATTTTTCCAGTATCACTTCGTCATATACTGATCGGCCAACACATTGTGACCACCGATCTGCTATCGATGTAACGCCGTCCAGGCGACAACAGCGCCACCTGGTGGTCAGACACATGCACAGTGCATGTAGTATGAATGAGTCTGCTGTCCACGTGTGGAATGGGGAAGACGTGCGATCTATCTGGGTCTGACCGAGGGCAGCCTGTGATGGCCTAGAAGCCCAGCACCAGCATTTCGGAAACGGCACGTGTTGTCGGGTGTTAGAGGAGTCCTGTGGTGAGTGTCTTCAGAACGCGGCGAAACCAGAGTGAAACCACATGCAGAGGTTGGGCAGCCACCCCTCATTACGGGTGTCGGACATCGTAGGCTGGGCAGCGAACTGTGGCGGAACTAGCGTCAAACTTCCATGTTGGGTAGAAAGCATATAGATGCAGCAACAAGGAATATCTCAGTGGGCAGTACAGTTGAAGAGGGATGGACATCCCTAAAAAGGGCGATAACAAAGGTTAGGAAGGAAAGCACAGGTACAAATAAGGCAACTGCGAAGAAACCAAGGGTAACAGAAAAAAATATATCAATTGATCTATGAAAGAAGGAAACAGAAAAATGTTCTAAGAAACTCAGGAACACAGAAATACAAGTCGCTGAGGATCGAAATAAATAAGAAGTGCAGGGAAGCTAAGACGAAATGGCTGCATGAAAAATGTGGAAGGATCAAAGAAGAAATGATTGTTGGCAGGACTGACTCAGCATACAAGAAAGTCAAAACAATCTTCGGTGACGTTAAAAGCAAGGGTGGTAACATTAAGAGTGCAACGGGAATTCCACTGTTAAAGGCAGAGGAGAGAGCGGATAGGCGGAAAGAATACAATGAAAGTCTCTGTGAGGAGGAATTGTCTGATATGATAGAAGGAGAAACTGGAGTCGATTTAGAAGAGTTAGCGGACCCTGTATTAGAGTCGGAATTTAAAAGAGCTTTGCAGGACTTAAGATCAAATAAGGCAGAAGGGCTAGATAATATCTCATCAGAATTTTTAAAATCGATGGGGGAAGTAGCAACAAAACGACTATTTACGTTCGTGTGTAGAATGTATCAGTTTGGCGACATACCATCTGACTTTCGGAAAAACATCACCCACACAGTTCCGAAGACGGCAAGAGCTGACAGGAGCGAGATTTATCGCACAATCAGCTTAACAGCTCATGGATCCAACTTGCTCACAAGGATAATATACAGATGAGTGGAAAAGAAAATTGAGAATGCGCTAGATGGCGATCAGTTTGGCTTTAGCAAAGGTGTAGACACGAGAGAGGCAATTCTGAAGTTACGGCTAATAGTGGAAGCAATACTGAAGATAAATCAAGACACGTTCACAGGATTTGTCGACCTGGAGAAAGCGTTCGACAGTGGAAAAGGGTGCAAGATGTTCGAAATTCTGAGAAAAGTAGGGGTAAGCTATAGGGAGACACCGGTCATATACAATATGTACAAAAG
This sequence comes from Schistocerca piceifrons, assembly GCF_021461385.2. Lineage (NCBI taxonomy): Eukaryota > Metazoa > Arthropoda > Insecta > Orthoptera > Acrididae > Schistocerca > Schistocerca piceifrons. The sequence continues at coordinate 24,441,909 of NC_060148.1, read as the reverse complement.
CTAAAAAGGAATAATAAGAGTGGACGACCAAAAACGAAGTGCTCGTATTAAAAAGGGTGTAAGACAAGGATGTAGTCTTGCACCCCTACTGTTCAATCTGTACATCGAGGAACCAATGATGGAAATAAGGTTCAGGAGTGGAATTAAAATTCAAGGTGAAAGGATATCAATGATGCGATTCGCTGATGACATTGCTATACTGTGTGAATGTGAAGAAGAATTACACGATCTGCTGAATGGAATGGTGTGATGAGTACAGAGTATGGATTGAGAGTAAATCGAAGAAAGACGGAGGTAATGAGAAGTAGTAGAAATGAGAACAGTGAGAAACTTAACATCAGGATTGATAGTCACGAAGTAGACGCAGTTAAGGAATTCCTCTACCTAGGCAGGAAAATAACGAGTGGCGGATGGAGCAAGGAGAACATCAAAAGCAGACTAGTAATGGCAAAAAGGTTATCCCTGGCCAATAGAAGTCTCCCAATATCAAATATCGGCCTTAATTTGAGGAAGAAATTTCTGAGAATGTAAGACTGGAGTATAGCGCTGTATGGTAGTGAAACATGGACTTTGGGAAAACAGGAACATAAGAGAATTGAAGCATTTGAGATGTGGTGCTACAGACGAATGTTGAAAATTAGGTGGACAGATAAGGTGAGGAATGAGGAACTTCTGTGCTGAATCGGAAAGGAATATGTGGGAAAAAAGTGGTAAGGAGAAGGAACAGGATGGTAGGACATCTGTTAAGGCATGAGCGAGTGACTTCCATTGTACTAGAAGAGCTGTAGAAGGCAAAAACTGTATAGGAAGACAGCAAATAATAGACGACATATGTTGCAAGTGCTACTCTGAGATCAAGAAGTTAGCACAGCACAGGAATTCGTGGCGGGCTGTATCAAACCAGTCAGAAGACTATTAATATTTTCTAATGGGTAATCGACATATAGTTTGTACAGTAAGGCTAAAGATCAATCTGTTTATGAACATAGTGAATTTCTTTACGTCAACCAGCAAAGAATCTGAAATATATGGGACATGCATGAACAGACTAAATCTTTATATATGTGTCAACTCAAAGGCTACGACTCAGGATATCAGGTAGGGTATTTACTTATCTTAAAATAAATTTGAGTAGTCATCAAACCAAAAATTACTAAAAAGAGTACCGTGATGGGGTTCCATTCAGGCTGCAATAACGCAGCTAGGGCTGAGACTAATTCGACAGATGCAGAGGTAATCATAGTGAACTACACTACAAAATAAATACGACGCACCACGAATTATGCGAATGGGACGGAAATTGGTAGATGTGATGTACATCGACCGACAAACATGTAATTGTAGTTTAAGAAAAATTGGATGATTTATTGAAAAAAAAACATAACTTCACAAGTTGAGCAAGTCTGTAACACGTTGATCAACCTCTGGCCTTATGCAAGCAGTTGTTTGGCTTACCTTACCACTGTCTGGGGCGCCTCCAGACACCTCTCCACTGGCCATCGGGGCTCAGTTCGAAGCAGAATTCATCAGTGAATACGATTCTACTCCAGTCACTGAGCTTTCAGACCAAAGACGTGTCTACAGTCGTCCCGCACAATGGCGGGACACCAACCAGAATGTCGCCCGCCGCGTGGAGCGACACCCAGGAGTGGTCTGGGGCGACGTTTCTTTTCTCTTCGTAGCAGGAACTCTTTGGCAGCCATGTGCACCGCCTTTACTGCACAGTAGTACGTCGACGATTTCCTACGCCCACTTTTCTTGCCTTTCATGGCAGACCATCCTGGGCTTATATTTCAGCACGATAATGCTCTCCCGCAGACGGCGAGGATTTCTACTGCTCGTATTCCTGCTTGCCAAACTCTACCTTGGGCAGCAATGTCGCCGGATCTCTCCCCAATAAAGAACGTAAGGAGCATTGTGGAAAGAGCCCTCCCACCGTCTCGCGGCTTTGGCGATCTAATTTGCCAGCTGAGCAGAATTTCACACGATGTCCCTCAGCAGGTCATCCAACAACTCTGTCAGTCAATGCTAAGCCGAATAACTGCCAGCATGAGGACCAGGGGTGTACAGCACGTTACTGACTTGCTCAGTTAGTGAAGCTCTTTCTCTTGAAAAAACTATCTATTTTTTTTTTTTTCTTCGCTTGTCATCACTTGTTTGTTTATATCTGTCCACCACATCTACCGATTCCGATAATTTCTTCGTGGTGCGTCGTTTCTTCTTTGTGTTAGATTGTACTTTGAGAAATTTATGTTCGTATTGAATATTGATTACGCAGTGGAAAATATTGATAATAACCTCACATGACGCAGTTATCTATAATGAAGTGCTACCCGAAAGAACCGGCACAAACATCTAACCATATGTTGAAAATCGATATGATTTCAAACTGGCACAAAGAATGGCAACTTACATTAAATGTTCAGAAGTATAAAATCGCGCACTTCACACATAGGAATCACTCATCTCGTAGAAATGCCTGGGTGTCACAACTTGTAAACATATCGGAATGATCACATGTGCTCAGTCGTACGCCAACGCGGTGGTGGACAACTCAGCTCGCCCTATTTGCCCAAGAAATTCACAGTGCCGTAGACACTGGCGAGCAGATTGATGCCGTATTCCTGGACTTCAGGAAGGCATTTGATACGGTTCCGCACTTACGTTTAGTGAAAAAAATACGAGCTTACGGAATATCGGACCAGGTTTGTGATTGGATTCAGGATTTCCTAGAAGAAAGAACACAACATGTCATTCTTAACGGTTCAAAATCTGCAGATGTAGAGGTAATTTCGGGAGTACCGCAGGGAAGCGTGATAGGACCTTTATTGTTTACAATATACATAAATGACTTAGTTGACAATATCGGTAGCTCCGTGAGGCTATTTGCAGATGACACGGTTGTCTACAAGAAAGTAGCAACATCAGAAGACTCGTACGTACTCCAGGAGGACCTGCAGAGGATTAATGCATGGTGCGACAGCTGGCAGCTTTCCCTAAACGTAGATAAATGTAATATAATGCGCATACATAGGGGCAGAAATCCATTCCAGTACGATTATGCCATAGGTGGTAAATCATTGGAAGCGGTAACGACCGTAAAATACTTAGGAGTTACTATCCGGAGCGATCTGAAGTGGAATGATCACATAAAACAAATAGTGGGAAAAGCAGGCGCCAGGTTGAGATTCATAGGAAGAATTCTAAGAAAATGTGACTCATCGACGAAAGAAGTAGCTTACAAAACGCTTGTTCGTCCGATTCTTGAGTATTGCTCATCAGTATGGGACCCTTACCAGGTTGGATTAATAGAAGAGATAGACATGATCCAGCGAAAAGCAGCGCGATTCGTCATGGGGACATTTAGTCAGCGCGAGAGCGTTACGGAGATGCTGAACAAGCTCCAGTGGCGGACACTTCAAGAAAGGCGTTACGCAATACGGAGAGGCTTATTATCGAAATTACGAGAGAGCACATTCCGGGAAGAGATGGGCAACATATTACTACCGCCCACATATTTCTCGCGTAATGATCACAACGAAAAGATCCGAGAAATTAGAGCAAATACGGAGACTTACAAGCAGTCGTTCTTCCCACGCACAATTCGTGAATGGAACAGGGAAGGGGGGATCAGATAGTGGTACAATAAGTACCCTCCGCCACACACCGTAAGGTGGCTCGCGGAGTATAGATGTAGATGTAGATGTAGATGTAACTGGTACAGTACAGGGAACGTACAACCCATAAAAATATTACAAATGTGAAAGTAACTCTGTGTGTTACATTGTCATGAATAAATCGCTGAACTAATTTGGATAAAATCTGGTATGGAGATAGCTTGGACGTCGAAGGAGAACGTGGTCAACTCAGGGAAGAAGAAGAAGGAAAAAATCCTATTAAATTGTGTAGCTGTTCAGCACTTAATGTTTCTTGTTTCCTTGTCTCTCTAACACTATCTTTTTTTCGGCTTCTAAAATGTTTTCAATATTATCTACTCGTATTTGTAAAACATCTTTTCGATCTTTTTCTTAAGCTGGGTAGTTGTATTATCTTTAGCAGTATTATGCACATTTTTAAACATGGTATACGTGAGTATCACGCAGACGACACCCCAGCAGATGTCGACGACTACAAGTGTTTACAGATTAAACCGTTACAGTGCGAAACCGAGGTCTACTCGTATGTGTGGTTTCTGCAGTTTTAAAAATAACTGCTACACCACCTGGTTAAGCCGTACGATTTTTACGGCGTAATATTGTGGAGACGCAATGATAAAATGCTAAGGTAGGCCCGAGATCCGTGTTTAAAACTATTACTCAGGCTCATATGGTTCAAATGGCTCTGAGCGCTATAGAACTTAACATCTGAGGTCATCAGTCCCCTAGACGTAGAACTACTTAAACCTAACTAACCTATGGACATCACACACATCCATGCCCGAGGCAGGATTCGAACCCGCGACCGTAGCGGTCGCGAGGTTCCAGACTGAAGCGCCTAGAACCGCTCAGCCACACCGGCCGGCTATTACGCTGGGAAAGCTATAAGAAATATACCACTAGCAGTGGAAAAATCGCTACTATCGGAGCACAAAATATGCTTTCCTTAATACACTCTCACTCAAAAGTGGGTTAGCAGCTACTTTCCTCTGCACCTGTAAAATTTTACTCAAAAATATAGGCATGAGAACATATTCGCTCTTTTTGTTTGACATTCAGACTTCCAAAAGTTCCACTACCTGCAACTCGCTCACATCCAGTAGTCCACCCCTGCAAACGGCTAATACTCATCCACTTCCAGATGCCCTTCGTCACCCACCCATTCAGCCCATCATCGATATTATAACTTTGTGTATCTCTGTCATTCTCTCCTGTCTCACAGCCACACTCCCATTCATTCTGTCCTACTACTACACCCTTCTCTCACTGTCTCTGTCTCCCTCTTGCTCTTTCTTATTGCTAATATACTATTTCTTCCTCCCCACTGATTGTGTCTCTTCTTTGTTGTCATTGTCATACACTTCATTCACTCTGTCTCTTAATATCGCTGGCTCTCATCCACTTACCCCCCCCCCCCCCCCCGGCCCCCCACCATGGGAATGTCTCCTTCACTCGTTTCAAAGAACTGTTCTGTCAATCTCATTTCTGCTCCACTGGCTCTGAGCTTCTCTGTTCCCCCCACACTGCCACTGTCTCGTTTGAATTTTCTATAGCACAACCACTTTCTACCATCTTTCAGTATTTATTACTTTTCTGTCTCTTCGCCACTGCCACTCTCTTCTTCTCTCGCAGCTTAAAAGAGCGTGAGTATGTATGCATGCCAAAATCTTTAGAGGTGCTGAGGAACGTAGAGTGGGGCAGATAGCATTTAGTTTTCAGTCAAGAGTCTTTTAATTAAACAGGGGCATATTCGCATTTTTTTCTGTCCGATACAAACATTTCTCAGTTGTTTTCTTTCCTTTCCCTGCTGCAGCAGGGCATATAACTTATATGAAAAGGAAGTTATTGGCCAATAAAATATAGATAGTTTACTTACACTAGGTGATCAAAACTATCCAGACAACCCAAAACCATATATATTTCATATTAGGTGCATTGTGCTGCCATCTACTGGCAGGTACTACATATCAGCGACCTCATTAGTGATTAGACATCGTGAGAGAGAAGAATGGGGCGCTTCGCGGAACTCACGGACTTCGAACGTGATCAGGTGATTGGGTGTTTCTTATGTCATAGATCTGTACGCGAGATTTCCACACTCCTAACATCCCTAGGTCCACTGTTTCCGATGCGACAGTAAAGTGGTAACGTGAAGGGGCACGCACAGCACAAAAGCGTACATGCCGACCTCGTCTGTTGACTGACAGAGACCGCTGATAGTTGAAGAGAGTCGTAATGTGTAATAGGCATACATCTATCCAGACCCTTACATAGGGATTACAAACTGCACCAGGATCCACTGTAAGAACTATGACAGTTAGGCGGGAGGTGAGAAAACTTAGATTTCATGATCGAGCGGCCGCTCATAAGCCACACATCCCGCCAGTAAATGCCAAAGGAGTGTAACATTGGACGATTGAACAGTGGAAAAATGTTGTGTTGAGTGATGCACCACAGTACACAATGTGGCGATCCGACGGCAGGGTGTGGGTGTGGCGAATGTCCGGTGAACGTCATCTGCCAACGTGTGTAGTGCCAACAGTAAAATTCGGAGGTGGTGGTGCTATGGTGTAGTGTTTTTCATGGAGGAGGCTTGCACCCCTTGTTGTTTTGCGTGGCACTATCACAGCACAGGCCTACACTGATGTAGGCTCGGGGATGGCGATTGCATCTTTCAACACGATCGAGGTTTGTTCATAATTCACGGCCTGTGGCAGAGTGGTTACACGACAATACCATCCCTGTAATGGACTGGTCTGCAGAGAGTCCTGACCTGAATCCCATAGAATACCTTTGGGATGTTTTGGGACGCCGACTTCGTGCCAGACCTCACCGACCGACATTAATACATCTCCTCAGAGCAGCACTCCGTGAAGAATGGGCTGCCATTCCCCAATGCCCCTGATTAAACATATGTGTGCGAGAGTGGGATCTGTCATCAAGGCTAAGGGTGGGCCGATACCATATTGAATTCCAGCATTACCGATTGAGGGCGCGACGAACTTGTAAGTCTTTTTCAACCACGTGTCTGGATACTTTTGATCACATAGTGTATGTGAAACTGAAATAACGCAAAACTGAGTATCGCCTTCAGACCTGATTTTTAGGAGGAAATGTATTTTCATTTGCTTTGGTCTTACAACATGAGGTTCCCAGATGTTAACGGAGACACTTTCAGCATATTACTGCTTGTTCGTCACTTTAAGAATTATGTTTTCGTCGCAAACCGGATTGGAGGTGCGTATTTTGCGTCTACTAGTAGGATGTCTTTTAATCTCTAAGTTTTGGAATATATTAGGTTCGTGTGTTGCCAGATGCACACCGATTATCGTTTATTTCATGCTATGCTTCGTAAACGTAAGTCTGATTTAGAGTATTTTTCTAAGATAGCTCTGTCTGCGAAAGTTTCTCGAACTCAACAAGCCTCGGAGCAGTCTCAGAGCCGCCGGACCTTACACGCAGAACGTCACGCGGCAGCAACAGCTGCAGAGACAGACCAGTCACTGACACGCTGCATTTTAGACACTGAGTGTCGCAGGTGTCTTGCAGCTTCCGAGACGCCTGAACACTCTGAGCGACGGCGTCATCTATATGCTGTGCAAGAAACAGAGCATACCCTTACATGCAGAATGTTGGAAGCTTTTAGTGAGGCTGCATTTAATTATGAATCATTTAACTGACTACGTTAATCGTCGATTAGTCATCTCAGGGAGGATAGATCAAAAATGTAAACATCGTAACGAGTTGAAATCGTAGGAAGAAATGGTTGGTCTGTTTTGCTCTGGTGACGAAACCTCACTTAAATTCCTAGGAAAGCCAGAGGAACCTCTAAAAACTGCATTTTTGACGGAATGTAATGAATCGTTGTGTTGTTAAAATATAATTGGGAAATACAATGCAGCTTTGAGATGACTTCATTTGCTATGGGTACTGAGGTAAAAATGCCGGGATTTCATCTACTCTTACGATTCAAGGTCAAATTTACCGTAATTGCCTCTTTGCGTGCTCCACATAACCATCAGCATGAGTCCCTACAGAGAGACATAACGGGGAATGGAATCAATGAAGCAGCCTGTAGGGATAAATATATCCAAGGCGTGGAAAAAAGTGAATGTTGCTAATTACAAATTTAAAAACTGCATTGGAGAAAATACTAGGACGAGATTACAAAGAAGTGATTCATCCTGTTCATGCACCGAGGGCCGAACTATTAAGTCCGTATGCTGCTCCGTTACATAACCACTGGTATGGGACTACAGCTGTGTCTAACGAATAATTAGTCTGTTCAAGAGCTTCCTTACAAAATTGTCGTACAGCCCATCCCAGCTTACTGGTCAAATGTATGAGATACATACCGATAAGCTCTAAGTTGCGATACCGAAGGCATGCGAAGAGAGCAAAGGAGGATATTAGACGAACATCAACAAAAGCAAAATGAGCGTAATGGAATGCAGTCGAATTCAATCAGGTGACGCTGAGGAAATTAGATTAGGAAATGAGACACTTAAAGTAGTAGATGAGTTTCGCTAATTGCGAGCAAAATAACTGATGATGGTCGAAGTAGGGAGGATATGAAATGCAGACTGTCAATGGCAAGACAAGCGTTTCTGAAGAAGAGAAATTTGTTAACGTCGAGTATAGATTTAAGTGTCAGGAAGTCCTTTCTGAAAGCATTTGTGTGGAGTGTAGCCATGTATGCAAGAGAAAAATGGCTGGTAAATAGTTTAGACAAGAAAGGAATAGAAGCTTTTGAAATGTGGTGCTACAGAAGAATGCTCAAGATTAGATGGATGGATCATGTATCGTGTGGTGTAAAAACTGTAGAGGGAGACCAACGGATGAATACAGTAAGCAGATGCAGAGGGATGTAGGTTGCAGTAGTTACTCGGAGATGAAGAGGTTTGCACAGGATAGAGTAGCATGGAGAGCTGCATCGAACCAGTCTTTGGACTGAAGAAAACAACAACAACGAAGAGAGCAGTTCCAATGGCCACAGTCTTCTCTGGGTAGCGTAAGAGAATCAGGGGAACGCTGTAAAGGCCAAACTAGTCTCAGCTATTACTCGAAAGCCTATATAGGGTGACGATCCAGTGAAAAAGTTGGGAATCAGAAATTAAATTAGAGCCACATACGTATTTCATTCTTCCCGTGTAGAATACGCAAAGCAGGGAGGAACTCCTCGTGTGTAGTTCAAGGGAAAGTAGCCTGTAACAAGAATTCCATCTACATCTACATAGATACTGGCCAGGCCACCGCATGGCGAATGCAGGAGGGTTCAGGCCGCCACTACTAGCCATTTCCGATCCACTCGTAAATTTTATCAGCAGGTTTTCGCGAACAGAACATCGTCTTCCCTCTAAGAGTTCCTATTTGAGGTCACCAAGCATCTTAGTAACACTCGCGTGTCTATCGAACCTACCGGTAACAACTCCAGGAGTACTCCTCTGATTTGCCTCGATATCTTCCTACAGTTCGACTTGGCGGACGTACCACACACACGACCAGTACTCAAGAATGGACCGCACAATTCTTCTATACGCGGCCTCCTTTGCAGATGAGCTACACTTCCCTGTAACCGAAGTCGACCATTCGCCTTACTACCTGTTACCGTCCTTGCGAGCTCGCTCCATTGCTCATCGCTTTGCAGCGCTACTTCTAGGAATTTCACTGATCAGTTCTTTCGTTACTGTTTCAACATGGATATAGGTTCTCTCTCCCAAAATGTTAGCTAACCACACATAAAACAATGTAGATTACAAAAAGACGTTGCGAAAATGAACATAGAAAACAGTTCCCTATCCACAACAATGCCAACCACAACATCTCATTTCTTTTACACTTAAGAACCAAAGAAACTGGTACACCTGCCTAATATCGTGTAAGGCCCACGCGAGCACAAAGAACTGCCGCAACATGACGTCGTATGGACTCAACTGATGTCTGAAGGTGTGCTGAAGGGAACTGACACCATGAATCCTGCAGGGCTATCCATAAATCCGAAAGAGTACTACAGCATGAAGATCTCTTCTCAACAGCAGTCGTATCTAGTATCTAGACGTATGAGGGGCCACATATCACTCCAACTGCACACGCCCCACGTTACAGACATTCTCCAACAGCTTGAACAGTCCCCTGCTGACAAGCAAAGGTCCATAGATTCATGAGGTTGTCTCCACACCCTCACACGTCCATCCGCTCGATACAATTTGAAACGAGACTCGTTCGACCAGCCAACATGTTTCCAGTCATCAACAGTCCAGTGTAGGTGTTGACAGGACCAGGCGAGGCGTCAAGTTTTGTATCGTGCAGTCACAAGCGTATACGAATGGGTGCTCTGCTTCGAATGCCCATACCGATGACGTTTCGTTGAATGATTCGCACACTGACACTTGTTGATGGCCCAGAACTCAAATCTGCAGCAATTTGCAGAAGGTTGGGGCTTTTGTCGCGTTGAGCTATTCTCTTCATTCGTCGTTGGTCCCATTCTTCCAGGATCATTTATCGTTCGCAGCGGTGTCGGAGATTTGACTTTTACCAGATTCCAGATATTCACGGTACACTCGTGAAATGGTCGTACGGAAAAATCCCCACTTCATCGCTATCTCGGAGATGCTGTGTCCCATCGCTCGCGCGCCGACAGGAACGCCACATTCAAACTCGTCTTGATTAACTGACATTGTAGCGGCAGTAACCGACCTAACAAATGCGCGAGACACTTTTTGTTTATATAGGCCTTGCCGACAACAGCGCCGTATTCTGCCTGTTTACATATCTCTGCATTTGAATACACATACCTATACCAGTTTCTTTGGCGCTTAAGTGTACAATGCTCCACTAAGCTGAAGCGTTATGTGTCGGAGATAAAAGGTATGGTACTGAAAGTATCATTAGAATCGACGCTGAAGTGTTTTAACGAATGATGACATTTGAGACTGTTCTTGAAAATGCTGCAGTATTGAACAAGATTTTTGTTTAAAAAAGACGAGTAATTCATGTCACACCTCAAAAACTGCAGAAAATTTGCAAAATCAGAAAAACTGGATGAAGCAGGAGTGCTAAGCCCGTAAATTTAGCAGCAAAACTTCTATGAAGTACTGGCGGAGGTAAAGCTGTGAGGAGGGGTCGCGAGTCGTGCTTGGGTGGCTCAGCCCGGAGAGCAAAAAGTAAAGTTCCCGAGTTCGAGTCCCGGTCCGGCTCGCAGTATCATTCCTTCAGGAAGTTCCAAGTAGCTGGTTTGCTGTACATCAAAGTCGTCGCTAAATTATGGATGTAGAAGCCCACATTTGGTTCTAGAATCGTAACAGCAGAAGGTACAGAAAATAACTAAATTGTACTTTCTGTGTGTATTCTGAATACGGGCAGATTATATGATTACGTTGTTAGCTGACTGATGACTATACAAGCTGTAGCACACAGAGCCTCCAGTTGTGCCATCAACAGTGGCTGTGATCTGACTGAACACTGAGTCGAACTAAAGCTTAGATGACAGGTATAGTTACATTCTGCCCCACTTCAGCTCTGTACCAGAGCTCAATGGCTGGAGAGTTTTGACATGCCTGTTTCTTAGCAACACGTGACAAGGTGCTTTCAACGGGTGAGAGGTCTGCAAGGACGTGCTGGACATAACAGCCCAACACTCTCTGTATTGATGTACGTTGCGACAGCATGGGAACCATAGAATGAGGTTTTCACTCTGCAAGTCGAGCGTACTCTGATATGAAACTTCCTGGCAGATTAAAACTGTGTGCCTGACGGAGACTCGAACTCTGGACCTGAAACTTCCTTGCAGATAAAATCGGTGTGCCCGACTGGGACTCGAACTCGGGACCTTTGGCTTTCGTGGGCAACTGCTCTACCAATCGAGGACTTGCCCGCGAATTCAAAGGTCCCGAGTTCGAGTCTCCGTCCGGCACACGATTTTCATCTGCCAGGAACTTAATATTTTGTTGAAGACAGAATGATGGAGATCTCGAAGATAGAGAACACTGACCGGTCTTAACATGTCAGAAATTTAACGATTGTTGTCAAACTTGCCAGCCATTTACTGTATAGCAAATGGCTCCGCGTACGATGACGCCAGGTGCCAGGCATATATGAGAGCGACCAGTTCAACCTGGCAACCTTCGGTCTCGGTGGAGTCGAATTTTTGTGTTGCAATTTCAATGGCTGCTAGTGACCGTCTACACAGTAGTAGTCAACAAGAACCTGTCTGATCAGTCAGTGTGCCAGCCTAATGGGTACTGAAAATCGTTTCGCAGGAAATTATTATCTGTTCGAAACGTGCGAGAACCTGGAGGCGCCGTCCGTCGCGGTGCCGGCCGCCACACGGCTGGTGCCGCGCAGAGGCCACGAGGAGGACGAGGAGTGCGGCCGCGCCCTCGCGGAGGTCCGCCACCTCACGGAGGACAGCTCCAGGGGACTCACCAGGGGCCTCATCCGCGGCGTCGCTGCCGACTGCATTCGCTCTTGCTCCGTACAAGGGTACGTACGCCACTGAAAGAACCAACCCATAGTCGTACGTGTAATCCTCTTCTCCAGTTCTCATATTTGTTTTCTAAGCTACCTTTACTACCTCTATTTTCCGACACTAATATTAGTCAGTAGACGAGACGAAACTTTGGTCATCTAGGAGACATCAAGGTAACCACCTTGTGACACCGCCTGAGAAATTGATAATGACCTCTGGAGTTCATAAGACTCTTCAGGTTTGTCATATGGAGCTGAACTTCCCTTAAATTTACCAGTTGAGCAGGTGGGAAAGGGGAATGGCAAAGGGAGATGAGAGGAAAAAGAGTAGTGAAGGCATTGATGAATTAGAAGGCTGTGTAGAGCTGGAGTGGGAGCAGGAAGGGGGTGCGAGTGTGGAGCAAAAGGAATAGAAAAGGCTCGGCCAGGGGGCTTATGGGAAGGTAAGATAAACAGCAGGAGAGTTCCCTCCTGCCCAGTTAGGGAAAAGCTGGTGCTGTTAGTAAGGATCCGGATGGCCCAGGCTGTCAAGCAGTCACTGAATTGAGGTCCAATGTATTGGGCAGCGTAATCAGCAACTGGGTGTCCAGCTGCCTCTTGGTCACAGTTTGTCATGAGGACTGACAGCTTGTTTTTTGTCATGTCCCCATCATATTTCTGCGTGTTCCCACAAGCAACACTGCACCCTTCCCCACCGCTTCCTTGCTATACTTCCTCCTTCTCCACCCTCCTCCTTACCACCAGCACTCACGGATTGCTTCTCCCATCAGATACAGTGGTAGTCATATGTGTGTAGATTTATTTACAGTTCTACCTTGCAACAATACTTCTGTACTGAGTGGTCCACCAAATGGGACTTAAGTCCACAAAGTCCACATGATTTTGGATCTGCTGGCAGGTAATAACATGACACAAACTGATTTAAGCCTGTCATCATGACCAAGAGGCCACGCACGATGATATAGTCACAACATTCAACCTGTCGACAACTTGGCACCCTAGATCGTCCCACTTACCATTTCGAGTTGGGGTGGTGGTGTATTGCACTGCGTTAGCTTTGCTCATTATGTCTCATCTTTTAAGTCTGTGTAGATTGTCACAAAACAAAATATACTTCATCAATATCAAACAGACTCACTTCCTATGAAACTGTGTTTCATGGCGGTTTGTTAACTGGGAATGAGCAAGAAAAGTTTGTTATGCCATAGAGGTGAAGCACCAATTATTCGCCTGTCCAGTTTCTTCCAACACCAGCCGCGTTCTCACTGAAGAGCTGGTTGCCATCCTCTCTGCTCACATTTTTTGGCAGCAGCGACGTCAGACAGTCCACCATAGGACAAATAACGCTTTTCATACTATAATGGCCTAATTCGATGGCCCCACTGAAACACTTTCCTGACCATCCATTACATAATTTTTTATACCTCCCAACGCTGACAACGTGGGAGGGACTATTTTTCCTTTCAGTTCTACACTGCCTGTGACTGTTTCACCTGTTAGCACCTCATGGGGTGTCTGTCTCTGCAAATTACACAGTATTTTTTCTCCTGACACGACAAGCCAAACTACTGCCACGATGACTTGGGGTTTTTGTGGGCACTGTCTTCCTCCTGCGCTTCAATGATTTCTTGTAGCTGTCATATTGTGAAAATTATGCAGTTAGAAACAAAATTCTAATCCCTTTTGATTCCAGGTTTGGATCATGATGTAGTTTTCGCTAACCTCTCTTTAATAAAGGTTTACATCCATCTACATACACTATGTGATCAAATGTATCCGGCGGGGTCAGGGATTTTCTCTGCCTCGTGATGGCTGGGTGTTGTGTGCTGTCCTTAGGTTAGTTAGGTTTAAGTAGTTCTAAGTTCTAGGGGACTGATGACCATAGATGTTAAGTCCCATAGTGCTCAGAGCCATTTTTTTTAAATGTATCCGGACACCCCCAAAAACAAACGTTTTTCATGTTAGGTGCATTATGCTGCCACCTACTGCCAGGTACTCCATATCAGCAAACTCAGTGGTAATTAGACAGCGTGAGAGAGAAGAATGGAGCGCTCTGTGGAACTCATGAATTTGGAACTTGGTCAGGTGGTTGGGTATCACTTGTGTCATATGTCTGTACGCGAGATTTCCACACTCCTTTACATCTCTAGGACAACTGTTTACAATCTGATAGTGAAGTGGGAATGTGAAGGGACACGTACAGCACGAAAGCGTACAGGCCGACCTCTTCTTCTGACTGACAGAGACTGCCGACGGTTGAAGAGGATCGTAGTGTGTAATAGGCAGACATCTATCCAGACCATCACACAGGAATTCCAAACTGCATCAGGGTCCAAGGCAAGTACTATGACAGTTTGGCAGGAGGTGAGAAAACTTGGATTTCATGGTCGAGAGACTGCTCATAAGCCACACATCACACCAGTAAATGCCAAACGACGCCTCGCTTGGTCTAAGGAGCGTAAACATTGGACAGTTAAACAGTGGAAGTGACAAACCACGGTACACAATGTGGCGATCCGATGGCAGTGTATGGTATGGCGAATGCCCAGTGAACGTCATCTGCCAGCGTGTGTAGTGCGAACAGTAAAATTCGGAGGCGTTGGTGTTATGGTGTTGTTTTGCTTGGCACAATCACAACACAGGCGTACACTGATGTTTTAAGCACCTGATGTTTTAAGCACCTTCCTGCTTCCCACTGTTGAAGAGCAATTCGGTGATGGCTACTGCATCTTTCAACACGATCGAGCATCTGTTCATAGTGCACGGCCTGTGGCGGAGTGGTTAAACGACAATAACATCCCTGTAATGGACTGGTCTGCACAGAATCCTGATCTGAATCCTACAGAACACTTTTCGGATGTTTTGGAACGCCGACTTCGTCCCAGGCCTCACCGACCGACATCGATACCTCTCTGAGAGCAGCACTCCGTGAAGAATGGGCTGCCATTCCCAAAGAAACCTTCCAGCACCTGATTGATCGTATACCTGCGAGAGTGGAAGCTGTCATCAGGGCTAAGGTTGGGGCAACACCATATTGAATTCCAGCATTACTGGTGGAGGGCGCCACGAACTTGTATGTCATTTTCAGCCAGGTGTCCGAATACTTTTGATCATATAGTATAGGTTTCCTCTGCTACCTACTCTTAACCAATATTTTAATTTGCAAACTTAATCACTGTGAATAGAACGTGTGTAGTAAGATGACATATCACACGTCTCACATTCACTGACAGCAGCAGTTGGTGTAAGGTGTGAGACGACTCATCATTCACTCAGAGTGACAGTCGTTCTCAGTCCTGGCAGTTAGAGTCTCTTTAAGAACAGTATTGTTACGCTGACTTTTGTCGCTATGACTGGTACACCGTTCCCTCCAGACACATGCACAGTGAGCGTTGACAAACCAGTACCTTGGGTAACTTCATTCATGGTCTGTTGATGTGCTTGTCCAAAAATGATAGATCACTTCTGCCATTCCGTAAGATCTACACGTCGACCCGCCTTAATTTACAGATCTGTCACAAGCGACCTGCACGAGCACACCGCGATTACCACCCCAGTGTTGTGGCGGAAGTCAGTGGCGGGGGGTCACGTGACTGCATGGTACCAGTCCTGCAACATCTGTAGCACTCCAAAGCGACACGTGTGCTCAGTTAAGCTGGTAAACAACATTTTGTCTGGTGGGTTTATGTCACGTTTTCCAAATTGTATGAGGCTTGCAAAATTTTTGAGTACACCTACTTTGGCTAATAGTGAGCATCATGTTGGAAATCAAGAAGTGATTGCCCACTTTGTTTTTAATTTCACTCAGAAAAGTTATCAACAGGTTAATGTCTTTCTACAAAGACCAAAGCAAATCAATGCTCAGTTTGCAGACCTGGTATAGAAGGGGTCTGTGTTCGGTTCCAAGTACTGCGAAGTATTTTACCTCGGAGGACTGGAATGGGGTGTCCTCAGCCTGGTGATGTCATTTCACGAGATGATTGCGTCCGAAAGTCCGGCTCCAGGTCCTGGATGTCGACAGTGTGCTGGAGAGCGGTGTGGCGGTCGCACACTCCTCCATGCCCCTCCCACGACGCCACTGGCGGAAGATGACGCGGCGACCGCTCTGTCGCCCCTGGGGCGCCAGGACAAGAGCGCAGAGTTTGTTAGCGTAAGTTTATTCTTACTGCTAGTGACATTCGTATATGAGTGAGGCTACGACAACTTTTCACCGAATATTTATAAATCTCGTGCCTTAGTTCCTCATTCGGACATAACTTTGCTTTAAAATCATAAAGGAAACACCTTCCTGATGTTCGGCGGCTGTTATTCGCTTAATCACAAACTGGCTTTCAGCTCCTTAACTCATCGTCAAGTGTCAACGTGACGCTGACCTACAAACTGAGAGCCGCATTGTGATTAAATAAACACCAAGAAAGTGTTTGCAGTACGATTTTCCTGTCGTGTTCTGTCAAACACGGAGTACCGTTAAGTAAATTCATTTTCTTTTCTTTCAAATGGTCTTATATCTCAATGATATTAAATCGTAGGAAACAAAGTTACCTGTCTTTAGGTTATTCAGTGAACAAATCAGTCTGAACTGTGAAATGTAAAGGTGTAACTAAATTAGGAAATGAGTCACTAGAAGTAGCTGACGGGTTCTGATACTTGGACAGCAAAATTACTGAGCTCGGAAGAGGTAGATCTACATCTACGTGATTACTCTGCTATTCACAATAAAGTGCCTGGCAGGGAGTTCAACGAACCACCTTCAAGCTATCTCTCTGTACCGTCCCATTCTCGAATGGCGCGCTAGGAAAACGAGCACTTAAATTTTTCTGTGCGATACCTGATTTCTCTTATCTTATCGTGAAGATCATTTCTCCCTATGTAGGTGGGTGACAACAGAATGTTTCCACAGTCGACGGAGGGAACTGTTGATTGAAATTTCAGGAGAAGATCCTGTCGCAACGAAGGACGCCTTTGTTTTAATGATTGCCACTCCATTTCGCGTATCATGTCTGTGGTACTATCTCCTCAATTTCGACATAATACGAGGTGCCCTTCTTTGAACGATTTCGATGTCATCCGTCAGTCCCACCTGATGCGGATCCCACACCGCACAGCGGTACTCCAGAACAGGGCTGACAAGCTGGTGTAAGCAGTCTCTTTAGTAGACCTGTCGCACCTTCTAAGTGTTCTGCCAATGAATCGCAGTCTTTGGTTTGCTCTACCCATAACATTATCTATGTGATCGTTCCAGTTTAGGTCATTTGCAATTGTAATCCTTAAGTATTTACTTGAATGAACTTGTGTGATCTATCGCGTAATCGAAATTTAGCCGATTTCTTTTATTACTCGTTTGAATAACTCCATACTTTTCTTTATTCAGGGTCAACTGTTCCTCAGATTCTCTCCTATCTCGTTAATATTGATCAGTGGAGGGCCTGTAACACTTACTTGGGGAACGCCGGATATTACTTCTGTGTTACTACTAACTGACCTTTCTGACAGGAAATCACGAATCCAGTTGTGTTTCACAAGAACGATATTTTCTGAAGCCGTGCTGACTATGTGTCAATAAATCTTGTTTTTCGAGATAATTCGCAATGTTGTAATACAGTATATGTTCCAAAACCCTACTTCAAATCGACGTTAGTGATAAGGGCCTGTAACTGAGATGATTACTCCTATTTCCCTTTTTGGGTATTGTTGCGACTTGAGCAATTTTCCAGTCTTTAGGTACGGATCCTTCTGTGAGCTAAATGTGGGGCTATTGTATCAGCTTACTCCAAAAGGAACCTGACTGGTATTCAGTCTGGACTGGAGGCCTTGCCTTTTTTAAGTGAGTTAAGCTGCTTCGTAACGCCGAGGATATCTACTTCTATGTTTCTCATCTCGGCAGTTGTTCTTGATTGTAATTCAGGAATATTTAGTTCGTCTTCTTTGGTGAAGGAGTTTCGGAAACCCGTGTTTAATAACTCTGATTTAGCAGCACTGTCATCAGTGACTTCACCGTTGTTATCGCGCAGTGAAGGTATTGATAGCGTCTTGCCACTGATGTGCTTTATGTATGACCAGAATCTCTTCGGGTTTTCTGCCGGATTCCGAGACAGAGTTTCGTTGTCGAAATTATTAAAAGCGTCTCGCATTAAAGTATGCGGTATATTTCGAACTTCTCCAAAACTTTGCCAGTCTTGGGGATTTTGCGTTCTTTTTTTCGTTGCTTCTGCAACAGTGATATGGCGCGTTTTGTGTACCAAGGGGGAACAGTACCATCACTTACTAATTTGTGTGGTATGTATCTCTCAAGTGCCGTCGATACTGTCTCTCTGAAATCATTCCACATCTTTTCTACGATTACATGACCAGATGGGAAAGAGTGGAGGCTGTCTCTTAAAAAGGCGTTAAGAGCTTCTTTATCAGCTTTTTAAAATAGATACACTCTGCGTTTCTTTTTGATGGTTGTAGGTCTCACGGTATTCAGCTTAGCAGAAACTGCCTTTTCGTCGCTGATCCCCGTATCCGTCATGATACTCCCAGTTTGTCCAGGACTATTGTTGCTAAGAGGTCAAGTATGCTTTCGCGACCATTTAGGCTTCGAGTGGTCTCATTGAGTTAGTGTTCAAAATAATTTTCTGAGAAAGTATTCAGTAAAATTTCGGATGACGTTTTATGCCTGCCGCCGGGTTTAATCCTATAAATTTTCCAGCATATCGTGGGTAGATTGAAGTCACCAACGATTGCATGAGTGGGGTACCTATTTCAAATGAGAGTCAAGTTTTCTTTGAACTGTTTAGCAACGTATCTTCTGAGTAGGGTGGTCTACTTCTGATAGCAATAAATACTCAACTACAACTGTGCTTAACCTATCCTTTCTGAAAGATCGTTAGAAAAAATTTCGGCTGAACTTATTTCCAGGTTTAGCCAGCTTTACGTACCTATAACTATTTGAGCTTCTGGTTCTTTCCCAAACAGCTACGACAATTTACAACAACAATACCGCTTGTTTCTACAACTGCCTTACTGTGTTTTACCTGCCCCCTTGTAGACATGTTTTTCTGTGGTTTCCTGAGACCCTCTAACCTAAAAAAGACCCTCTAACTTAAAAAAAAAGAAACAGAAATCGATATAGAAGAGATAAGGGATCCAGTATTACTATCGGAATTTAAAGAGCTTTGGAAGACTTAAGACCAAATAAAGCAAAAGAGATAGATAATATTCCATCGAAATTTTTAAAATCATTGGGGAAGTCGTAAGTAAACCATCATTCACGTTGTTGTGTAGAATTTATGAGTCTCAGGACATTCCATCTGACTTCTGAACAAACATCATCAACACAATTCTGAAGATTGCAAGACCCGACAAGAGCGAGAATTGTCACACAATCAGCTTAACATCTGATGTATCCAAATTTCTGACAAGAATAATATTCAGAAGAAACAAAATAAAATGCAGAATCCATTATATGACTGTCACCTTGGCTTTAGGGAAGGTAAACCACCAGAGAGGCAATTCTGACGTTGCGGTTGATAATCGAAGCAAGGAAGAAAAAATCAAGACACTTTCATAGGATTTATTGACCTGGAAAAAGCGTTCGACGAGGTCAAATGGTGCAAGATGTCCGAAATTCTAAATAAAATAAGGGTAAGCTATAGTAAAGATTGGGTAGTGTACAACATGTACAAGAATCAACAGGGTACAATGAGAG
This sequence comes from Schistocerca piceifrons, assembly GCF_021461385.2. Taxonomy (NCBI): domain Eukaryota; kingdom Metazoa; phylum Arthropoda; class Insecta; order Orthoptera; family Acrididae; genus Schistocerca; species Schistocerca piceifrons. The sequence goes on along the minus strand of NC_060148.1, from coordinate 24,422,097 downwards.
TGGAAGACCAAGAGTGAAGTGTTTGGATTAAAAAGATGTAAGAAAGGGATGTACTCTTTCGGCCCTACTGCTCAATCTATTCTTCGTAAAAGGAATGATGGTAAAAAAAGAAATGTTCAAGAGTGGTATTAAAGTTCACGGTGAAAGGACATCAATGATAACGTTCGCTGATGACCTTGCTGTCTTCAATGAAAGTGATCAAGAATTACTGGATTTTCTGAGTGGAATAAACAGTCTAATGAGTGCAGTATATGGACTGGGAGTAAACTGAAGAAAGACGAAAGTAGCAGAAATGAGAACAGCGACGAACTTAACATCAAATTGGTGGTCACGAAGTAGATGAAATTAAGGAATTCTGTTACCTAGGCAGCAAAATGACCCATGAGAGACGCAGCAAAGAAGGACAACAAATGCAGACTAGTGTTGGCGAAAAGAGCATTTCTGGCCAAGAGGAGTGTGTCAGTATCAGACATAGGCCCTAATTTGTGAAAGAAATTTCTGAAAATGTACGTTTGGAGCATAGGATTGTATGGTAAGTGAGACATGGACTTTCGGAAAACCGGACAAGAAGAGTATCGAATCATTTGAGATGTGGTGCTACAGAATAATGCTGAAAATTAGGCTGACTGATGAGGTAAGGAATGAGGTGGTTCTCGGGTGAGTCAGCGAGGGAAGGAATATATTCGAGCACTGACAAGAAGAGGAGACAAGACTGTAGGACATCTTTTAAGTTATTGGGGAATAGCTTCTATGGTACTAGAGGGAGCTGTCGAGGGTAGAAACTACAAAGATAAACAGAGATTGGAGTATATCCAGCGAATAATTGAAGACAAATGTTGGAAGTGCTACTCTGAAATGGAGAGATTAGCACAGGAGAGGAATTCATGGTGAGTTGCACCAAACTAGTCAGAAACCTGGTGGCTTAAAAAAAAGTGCCTGTCGTTTAAGAATATAGTATACCACCAGACACGAGAACACACTGTGTCCTGATGCATTACTCACACCACCATTGTAGGAGTTGAATACCAGAAAAGACATGTTCATTCACAAGAAAGTGCATGTACCTGCTTTTATTTTATCAGCCTGTTCGCTATGAACCAAAAGCTACTTCCTCCTGAATGTAGTATACTATATTATTCAGTTCCTAATTCGAGTGTGTAAAGATAGTGTCTATCCCATCCACAAGAAAAACGTCTCCAGAGTCATCTGCTGCAGTTGTTAAGTTGTCATTAAGATATATTAGAAAAAGAAACGGCTCTAGCATGTCAAGTTACTTAGTGACGTGTTCCATACATCATAGTCACGATAAATAAATAAATAAACGTTTTGATGATGCGAACCATCTCACAAAATAGGACACAATTTTTAAACCAAAATATTCACATGACTATGGGCTACTCAATTGAAGAATTCCTCTATGGGATAAAAGGAGTTGTTAAGGAGACACATCTTGAATCTACATTGAAAAACTCTTCTCTGATATGAAATTTTTTCAGATGGTGTATATTTCAGTTTTTCTGTGCCAAGGTTGCATGAAGGGCAAAGCAAATCCTCCTAGTGTTATGAATATCTCTGTTACTTTCAAACTCGGATTCATTTTAATGTAACAAGTTTTAAAGTTCATAAATGAATATGAGGCTGTGATTAATATTCTCAGATTATTAAAGGGATACTTGCTGGACGTATGTGTGAGGACCACTCATACAATTGTAATTATTTTCTTTGGGGAAATGAACAACTTGTTGCCCCTGTGAGGAGTTAGCCACGAATATTTTCCATTAAGACATCATTGAATGAAAATATGGAAAGTATTTCAACTTACTGATTTCTATATCCCCAGAGTTAGAAATTATTCTCATTGCAACAGTAAACCTAAACATTAAAGTCTACTCAACGGGTTTTCCCATTCAACTTTTTATCAGTATGGGCACTTAACAAATTAAAACTTCTAGACTGTTAATTATTTCTGGTCTGTATTCTCGGTTAATCAGTGGTAGGATGCTTTTTACAGTACAAAACTAGTTGGTAAGTGTGTGTGTGAGTGTGTTTTCAAATTTTAAAGGCGGCCCATTAGAGGCCACAAGTCAGTAACTTTTCCAAAAGCACAATTTACTATTTTTTCTGCTCATGATTTTTTACTAGCGTTCACAATAATACGTGTATCATCTGTGAAAATCACTAATTCTGTCTGCTGCTGCAAGTAAAATAACATATCATCAACATGAAGCAAGAACAGTAGTGAGTACATTTATCAGTCAGTTAATTAGAGCAGGAATTGCTGTGTTCATGAACATGGGTATGTACAGAGGAATAAAAACGTTCAATAGATTGCTTAAGGAGACAAAAGTAAATAATAATAGTACACCACAGTCATGTCACAGCAAACTTTCTATCTGCATTTTGTTTTTATGTAAAACTTCATCTCAGTGTTCTTTACCCAAAAATACTGACATCTCTCAGAGCCCAACAGCTCACTCATTGTGGAGGGATGTTAGCTCAATATTTTCCAGCAAGCTGATGGGAAGTTATAGTACATGAAATTAAAACCTAACATCATCGTCATAGTGTTGATAGCAGTTGATATTGTGTAGGTCGAGTATGCAGGTCTGTCACTAAGAGATGAACAGACAGTACACCACGAGTCTGCTCTATTCACCAGCCAGATATTCTGACTTCAGTATTCTGTTTTCCCTAAATCACTTCAGGCAAATGCCCATATGGTTTCTGCTATGAGGCCCCTGCTGTCTAACTGCCCCTTCTTGTCAAAACAGATGTGCAAATATCGAAATGTTTGTCCATAAGAATCGTAAGAATTATGTTTGTTGTCTTCAAGCTGTAAAACAACGACATGTACAATATCCTTAAAATATTGATCCACACAGGAATAAAACAACCATTCCAGCTGTTACATGAACCAGGTTGAGCATGCATTAGATATGGTAAAAGTGTGGGTCCACCATCATGAGAACTCTCTCCGTACTCATTCGATGGTGTCAGGAATGGCTCCATGGAAGAGTGTGGTAGGCCTGGGCAGCGATGAATCGGCCAGTTTGCAGACAGCATGCCAAGAGTCACTAGCAATGTGTCCCACAGAATCGTGTTAGGGCCCTTGTTGTTCATGTTTGGTATCAACGACCTGGGAGCATAGTTACAATAACATCAGGCTCTATGTCAATACTTACTTACCTTATGTGTGCAGATTGGTAACAGTACTAGAGACCCGATCAGCCAGAACATTATGACCACCGACCTACCAGTGATATAAACCCACCCAGGCGACGGAACTGTCACCCTGTGAGGAATAATTGCCAGTCGACACATGCACGGTGCATCTCTAGTATCAGTGAGTATTCTGTGCATGTTTATAATGTGGAAGGCACGTGATATACCTGAGTGTGACCGAGGACAGAGTGTGATGGCCCAGAGGTTCAGCACGGAAACTGCACGACTTGTTGGGTGTTCTGGGACTGCAGTGGTGAGTGTGTTCAACATGTGGCGACACCCTGGTGGAAGCACGTCCACACGTCGTGGGGTTGGGTGGCCACCCATCATTACAGATGTCGTACGTCGTAGGCTGTGCAGACTGGTGAACCAGGACAGGCAGCGGACACTGGGGGAACTATCATCCAACTTTAGTGCTGGCCAGATTTCAAGTGTGTCTAGACACACAGTGCACCAAACATTCCTAGTGACAGGCCACCACAGCTGAGGGCATATGTGCCTGCAAATGTTAACGACGTCAGCAACTCCGACTGAAATGGGCACACTACCATCGACTCTGGAACTTGGCACAGTGGTATATTGTGGCATGATCTGTGAATCCCGATACCTTCTTCATCACTCCGCTGGAAGGGCCCCAATCCGTCGTCTTCCAGGGGAACAGTTCCTTCACGTGTACTGTGGGGTGGAGACAGACTGGTGGCGCCTCCATAATGCTCCAGGGAACACTTACATGGATATCCGTGAGTCCAATGGAGCTCGTGTAAGGCACCATGACGGCCGAGGAGGATAGTACACTGGTTTGCAGACCACATACACCCCTGCATGACGACCATGTTTCTGACAGCTTTTTTTTTCAGCTAGATAATGCACTATGTCACATGGGCAGGATAGTGACGGAATGGTTCAAGCAACACAGTGACAAGTCCCAATTGGTTTGCTGGCCCTCCAGCTCACCAGATCTGAACCTGATCGAACACATCTGGGATGCGATTCAACCTGGCGTCGCATCTCATGGGCCTCCTCCCCGGAATTTACGGGAATTGGGGATTTGTGTGTGCAGATGTAGTTTCAACCGTTCAGCGGCCTACAAAGGCCTCACTGCTTCCATGCCATGATAAGGCTCCACTATTATCCATGCCAAACGTGAACATACAGGCTATAAGGCAGGTAGTCATAATGTTCCGGCTGATAAATGAATTTCCAGTACTGAGACACATGGGTGGCTTTGTCATTTGCCATCATAATGTATGCCACTGTGATCGTTTTGCCTGTTTTTGGACATATCGTTAAGTCTTGTGTTGTAGCACATTCACGGGAGTTGTTCTTCTTAAATCTCCATTTTCTCAGCTTGGTATTGCAGGGTGTGATGGTAGTTCTTAAGTGGTGAAGCACCTGCCATGTCGGAAACAACAGATTATTCGCAGCAGCCAGTGGTTCTTCAGGCTTTATGAGCATCTGATCAGTACAGTTTTGCAATAAATTTTTCATCCTATTTCAGGAGGCTCCTTTACAGAATTAGTCCTTCGCATTAGACTCCACTGGGATATCAGTAGCCTGTGCTGTATTTGGTAACCGTATAAATGGTGCCGGTGATAATCGGACTGCAACTTACCTTCTGTTCATGGGTCGAGCTATGTCGAAAGTTAGCTAAATTTGCCGAACTAGCTTTGTTTTTAGGAGACAGACACTACGCGCTCTTTTTCATTGTTTGCCACCTCGGCATATGTGGCAACTGCAGAGTGGTACCAGGCATTTGTCGCATTCTCAGCTGCAGAGAAACATAAGACGAGAGTCGATGTTCTCAGAATTTGAGGATGAACTCCCCATTTCGTGCCGCTGAATTTTTGGATGATGTTATTATTCGTACACACTTTTCCCTTAACGTCCAAAATGTCACATTGTTGTTAAGTCGGATACCCAAATATTTCAGCGGTTCATCTGGTTCAGTTCTTGACACAGCCTCGCCACTTTAAATTGTGTATGTGCGCCTTTATTTGTAAAGTGAAAGTCACACATCAGAGTTCTACTGGGATTTGATGTGCGGAAGTATTCTCCATAGTATGTCTTTGAGAATTCACACCACAAACAATTTTCCTTGTGAGCCCATGGCAATATCGTCGATATATATATATATATATATATATATATATATATATATATATATATGTGTGTGTGTGTGTGTGTGTGTGTGTGTGTGTGTGTGTGTGTGTGTGTGTGTGTAGACCAGCCGAAGTGGTCGAGCCGTTCTTCGCGCTACAGTTTGGAACCGAACGACTGCTACGGTCGCAGGTTCGAATCCTGCCTCGGGCATGGATGTGTGTGATGTCCTCAGGTTAGTTAGATTTAAGTTGTTGTAAGTTCTAGGGGACTGATGACCTCAGAAGCTAAGTCCCATAATGCTCAGAGCCATTTGAGCCAATTTTGTGTTTGTGTCATTTTTTCGCCTTCTCCTGTGCCTATTTCTTGTTTGTAGCGTCACATAAAAAGTCTATTTTGAAATAGACGTTCCCCTAATTTTGTCATTCGGAAGTCCTTGTTATAAAACTTAATGAGCAGCCGTTGGTGACTGACAGTATCATAGCCAGCCGACAGATCTGTAAAAGCAAGTCCCATTATCTGTTTCTGTTGGAGGCCGTCCTCTATATGTTGAATGAGACTATTTTACCACAAACACCAGGCATAAATCCTACTGGTTCTGGTATGAATTTGGTCTCTAATGCTACAAAAAGTCTTTCAAAAAGTATTCTTTCAATGGCCCCATAGAGATGACACGAATGTGAGAAAGGCGAGAAGTTTGAGTATCTGTAGGGTTTTTAGCAGGGCTACCACTCTGGCTTTCCTCTAGAGTTTCGGAATGTGCATGCTAGTGATACAGCTATTTATTAACCGTACATCACATTTCAATGCTGTAGTACCAAAATGCTTTATTCCTATATTGCAGATATCATCCAGGCCAGCAGGCCTGTGTTCCTCCATTTCTTGGTGTGGCAAAGACGTCTGTTTCATTATTCATATCTCGTTCGATTTTCAGTCTTTTTAATTTTATGCTTTCCCGTTTAATTGAGGGCGGTAAGATGATCTGTAGGGAGTTGCTCTGGTTTGATCAGGCGCTGGAGTTGTAGGATGTCAGGATGTGGTTTCGCCTTAGCGTCGCCTCGCATTGAAGACACTCCCGCAGCACTCCCGGAACATCCGTCGAGTCGTGCAGTTTCTGAAATGCTCGTGCCGAGCCTCTGGGCCATCACAATCCGCCCTTGGAGGAACTCAGATGGACTGCGTGCCTTCCCATTCTACACACAGACAGCTCGCCCACTGATACCACATGGTGTGTGTGTGTGTGACTAGCACACGTCCCTTGCCAGGTAAAGCTGCTACAGTCTGGACGGTTACGTATCGATAGTAATTTGGTGGTCACAGTGCTTTGGTTGACCAGTGCGCTGACCCTGTCCAAACCCGAATAAAATAAAGATCATAGCGTTACATCTGCACAATAAAGAGGTTCGCAGCAAGTTCCAGATGCTACTAGATTAAATAAAAGTCTCCTTTAACTGCTTCCCGCAACACCTACTGTAGGTGTCTTCTTTTATCTATCTGTGTCATTTGTGCTGCACTTAATGAACCTGACAAAGTTTGGGTCAACAGTAAACCAATTTTCTGGAAACGACTGGGGATTAAATGCAGATATGCTACGCAATGCCACAGCATGAAAATGTAGTGACGACTATGCACAGTGAGGCCTTGAGAACCGTTAATGGCACTGCCAGATCAAGTGCCACTCAATGGTTGCCTGTCCTATCCAACATTGCTCCTGCTTACCTGATATGTAAAGCGACCGAGGTGCAAATTTTTGAAGCCCTGTATGAACTCAGTTCTAAATACCGTATTCCATAAATCCACTGACTGCACACCTGAAGAAAGTCACACACGCCACTTTGTGTTTATTTGCGTATTTATCTTCGATGTCACCGAGATGTAGAAAGAATGTGGGAATGAACATCCACCCAAAAGGCGCATCTTATTCAGAAACCAATGGTGAAGCATGCAGAGTCTGATCTTCGTTGTGGTGAATGGTCATGACTCAGCTGCATCCGAGCGGTGCAAGGGAGATATGGCCACCTCCTGATGAAGTGGTGGCTTTATAGTGAAAGTGTTGCATGTGGCTGTGCTGTGCAGGAACAGACACTTGTAGAGAACTGTCAACAGCATGTTTCGAATCTTAGCCTGAAAGACTTGCGTCAAGTGCTATGATCTCAAATTTGAACATTCACCAATCAACATAATGTATATGTTTGTATGTTCTATAAGCAGTACGTTAGTAATGATCTATCTGTACTAGAGTTTGTACTTGTTCTATCATAGTATTGGATGAATTTGTGCACAAGTATTCTTGTTCAAAAAATGGCTCTGAGCAGTATGGGACTCAACTGCTGAGGTCATTAGTCCCCTAGAACTTAGAACTAGTTAAACCTAACTAACCTAAGGACATCACAAACAACCATGCCCGAGGCAGGATTCGAACCTGCGACCGTAGCGGTCTTGCGGTTCCAGACTGCAGCGCCTTTAACCGCACGGCCACTTCGGCTGGCTAAGTATTCTTGTATTTCAACAAAGACCGCTCACTTTACCATAACGTGTCAACAGACTCGCATACCATTCACAATTCACGCTGGAATAAGTCAGTCTAATATCTTGATTCATACCTAATGACCTGGATGTCAGTGTCGAAGGGCGACCTAAAAACTTGAGAAGTGGCTGCCTGAGTTTGGTTTCATTGTTCTGTTCAAGAAAAGACAGTCTAGTACCAAAATGTCACTTGTTACATCAGGTGACCGCATTTCATTGTTTAAGGTTGGATAACATGGAATGGAACCTGGAGACACTGCAAACGGATCGGCTGAGGAGTGCGACCCTCACAAAGTTACTGCACGCTGTACAGCAGATCACAAGAGCCATAAACCACAGGAATCGCCTTGTCTTGGATTACAATTGGGAATTTCTTCATAATGACCAGAACCTCAGCAAAACTGGTGAGTATCTCCTTTGAAAGTTTGTTATCTCTGTATATGAAGGGCCATGTCCTGAGTGACTGACTCGTCACGACCCAGCCTTAACCACCATGGACAGAAATTCGAAATTCGGAGAGGGTAAAGAAACAGTGTTTCAGCACTTTTGGGAATTGAACTCCTGTGGGGGGGGGGGGGGGGGGGGGGAGAAATAGTGTGTGACTGTCTTTTCAAAAAAACCAATCGTTATTAAAGAACTATTGAAGTAATTATTGAAGCTACATCTATGTTAGTTGAATTTTTGCTTAGAAATAAAAAGAAATACGGTTTTCAACGTATTTGGAAATTCAACGCCTAAGGGGGTGAAATAGGCAGTGAAATGTTTTATGAATTTATTTCATTATGAAAGCATTTTTAATCTAAATTAATGAAAATTTGTATTTGGATTCTCGGTTAGAAACAAGAAATACGTCTTTTGGTGTTTTTTGGAAATTCAGTCCCTAAAGGGGTGAAACAGACGATGTAAATTTTTATGAAAGTATTTCATTAATCCTATTTGAAGCTAAGTTTAAGAAAATTTGTATTTGCGTTCTTGGTTGGAAATTAAAAAAAAAATGTGTTTCGGTGTTTCTGGAAATTCAGCCGATAAGGAGGTGAAATTGGGAATAAAAATGGTTCTGGAAATATTTGATTACGAAGGAATTTTTCAAATAAAATGTCTCAAAATTTGTATTTGGCTTCTTGGTTAGACGTAAAGAAATTCATGTTTAAACGCTTTCTGGAAATGCAACCTCTAAGGGGGTGAAATAAGGGACGAAAGTTTTATAAAAAAATTCTTTATATTAAAACATATTTCAAGTTTAATCTATAAAATTGGTATTTGACTTGTAAGGCAATATGCGTTAGGCAATGAAAGTTTTGATGAAAGTAAATATCACCACAAGAACTCACAATGGTGGATTAACGAGGATCTCTGACTCCAGCTACCAGAATTGATTTCTGGTCGGAAGTAAATTCGGAAAAGACCATGCTTCTACGGCCTTAATTAGCGTGGAAAGCTTAGAAGATGTAGCGATTTTTGAACGGCGTAAAAATTCGATAAAGAAATAATCTGTTTAGACCATACACTCCACACAAGAGAAGCAGTGGGTGCTAAGATAATTGTTAAATGAAGCGGAATGTACCCTTTAAGTTATGTTAGGAAGTAAATCTTGTCTAAGACAGAGAACACATAGATTATGGGGCTGTGTTTACCGCACACTCCTCGAAGAGACACAAATGGCACACTAGTCCCTTGCCTACATGTGGGTGCTTCTATACCCGCGTCAGAGTCATGCTACACTGCAGATATCCTGTAGCAAGAGCTTTCAGGTGGAAACTATTTGATCGTCCCTTATATAACTGAGACATTACTTCTGGTTGTACTTGCCCTTTATTTGTCTCTACCACTTCTTGCCGCACCGCAGTTATCTGCGTTTTCCTGAGTCATTTCCGAGGAAACTTCTCCCTACTGCCCCAAACCTCTTTTTCTCCTCAATATACACTGCGTTTTATACTCTTTTTATCCAGTATATCTCCATACTTCTTCATTATACTGACCCCTTTCAACGTAGAGGGGCGTCTACTTCATGCCACATCTTCAGTTCTTTTAAGTAATACCTAATATCTACACTTAGTGGCATCTTCAGGCTTTTATTAGCGTCATCTTCAATGCAACGAACATAGCTCTGATTTAATATGGGTCTGTGCCTCCATACACGTCATATTCTCTACTATCTACATAAGATATAAATGTATATCTGAGATGCGACAATAAAGTAATGAGACTGATTTTCTTTGCAAGATGTGGCAACCCTGCAGTATCTTTGACTTTGGTCTATGTTTCTAGTCCAAGTGGCACATCGATGCAACTGCTCAGTCGTGAGTTGTGCTGTAATAAGTTAACAGGTGTTTGCGTCTCTCGTCACGGAAATGGAACCAGATAATATTGCGCAACGGTATGTCATTTCTTTTTGCATGAAATTGGGTGGGAACGCGTCGACAACTTACGGTAAGCTTCAGAAGGCTTTTAGAGAGGAGGTTATGTCAAGAGCTCAAGTTTTTCGTTGGCAAAAAATGTTGAGTGAAGGCAGAACCAATGTTGAAGATGAAGACTGCAATGGACGACCATCAACCTCAAGGACGTGTGTCAACTTGGCCAAGGTGCGTGAACTCGTACGATCTGATTGAAGATTATCTGTAAAAATGATTGCAGAAGAACTGAACATCAATCGAGAAACGGTTCGTCTAGTAATAACTGAAGATCTTGGTAGGAGAAAAATTCCTGCAAAATTGGTCCCCAAAAATCTCACACCACAACACCGAGAAACATGGAAAAATGTGGCAGCCAATCTGTTAGAGCAAACAGAAATGAATCCAGAATTGTTGGGCCGTGTTATCACTGGTGACGAAAGTTGGTTTTTTCAGTACGATCCAGAGACAAAAGGCCAAAGTTCGCAATGGTGCTCAAAGGGATCACTCAGACCAAGAAAGCTCGCATGTCAAAGTCAAAAGTGAAATGCACGCTTGTGTGCTTCTTTGATTGCAAGGGAACTGTTCATAAAGAGTGAGTGCTTCCTGGACAAACAGTTAACCGATATTACTACAAAGAAATTTTAGAAAGACTTTGCAAAAGAGTTGTTCGTGTCCGTGCCAACATTGCTAATAATTGGGTGCTGCATCACGACAATGCGCCATCCCATACTGCTCCGTCAGTACAGCAGTTTTTACCTCAAAACAAATTTCAGTACTACCACAGACACCTTATTCACCAGATATCGCTCCGTGCGACTTTTTTCTATTTCCAAGAGTCAAAACGGCGGTCGAGGTACACCATTTTCAAACAAAACAAGACGTCAAAAAGCTGTGACGAGGGTCTTGGAGAATATTACAGAAGATGAGTTCCAGAAATGTTACCATCAATGGCAGAAGCGCTGGAAAAAGTGTGTGCAATCAGATTGGAACTACTTTGAAGGAGACAACACTAAACTTGACTAAAACGGTAAGCAAAATTTTTTTCACATCAGTAACATTACTTTATTGTTGCAACTTGTATATTTGTTTACGTAGTTCTCAGATGCAAACTCTCTTTTCTGATTTCTGTCTTGAATCAGAGTGGTCAGTATCAGGTAACTGTTTCAGCTGCGCCATTCTAGTCAATATAGTCAAAAACAAAGACAAATAACGCGTAATTAACAAGAACGAAAGATGAATGGAAGTATGAAACTTGAATTTGGAAATAAAGTTCCATCTATATCAGATCTCACTGGTCGCCAAACTGTTAACTACCATGTAGAAGCACCTTCCCAACAAACTCTTAGTTACTGTTACTTATAATTTTTTTCAGGGTTATAATGTTCCCGAGTTTCAATTCCTTCCAAATTTTCTGATATTCGAGAGACATTCATGTGGGGTTTCGTACAATTCTGAATGGTTGCTGATATACCTGCTTATCCATTTTAGTTTGTGCCATTCTGCGTTTTTCATTACTAGTACCAGTTGTCCTACTTTGAAACTAGAGGTAGGTGATAGATTTTACATCATATCACCATTTCGCATCTAACACTCTTTCCCCTATATTTACTCTTTCTTGTGCTTGATTGTTGCCTAATGAGATATCGAATAAAACAAGAAAAGTCAGTCAGCTCTGGTTCATGGTTACATATTAATTTGCATTCACATCTACATCTACATCTACATCCATACCCCGCAAGCCACCTGACGGTGTGTGGTGGAGGGTACCTTTAGTACCTATATCGGTTCTCCCTTCTGTTCCAGTCTCGTATTGTTCGTGGAAAGAAGGATTGTCGGTATGCCTCTGTGCGGGCTCTAATCTCTCTGATTTTATCCTCATGGTCTCTTCGCGAGATATACGTAGGAGGGAGCAATATACTGCTTGACTCCTCGGTGAAGGTATGTCCTCGAAACTTCCAAAAAAGCCCGTACCGAGCTACTGAGCGTCTCTCCTGCAGAGTCTTCCACTGGAGTCTATCTATCATCTCCGTAACGCTTTCGCGATTACTAAATGATCCTGTAACGAAGCGCGCTGCTCTCCGTTGGATCTTCTCTATCTCTTCTATCAACCCTATCTGGTACGGATCCCACACTGGTGAGCAGTATTCAAGCAATGGGCGAACAAGTGTACTGTAACCTACTTCCTTTGTTTTCGGATTGCATTTCCTTAGGATTCTTCCAATGAATCTCAGTCTGGCATCTGCTTTACCGACGATCAACTTTATATGATCATTCCTTTTTAAATCACTCGTAATGCGTACTCCCAGATAATTTATGGAATTAACTGCTATATTGTAGCTAAATGATATGGGATCTTTCTTTCTATGTATACGCAGCACATTACACTTATTGAGATTCAATCGCCATTCCCTGCACCATGCGTCAATTCGCGTGGTGTAAATACTGTTGCATCATGCTTGTGGTTGTTAAGGATGCCTTCTAAATACCTAATATTATTACGCCATGTGGAATGTTTCCTCTACATCTCCTGCAAAGTCCCCTGTAACCCTACCGCTCATATTTATCCAAAGGAAACCCCTAAGATAATTATGTATCGTGTCCCGACAACATTTCATAAATTTTTTAGCACGAAACTGTTTACCATTATTCAACACAATACTCTCAGGCATACCTAAATCAACAAAATTGTTGTCACCCAACTTTTCTGTAGGTGTTGTGGCATTAGCTCTTCTGTCTGGAAATAGCTTAATGTATTTACTGAATCCCCTGACGTAGACCAAAACACCCTCCTCTAGAACTACGTGTAGGTCGAAAATGATCTATGCTGATAATTCCACTGTGTTAAAGGGATTGCATATTCCTTTGCACAATGCTACTTACTAGTCTCTAACTCAAAACGCATATTTTCAAAAGTTACTGTGTCACTGAAGTTTGCAATACATTTCTTAGTCCCTTAATGCTCTTACTGTAAATTCACATAGTCTATTAAAAGCGCAGATTTTTGGAGGGGAAGCATAGTAGCCGTTCTGGCAAATCCATGTTCGTTCTCCTGAACCAAATTCCTTGATGGATGTAATATTGTGTTACCTTGAGATAATTAGGGTCTCGCAAATGACGTTTTTTAATCTCCGATGATCACCCTATTCTGTTCTCTTTCAGAGTACTGACATATTTTGTTCAAAGCATTTTCCACCTTGATTTAATTTATAGCTAAAGTGAGTACCGAATCGTTTTCAGTTAATGTAATTTCAGACGCCTTATATAGCTCAGCATTTCTAGGCAACCTGTTGGACGCCAAAGTACACTTCCTTCATATGTTTTTAATTTCATGATCGAACTGTTGCAGGAACATTGCTCACCTTGCATGTTTCAACTTACAAGTTTACAAAAATGTTAATGCTTTAAGACCATTGCATATTTTTACTTGTTGACTCAACAAAGAATGCTCAAATTTCTGCATTCCAAATACGATGGCCACTGCGTCTAGATCTGATACCCGTTATTATGCTCCACTGATTGTCCTGATTAAGTCGTAAAAACAATCATCTTATGCACTTCAATATCCCCTTCTTTTTTATTTTAAACACCTACACTCTTATACCATATGCATCAGAGCTCACTAAAATAAAAGAAGTCTTCTCAAAATCTGAGTGATTCAGCAGCGGGTTATTTAAGAAACAATTTATCAGCTTTCGAAATGTGGGCTGATATCCTTCAGTCTGAACCCAGGGGCTATCCTCTTTTAACAACTGATGTGTGTAAGGAGCGTAGAATGACTCCTTCCACAAAACACCGATCAGACGTAAACAGGCCAAACATGGCTTTACGTTGTTGCTTTTTCTTTGACGTTTCAAACAGCTCAGTCACTGAGAACGTGGATGGTTTCGCTAAAATACGTTCTCTGCTAAACACATGGAGCAAGAAATTCAATTGATTCTTAGTGCATGCCATACTTTCTTAATTCAGTTTTGTGCCACCTTTTCCTACTTCATCTCATACATTGTCCAGAAAACTAAAATACTCTTCCCAAGTAGGACATGCAACTTCATGTTGTCTACGTAAAATGTCACTTGCCCTAATGGTTCCTGCCCCTGTAACAGCGCCATATCTCTTAAAATGGCAAAGACCGATATACAGGGTGATTCAAAAAGAATACCACAACTTTAGGAATTTAAAACTCTGCAACGACAAAAGGCAGAGCTAAGCACTATCTGTCGGCGAATTAAGGGAGCTATAAAGTTTCATTTAGTTGTACATTTGTTCGCTTGAGGCGCTGTTGACTAGGCGTCAGCGTCAGTTGATGCTAAGATGGCGACCGCTCAACAGAAAGCTTTTTGTGTTATTGAGTACAGCAGAAGTGAATCGACAGTGCATTTCGAACGAAGTATGGGGCACTGAGAATCCGCGGGAAACAACTCAGTATGAACGTGACTCGCCTAAGGTGAACGTTTTCTGTGCCATTTCACCCAATAAAGTTTTTGGTCCCTTTTTCTTCGAAGGTGCTACTGTAACTGGACTACAGTATCTGGAGATGTTAGAGAATTGGCTGTTCCCTCAGCTCGAACAAGAAGCACAACAATTCATATTTCAGCAGGATGGAGCGCCACCACATTGGCACTTATCTGTCCGTAACTACCTGAACGTCAACTACCCGAGGCGATGGATCGGCCGCCAGGCAGCCCGTGACAGAGCACTTCATCACTGGCCTCCAAGAAGCCCTCATCTTACCCCCTGCGATTTTTTCTTATGGGGGTATGTTAAGGATATGGTGTTTTGGCCACCTCTCCCAGCCACCATTGATGATTTGAAACGAGAAATAACCGCAGCTATCCAAACTGTTACGCCTGATATGCTACAGAGAGTGTGGAACGAGTTGGAGTATCGGGTTGATATTGCTCGAGTGTCTGGAGGGGGCCATATTGAACATCTCTGAACTTGTTTTTGAGTGAAAAAAAACCTTTTTAAATACTCTTTGTAATGATGTATAACAGAAGGTTATA
Organism: Schistocerca piceifrons; assembly: GCF_021461385.2. NCBI lineage: Eukaryota > Metazoa > Arthropoda > Insecta > Orthoptera > Acrididae > Schistocerca > Schistocerca piceifrons. The sequence goes on along the minus strand of NC_060148.1, from coordinate 24,406,859 downwards.
TTATGTTTCTTTCATTAAATGCACATTTTTAAAGTTGTGGTATTCTTTTTGAATCACCCTGTATTAAAGACAGACGGAAATACTCCATACCCACGAGAAAATCCATTATATATACGGAACACATATTTTCTTCAGTCTTTTGCCAATGGAAAATTCGAGTAACCACAAATTATATCGAACGATTCATGTGAAACAAGTAGCTCCTCTGAATTATTGCAATAACTTTGTATATTTTGTGCGCTGTCCCTCATTAAATTTTGTTTAAAGTATGAGCATCTAGTACCAGCCTTACAATTCTATAACAGTTCAGTGCTACTGCCAGTGGATTTTTAAAAATATGTATTGTGTGTTACAATATCCCCGAATCTAACGTTCGTTGAATCGTTTCTTAATAGGTTCTTGGCAACTGGTCATCATTGGATATGGTACTTGAAAAATATTTCCAAAGTCTTACATTTAAAATGCATTAGTAATATGTTTCCATACATTTGAAAACGCAGTGTTATGCTTGAGTAACACTTGCCTAAGCTTTTCTCTCTGTTTACATGAAACTAGATGTACAGATTGAATTTTTATGTTCAGTACACAAGGGCTCCTGATATTTTTAATTCTATTATAGGATAGCTCAACTTATTATGAACTACACTGAAGCGCCAAAGAAACTGGTATAGGCACACGTATTCAAAAATGGTTCAAATGGCTCTGAGCACTATGGGACTTAACTGCTGAGGTCATCAGTCCCCTAGAACTTAGAACTACTTAAACCTAACAAACCTAAGGACATCACACACATCCATGCCCGAGGCAGGATTCGAACCTGCGACCGCACCGGTCGCGCGGTTCCTGACTGTAGCGCCTAGAAATGGTTCAAATGGCTCTGAGCACTATGCGACTTATCTTCTGAGGTCATCAGTCGCCTAGAACGTAGAACTAATTAAACCTAACTAACCTAAGGACATCACACACATCCATGCCTGAGGCAGGATTCGAACCTGCGACCGTAGCGGCCGCTCGGCTCTCGGCTCCAGACTGTAGCGCCCAGAACCGCACGGCCACTCCGGCCGGCTAGCGCCTAGAACCGCTCGGCCACCCCGGCCGGCACACGTATTCAAATGCAGAGATATGTACACAAGCATATGTAAACAGCAGGTCTGTACTTGAAACTATGAAGTACATTGTGTTTTGTAACGGGTTATTTTCACTTTCTGAAGCTGGTTTTAATAATGAAACTAATACAATATTTAAAAATGTGATCTCCGCCTCTTTTTGTTATACTCAAGCGACTGAGACGAAATCTTGGATGGACGAATCTTTTATTTGCTTTGAAAAATTTTGAAGTTCGAAATGGTTTCCATGTTTGTTTAGGACGCAATACACTTTAATCATGCACATACCCTCGATAGTGCATATGTTAATATCATATATGTTTTTGTACTAGGTAATAACAAAACAAGTTTTAATCTGGGCTTAAATTCGAAAGCTGTAGAAGTTTAAAAAGCTACTGAATAAGAGTGACGGAAAAAATTGCAACACAAAAACCTATTTAATGTAGAATAACTAAATTTCGGGAATATACATGTCTAGGTACCATATTTAGATGATTAGCGCTGGTAGATAACAGCTTAATGTAAGCATGGCGAAAGCCATTCCAAATGTGAAATGCTGGTACATTAATAAACGTGTAACTGCCGGAATTTAGAATGCAGGCATGCAAAACGAGCATCCATTGTGTTGTAGAGGTGCCTGATTTCAGTTTGTCGGATGGAGTTTCGTGCCTGTTGCACGTGCTCACTGAATGCAGGGATGGTTAAAGCTTGGTAAGGATGACGCTGGAATCGTGGTGTGATGATGTCTCATACGTGCTCGATCGGAAATCTGATGGTCGAACAGCCCAAGGCAACATGTCGACACTATGTAGAGCATGTTGCGGCCACTACAGCGAGCGTTATCCTGTTGGAAAACACTCCTTAGGACGCTGTTCGTGAATGGCAGCTCAATAGGTCGAGTCATCAAACTGACGTACAAATTTGCGTCAGAGGCATGTGATAACCACGAGGGTGTTCCTGCTACTATAGGAAATCGCACCTCCTACCATAACTCCAGATGTAGGCTGAATGTGTGTAGCACACAGACAAGCTGGCTGCAGGCCTCTGGGCTCCTCCTGACTGACACATGGCCGTCACTGGCACCGCGGCAGAACCAACTCTCATCAGAAAACACGACAGATCTCCACCCTGCCCCCAGCGAGCTCTCTCTTGACAGCACTGAAGTCGCAAATGGCGTTGGTTTGGGGTGAGGAGAATGCACACAGTACAGGGAGTTTTGCTCGGAGCTGTCCTTGAAGTAACCAATTTGTAACAGGTCATTATGTTACTGTTGTTCCAACTGCTGCTCACATTCCTTCAGCCATCTGCTGAACACGATGGTTTTCCCTCTCCATACAGCCACGTGGTCGTCTGGAGCCCAGTCTTCTCGAGACCGTGCATTCTCGTGTCCACCGTGGCCAGCAGTCACGTACAGTGGCTACCTACCTACCTGTCAAGTCTTTCTGCAATATCACAAAGGAACATCCAGGTTCCCATAGCCCTATTACAAACGCTGTGAGGTGTTGATAGTAGCGTGTCTGTCGCCTTAAAGATATTCTTGACTAACGTCAATCTGCCACATCCAGTATCAAAGGTAACTGACCATCATAACAGTTACAGTGTGTATTTAAATAAATGTAATTTGTATCGTCATACGCGACTGGCGCGAAATTGGAATAGGCGTCATCATTAAGATATAGAAACACTCCTACTTTCGTTTATGTCACACAATTCTTTCTTGGCATTGCGTTTTCTTTCCCCGTCAGTTTATGTGGTCTGAGACCTTACCAATCCTCCAAAAAATGATTTTAGCTTCCAATTTTTTTTTACTTTCTTCAAGGAGATCTCCCATTTAGAGTCTTTTATGATGTAAGCCTACCTATTTGGTCCCCCTCCCCCCCCCTCCCTGGAATTTAGTGCTGGTGACGCCAGTGTTTAAAATTCTAAAAGTAAGCTGACATAGAGATGACATTTCCATCAACATACGATACAGGCACAGATATACTACTCGTGTACCGCTTCGGTCCGAAAAAGGTGTCCATACTGTAGTGTGACTGTAGTCTGACAGTGTATACATATTTAGTAAATTCTACCTTCATACCCTCTTTATCCTTGTGAATGCAGAAAGTGAATGTTGTGCTCGCATAGAAATCTGATTCACTGACCTCTTCACCACTTTGTCGTCTGTCTTCTTGTCCAGAATTCCAGGCCGAGATACCCGTCTTCCTGGAGCACCTCTCTGACTACTGGCGGGACTCGGCGCAGCTGCTCTCACTGGGTGTCAAACATTTCTCTCAGCTGCTCGTCCCCCTCGCTTTCGAGCAAATGGTAAGTGGAGATTCTTTTCGTGTTTTATGTTATATGTACGCGGGATGAGAAAGTGATACACACAGCCACGATTACGTGGTCAGTCCTCTTGGTCTGTTTACTGGCTTACGTGGCTCACACTGTCGCTGTTTCCGCCGCTCTGACTGCAATGTTAACTCACTGCAAGAGATCTGACCCCCTCTACCTTGTGCGGTTATTAGGCAAAGCAAGCACAGTGGGAACGGTTAAGGATAGCCAAGAAAATCATCCGTACCTTTCTTGTTCGTAGTTTCTCGTAACTTCCTAAACCAGCAGGAAAACTTCCTGTCAGATCCTACAGTACAAGCCTAAGCCTGGTGGCCACATATTTCTTAGGCAATGTTCCAGATGTTACTAAACCGTCCTTTATCTCACTATCTGAGAATCTGCTTATTTGGAGTCTATTACTCGATAGGTAATACGCGGGAGAGAGGGGTCAGGGATTACGGTCTGCTATAAAGATCACCTTGCGTAATAGAATTTGACAGCCTATGTTGATTTTTTAAAGGCTTCATCGTTCAGAAATAACTTGGAGAATGTCTATCCACACATGAAGAATTTAATGGGCGCAAACTTAAGCTTATGCACCGTGGACATCATGACCAACCACTACCTACCTCACACTCCAGTATTCCTGCTCCTTCTGCGAAATTACACTGAGGTGACAACGCACGGGGTAACGATGTGCTCACTTACTGACGGTGCTAATGTCGCGTGCACAAGGCGTGGAAGGGCAGAGCATTGGCGCAGCTGTCATTTGTACTCGGGTGATTCGTGTCTGACGTGGTTATGATCGCACCACGGCAATTAACAGGCTTTGTACGCGGAATAGTAGTTAGAGCTACATTCATGGGCAATTCCATTTCGGAAATCGTCAGAGAATTCAGTATCCTGCTGCCTACAGTATAAAGACTTTGCCGAGAATAGCAAATTTCAGGGATTTCCTCTCACCACGGACAATGCAGTGGCTGACACCCTTCACTTGACGATCGAGAGCAGCGGCGTTTGACTACAGCTGTCACTGCTAACAGACAACCAGCACTGCGTGAAATAACGGCAGAAAGCAGTGCGGGGCGTATGACGAACGTATCCATTAGATCCATTTACAATCTGTTTAGGGAAAGTTTATCTATAACTACCCATACACATCCATAGCTAGTGTGTGTTAACGTCGAATGTAGGTGGTGGTCACATTAATTCGACTCCATTGTGTACAAATAAATGCAACTCTCTGAACTGACTTTGTAGCTTGAGAATCGTGTGTTTGATAAGACATCAATACAACCCACTTTGCATTAATGTTATAATATGTTGTACAAAACTGAATATTTAGTCATAAGCTGGCATTAACTTAAGCATTATGCAATAGTCGCACCTACACGTGTAACTTAAAGTTGGCTACTAATTGTGAATATTGTAAGTAATTTGAACCACCTTCTGTGTGTCTCAGCGTATCCACTCAAATGATCTGCAACGCCATGAATGGATTAACAGCATGAAACATCTGAGAGACATGCTGCACACGAGATTAAGCGGCTGGGTTCATGATGTGCAATCCGTCAGCGAGCAGATGGCGTACTACAAAGTGGAGGAACACGAGAACAGGCCTGGGACTTATATACTTAGGTAAAAGCAAGTATACTTTGTAACTTTTGTCGAACTAATTACGATTCATGAATTTTTATTCCATTCCTTCCCCTCGTACGTATTTTTTACAGTTACGTAAACAGCTGCGATAATTTGATTCAGGACTGAGCAGAAAATGTGACTAGTGGACAACAGTCAAATACCGTTGCTGCCAGATACTACATAAGTTTACATAATTTATGGAAACAGTGAGAACCTCTGAAAATTTGTGGTACTTGACACATAAACCTAGTATAGAGGTCAAACAGGGCTAAAACAATTTGTCTAATCGAGGAAAGTCATGCTAATAACGTGTATTTCCACGTCTAGCCTAGATGATGGCACCAATTAGGGAAGGAAGAGCGTACAAAAGTTATATTAATCTGAGGGCTAACCAGCGATAACGATTAAACAAAAGATGAAGAGGTGTCGATAGGAGGGTGTGGGGTGGTAATTGGTCATAGTTTTCATGTCTTACACTGTGACGTGCGGTTTTAAATCCGCTCATAGCACAGTGCATAAATACTGGAAGATAGAAGTGAGAGGTACAACGTGTATGCCTCTCCACCACTGGGCATGTGGGGTCACGGAGTGGCCAGCTTGGGATTGTCGAGGATGGTGAGTGTGTCTTGGAGGTGGAGGGCGCCAAGTTTTACTATACTTACGACGACCCCTTTGAGTGCGGGGTGGCAAAAGGCCAATGATGTTTGTGGCATTCGACTGCATATTGTCTATCATGCAACCACAATATTGACTACCAATGGCAACAGAGGTGGGACTGGAGGTCTCCAGCTGCGAGCACAACATGAGGCTATGGAACATAACTGAACTGCTTAGTCAACGAGTAACTCGCAATAGTGTTACAATGCTAGTGGTGCTGATATGAATCAGAGCAATGGCAACAATAAAGAAACAAACATTGCAATATATCTACAACAACACTTCACGAAGTTGATGATTCGTCAGAAAGAAACACAGGGATTTTTGCAGAGTGAGAAAGAAGTGGCAGATGAAATATTAAGACTTCTGCAAGATGATTCAGTGGGATGTGTGGCATCGTATATGTTTGACTGTACAGATGGTATAAATAACGAGTGCAATGATGATAATATGTGCTTAACAAGTGAAACTGATACTGAAACGAGTCCCAGCTATGTAGTTCATCACACTTGTAGGGCAGGGAGCCAGAAATCTCGGCTCCATTGAAACGTAGTAAAGGCCAATCGTTGTCCAAGCAGCTGGTATTAAACATAATAACATACATGGAAGATCATCCGCAGGATAGGAATAACGCAACTGTGAATAGATTTCGAATAATTCCACAGCAGTATGACCGTGTTCTGCATAAGAAAAAGGACAAATATTCAGGGTAGAACAAGAAGGACTTTTTACAAAAACTGATCTCCGCGCGTTTCAAGGTTTCTTGATAAAATTTATGGGATGTCCATGATAGTTACCTACTACGTTATGCACATCAAATTGTGTGTGACGTAGATTACAGTGATTTCAAGGGAAGTAGTAGACGGTAGCATAACTTGAAACAGTGCTATAGAATTGGAAGACATAAGATAACGACATTTCAAACGAAGTGTCCACTTGATATGCACAGCAAAATACGGAATCGACCCGAAAATTTGTAGATGATTATTCTATCCTTCAGTAAGGAATTTGTTTGAAGAAGAAATGCATTTAAAAGGAATCCAGGAAATTAAAGGTACTAAGAGAGTTGTGTCAAAGTCGAGTAGAATCAATGCCTCAATACATTAGTATACAATTATACCGATTGTTTAACTTGATGGTAAATCGGCTATAAAGTTATTTATTGTGCTGCGACAAGCTGAAGGTGCTCTGCTCCCTACGACTCTTTCTCGTGTGTGTGATCTTGCAAGGGCAGTAGGATATATTTATGTCACAGAAAGCAAGAATGGAATAGCGGCGTAAGAAAACAACAGCCATGGTAAGAGCAGTGGTTTGGGCCAATCGCTGGTCCATTTAACTTGCTTTTGCTTGATTCCTCGTCTCCAGATAAAAATCATGCTCCTTTAGAGCAAACTATTCCTCCCAAAAAATGTGTGACATTGCATTTCACGCCACCTGGAACCACTGTGTAAATTCGACCTCTGGATGTCTGCTTTTTGCACGTCTATAAACCATATTATAGCACTTTCTGGAGCTATGTCTTCAAGGATATCAGTTTCACAATAAGCTCTTCGGCGCGCTGTTCTGCATTAGGCTGGATGAATCACATTCCATCTGGTTTCACCACCCTATTACACCAATATGATTCTGTATGCTTTCTTTAAGAGTGAATATGCAGTTGGACGTCCTTTTCGGTTTGTAACCCCAAAGAAGTTCGCCTTGGGTCTTGATGGTTGGCACCTCTTTGACGACTATGACGCACTATTTTTCATTTGGTGTTCATAGTGCAATTTCATGGTTTGCTTTTAACATGTCTTGAATATCGACAATGTCTGTCTGTGAAGCATAATACATACGTGCCATAGAAGTATGACCTGTGCACCTCCTGGACACTTATTTTCTGTCACCCTCCTGATGCACATGGTGAGTCATTTGCAGCTAATGTTCTTCCTGTCAGAATTGTTAACACAACGCTTTGAAATTAGCTTTACTAAAGACTGAAGTTGTGATCTTGGACTCAAGAGGGTCCTTGTTAGACTGTCAGTCAGGGGTTGATTATTGAGAAAGAGAGGGTAATGTTGAGTGGATCATGGTTGGTAAGTCAATAGAAAGCTTGTCAGTACTTGAGTTTATAGTTGGTATACTCAGAGCTTGTCTGTCGTCAGTTCAGGCGTCTTTTTGTATGAAGTATATTGCTGTGGCATCTCTCTAATTCCTAGTGGCGAGTTAGTGTGTTCAAGACATTGGTGAGAAAGAAGGAACAGTAGTACCCATGAGATTCTTTGAATATTTCAAGAGGTCAAGGAGTAGGGAGAATTTAAATGGGACTGATAGCTGGGATGAGTGTGTGTGTGTGTGTGTGTGTGTGTGTGTGTGTGTGTGTGTGTGTGTGATAGTGACTTTCGTTGAAATTTGCTGCAGGAAGGAATTTGTATCGGATATACCTTCAGGATATGGAGAGTGACAAGGTATTTTCTGATTTGAGTCTGTACAAGCTTCCAGTAAACGTCCTAGATTTTATGGTACTGTTCTAGAATTATTTTATGTGGGTTATTGTGGGGTGGATATGAGATGGAGTGAGAATAAGGGTTGACTTTTGCATGAACTCGTGATCACTTTCAATCAGATGAAGGATATGTGCAGTTATGCGTCTGAGGAGGTAGACAGACGAATCATTTCAGTGATAGGGGAGTTGAGACATGAAAGGAAGTAGATCATTTGTCCTCAGCTACGTTCAACATGGTAACTGCTGTGGATATACAGGTCCACAACGATAATGTAGGTGTAGAAGGGTTAATCAAAGTGAGCAAGGAAATAGTGTACGACAACTCAGAAAGATATGGGTGGTGACTGTTAGGTAGGGTAGATCACATAACTAAAGAGGAGGTACTGAACAGAAGTGGGGAGAAGAGGAGTCTGTGGCACGACTAGAAGAAGGGATCGATTGGCAGGACATGTTCTGAGGCATAAAGGATTCACCAATTTAGTACTGGAAGGAAGCGTGATGGATAAAAATCATAGAGGGAGACTAAGGGATGAATTCAGCAAGCAGATTCAGAGCGGTGTAGGTTGCAGTCGTTACTCGGGCATGAAGAGGCTTGCAAAGGATAGAATAGCATGGAGAGATGCATCAAACCAGTCTTCAGACTGAAGACCACAGCAACACCAACATGGGGAATGAGTCCTCCTACCCAATATCCTCTTACTAACTTGGGAGGTGGCGAGGCTTACCTGAACACCTACAAAATGAATTCGTTTTAAACAAGTGCCAGTTGTTTATATTATTGGATATTCTCTCACTTCCTTCCCCTTCACATATCTTATTAATCTGTAGTCCACTGCAAGGTGTTAACGCTATTCAGTGTTCTGTTACTTTCGACTCCTTTATACACTTTAATGATCGGAACTGCCTGCTCCAGCTGGTTTCCTCCCAAGTCCTACTTTTTTGACTTATTAACGCAAATATCTACTATCCTTATAGTGTTATTCACTTATCTGTTCTTATCCTTATTCTTTCACGTTTATTTCTGTATACTCATCAAACTTTAGTGTCAATTACGTCTCCATAGGGGAGTAGTGATTTTTTAGGTGCTGTATCGTTGATACTACAGGATATATTTTGCGTGTTTCTGAGTACATCTTATCCACCCATGTGACTTTATATTTTCACATATATGCACCTGTCAAAGACTATCGTGTCACTTGATCTATTTTATGTTCATGATTTCTATGCCTTCCATTTGTTTAGCATTTTTGTTATTAGGTATAGTTAAAAGAATTTAGGTTTATGCTTTAAAGATTGACACGATATTTGAAGAATGCATTGCCATACAAAAAACCTAAATGGAGAGATTATCAAACATGACCTTGAGCCCTTATGCTCCTTATCCGCATGTTCTGTATAGCTGCACAGCGCAGAGATTTTGTTTAATGCTGAGACTCAATCTATTACTCCATAATTGAGTGTCACACTTACTTCTACTTCAGTCCCCTTAGATCCACGATTAAAGAGTACTCTTGATAGGAGAGTTGGCAGTAGTGCAGAATTGTGATATAAACTAGATAGCACCACCGTAGCTATGGGCCCTATAATGGCGAATTTCATAGCTGCAGAACAGTTGTGCGTCCCCTGAGGTTGCTTAGTATAGACTACAGGGATCGGTTTAAATTTTGTACTCATCACTAGTTTCTAATAAATACTTTTTCTCGTCAAATGTATCCATTTTCTCTTCATCAGGTATCAGATCGCTGTAGCTTCGACTTTACTTTTGTTTCTCGTTTGTCATTTCTTTATAATCTGATTTATACTTCTCCCTTCTCTCATAAATATCATTTTCTGAATTGCAAATGTTTAGCGACTTATCTTTCAGTGGATTCATTCTTGGCTTGTTGAAATATACCTCTTTTGCAACACAGTCACATGAGACAATACTAGTGTCCTCCCTGTCTTTAGCAGACTCCTTTATTCAATCCCCATACACGTATTTACGATGTCTATGTTCTCTTCACATGGGTGATTGGTTTCGTTTCCATATGCGTTAAACCATACTATTTTCTTGGGCCGTTTCTGTTTTACTCTCCTTGGTACCTTCAAGAATTTTACTTTGTGGAATCCCTTTGTCGTTAATGTACATGATCGGACTTCATACGAACCTGATACGTTACCCATCACCCTCCTGTCTCCATTTGTATTTCCATGTAGTGTGACGTGTGTAATTTTTGACTGAGTCAGGTAAATTTAATTTCCGGTAATTGTACGTTATTCCATAAGTGCACAATGCTTCGCTTTTCAGGGTGCCTTAGATAGCTACCTAACGATGGCTGGCGAAAATAGCTATCAAATCCATATCTCTATTTCACCGCAATCTTAGATCAAAAGACAGTTCACCTGCAACCTCATTACATTTGATTTTAAATAGATCTCTTATACTAGAAAGAGATTTGCATACACTTTATCCAGTGAATCACTGCTGCTTATGTTAAATGTGACAATTCTCGTTTTTCATTTGTTTTTTAATTAACTGAACGTCATTAACTTCTAAAGCCACCAGTTTTTGGTCATTTCCTATGAAATGCTGATGCAGTGTCTACAAGACAAACTGAAATTTCTAAATGAACTTCATTCGGTAACGACACCACATTAGATTTAAACAAGCTACTGTTGGCTTGTATGCCTCAAACACACTCTAATCTTACATAATATTTCGGGCATGTTGCACTGTCCTACTGGATTTGTCCAAGTCTGTCAGAATGCACAATGGACATGAATAGACACAGGTGAACAGACAAGCTACTTATGTATGTGTCACCTGTCAGAGTCGTATCTAGACTCATCAGGGATCCCACATCACTCCAACTGCACACGCCCCACACAATTACAGGGCCCCCACCAGCTTGAACAGCCCTTGCTGTAATACAGGGTCCACGGATTCATTAGGTTGTCTCAGTAGTTCCTTTCACGTTACATACATTTTTTTTAAATCGAAATTTTCTGCCTACGTTCAATAGAGTATTCCCTCTTTAATCTACATTCACTTTAATCGACATTTACTAGCAAGAAGAACAACGAGTACTCCAGCAGCGACTCCCACGCCGCCTTGGTGCATGCTAACAGCTACTGCCATGCACCACCGCCACTCCTTCAGTAATGGTTATTCTTCCTATCTTACTGGCCCTGCTAATTCATACCGATAAAACGTATGTCTCAACAGGTGCCCTAATGGGCGCATAAAACCCCTCTTCTAAAATTGTTTTGAATGTAAAGGAAAATAGACAGACCTTTGGTGAAGTCACTGGGCATCTCATGACTGACATGACGATCAGCTACTTCGCTCCTCTCCTAAATGGATACTGTTACTGCCGCCTTACCCCAAAATATTCCATGCATTATGGGTATAATTTGAAGGGTGTGTTGATAAGGGTAAATGTTTGCATTGGAATTTGTACTCTGAAGAGACTAAAGTCATGGGATACCTAGTAATATCGTATCAGGTCTCCATTTGCCTGGAGTAGTGCAGCAGCTACATGCGGCATTGATTCATTGGAAATCCCCTGCAGAAATATTGAATCATGCTGCCTCTGTAACCATCCATAATAGCAAAAGTGTTTCCAGTGCACGATTTTGTGCAAAAACTGACCTCACAATTATGTTAAATTAGTGTTCCATGGCACTCATGTCCTTGATTGTCCACAATGTCCTTTGAACCAGTTGCAAATAATTATTCAAAATGGTTCAAATGGCTCTGAGCACTATGGGACTTAACATCTATGGTCATCAGTCCCCTAGAACTTAGAACTACTTAAACCTAACTAACCTAAGGACAGCACACAACACCCAGCCATCACGAGGCAGAGAAAATCCCTGACCCCGCCGGGAATCGAACCCGGGAACCCGTGCGTGGGAAGCGAGAACGCTACGCACGACCACGAGATGCGGGCAATAATTATTACCTCATGACATGAGTAGTGGGACAATGGGGGTGTGGGGCCATTTTGTTACTGCAGGTTGCTTCCATCAGGGGCAGGTATGCACTCAGAGGCAATCCTATTGTTCTCCTTTGATTGACACATACTTAACCCATTGTCCCATTAAGTGGTTTTCCAAGTCACTGCAGATAACTTATTGTCCCCCCCCCCTCCAACTCCCCTGCCCCTTTCACTGCTACAGGTACACTTTGAAGTCTGAATTACCGGAATAGAAACTGTCACTACTATTTCACATGATGACACAAGTACAATTAGAGCTATGATGTCACAGACACACTGATTGACCTCCCATCGCAAATCCAAGATGGCTGCCGTGATGGCGCAAGTATCGTTACCCAAAATGGTCGTTGTGGGAAATTCAAAAAGTGCCATACCCCCTCACAGATGGCAAATTCAAATTTTGTCAGTTTTTCGTGAGGGTCATGCTCACCTAGATTTAGAGTGAGTTTTTGTGAGTGCCATACCCACCTAGACTTTGAAGGAACTAGTTAAAGCCTCCACCACGATCTTCAACTGACCACCACATCCTTGGTGGTCTAACGTGTTCTAACGTGCACTAACGTGTACTAACGTGCACAGTGCATAGCGTCATCTAAGATGGCGGCTGTGACATCAGTTGATGATGCAAGTGCCACACCCTACTGGCGGGATGTTGAAATTTCGGTGGGAAGATAGGTCAACTGGGCTACCTCCCCTAACATAACCCCCCTCCCCTCACTCCAGGCCGGCCGCGGTGGCCGTGCGATTCTGGCGCTGCAGTCCGGAACTGCGGGACTGCTACGGTCGCAGGTTCGAATCCTGCCTCGGGCATGGATGTGTGTACTGTCCTTAGGTTAGTTAGGTTTAAGTAGTTCTTAGTCTAGAGGACTGATGACCTTAGATGTTAAGTCGATCTGTCACTAACTCTGTAAACAGCACTCCTGTCGGGCAAATATGTACACTGGGAATGCAGTATCACTAACTTAGTTATGACGCTGAAGTCTATATTTTACACCCAATATGCGGCAGGAGGATGGAGTACATCACATAAATCAAAGTTCATTTACTGGGATGTGTCACGTCTCATCACACATGAGATGGAAGTCCTATGATGACAGACAGGTTTACTGTTAACGATCGGAAATGTTATGCTGCTGCTTGAATGTGAAGGTACCATGGCTTATGTTCTGACATACGTTTGTGAGACGTAATCAAACTACTATTCATGTATAAAGAAAAAAGATTGTGTATGTCTAGTCATAACAGAATGATGGATTGAACATGGTGAATTGTGATTTCAATTCATCGGGAAGTATATCTGTACATAGGTGGTGATAGATTCATTTCCTAAGCAGCTGCACAATATAGCAATGCAAGTGTTCATCTGGACCTGCTATAGTGTACAAACAGGACAGTCAATACAGCTGTTACAATACGTCCCCTCATCGGCACCCCGTAAGCGTACCCTAGTATTTTCCTTGTTGTCTGTCAGAAGTGATATTGATTCAGTACGCCAACCCGTGTCTGTGACGCCTTTCTTAGCATTACATCCGCGGATGGGGTATTCATTACCACACAGTGCCAGACGCCTGCCCTTCATAACACTTGTTTGAAGAATCTCGGCAGGGTGCAGCACCTTCCAGAAGTGATGATTCGACGACTTTGTCGGGTAATTTCCTAGGACTGAGGAGAATCGAGACATATAGCCAGTGTGAGTGTGGGCCTTTTTTTGGATGCTGTGCAGATACAAACGATAACTGCACTGTTTGTGCAAAATGTGTATATACTGCATTGTAAAGTTACTGTGGTTTATGGTGTGGCATGACTAGAGAAGATGACTGTGTGTCCTATCGTGTGGGACGTAAATATTAGGGACATCGATAACCACAAGCGATTTTTTACATGGGAAATTATGTGCACTGTAGATAATGAGATTCGTTCCAGAGGAAACATTAGCTGCACATCTATCGGTGTCAGACTGCAGTTGCAATCCTAATATTTAATTGTAGTTAGACTGTCAAATATTCTTGTGAGTCTTGTATGTATTTGACGATCTGTAGACAATTTTTGCAGGGTTTAACTGTCAGTGCAATGTAGCGATCTGTGCAAAATAATTTTGTCTCTGAAAGTCTCGTCTGCAGGAAACAATGGCAGATGGTGCTCCCAGACGAGCAGTTTGACAGGTAAGTTCACTGGTGGACAGGATCTCCTGCTAGGAATGTGACCTGGGAAGCATTGCAACATCTCTAGGTGGTGGACTGAACTGCAGCTATGTGTCATCACACCAGCAATGGTACCTAGGTTAACACGTATTTCGGTAGGAATTTCTCAAGTGTAAAGTATGAAAGAGATGACAGCGTCTCATACTCACAGAGCCCAAACTATTGCGTCATAGCTTCGCTGGGAGTGCCAGTGCAGCGTCAGGTGTCAGGTGGTGGGATGTGTTTTTTATTATTAGCAATCTTTTATTTAAACTATAGTCCATCTAAATATATACTCTGCTAGCCACCAAGCGGTGTGTGGTGGAGGGCACTATTCACACCAAAGTTATATTTCCCTCCTTCTGCTCCAATCCCAGTTCGCGTGTGGGAAAAACGTCTGTCTGATCACCTCAGTATGAGCTCCAATTTCCCTTATCTTTGAATGGTGATCATTGTTCGATAAGAAAGTTGGTGGTAATAATATATGCTCTGCATCCTCGGCAAAGATAGGATTTTGAATTTAGTGAGCAGCCCTTCTATCTAGTGCGTAGTCTATCTGCAAGTGTGTTCCACTTCAAATTTTCAATGAGATTTGTAACACTTTCATGATGGTAAAAGGTACCAATCACGAATCTTGCTGTTCTTCTCTGAACCTTCTCAATCTCTTGAATCAGACCCAACTGGTAAGAACCCCCATACAGACAAACAATACTCTAAGACCAATAGGATGCCACAAATTAAAAACTACACCATACATGTGAAGAATATCGATTTAATTAATTTGCATAAATTTTTTATGTCAAGGTGGTATTAGCGGTACAATAGTTAAGGGGAGGCAGTGTATGAGTGGGTGACATGGAGTAGAACAGCAGGTTAATTGCAGCACACTAAGTTAATTTGAATACTTTTTATGTGAAACGCAGTTCAATAGTTTAAGGGGATGGGGATGACAATGAAAACCATTTAACAGAACAGCAGGTTAAGTGCCGACAAAGGGCCAAACATTAGGTTAAACAACCAGAGTACAGTGCTGAACATCACATTACGCAACATGTTTTCCCCATGTAATTGATTATTGCAAGACCTAGATGTTTCCAAACAGCAGAGAATGATGAGCCAGAGAAATCCAACCCCCACAAACTGAATTTCTTATAAATAAACAACATACCTTTTCCATATATTCCATAAATTTTCTTAATTGTTTAAACAATATTCCATAGAGAGCAATCAAATACCCTCCAAATGATCGATCAACTGAGTCTTTTTCCTACCAATTCCTAGAAAAAGGTGTTGGTTGGGTGACTTAGGTCAGTGGAGGTGCTCTTTTTTCCTGCCATTGTCTTAGGTATGTTGCATTATCCTGTTGGAATTTGAACTTCCCACCACTTTTCTGTGGGGAGAGGAGGGGTGTTAGGTTAGCAGAGGTAGCCCAATTGACCTATCTTCCCGCCGAAATTCCAACTTCCCACCAGGGGGTATGTGACACTTCCATCATCAACTAATATCACAGACGCCATCTTAGATGACATCATGCACTATGTACGTTAGTACATGTTAGTGCACGTTAGTACCTGTTAGCCTCCTAGCATGGGTTGGTAAGGGGATGTGGCAGTTGGTTGAGGTTCGTGGTGGAGACTTTAACTATTTTCTTCCAAGTTCAGGTGGGCGTGGCGCTCACAAAAACTCATTCCAAGTCCAGGTGAGCGTGGCCCTTGCGAAAAACTGACAAAATTTAAATTTCCCATCTGCAAGGGGGGAATGGCACTTTCTGAATTTCCCACCGCCGCCATCTCTGGTAACGGTACGTGCGCCATCATGGCCCCCATCGTGAATCTCTGATGGGAGCCCCATCAGTATGTCTGTGACGTCACAGGTCTAATGGTACTTGCGTCATCATGCGAAATAGTAGTGACAGGGGCTATTCCAATAACTCAGACCTCAAAGTGTACCTGTAGCAGTGATGGGGCAGGGGAGTTGGAGTGGGTGGGGTGGGGGGGGGGGGCAATAGGTTAACTGCAGTTACTTGGAAAACCACTTAACAGGACAATAGGTTAAGTACCTGTCAATCAAAGGAGAACAATAGGATCGCCTCTGAATGCATACTGGCCCCGTCGTAGGTAACCTGCACTAACAAAATGCAACAGCATCCCCTTCGTGAGGGGGGAGGGGAGTGGGAGTGGCTGGAAGGGACAATAGGTTATGTGCCGCAACATGGTAAAGCATTTAGCAGAATAATATGTTAAGTACCTGTCAAACAAAGGAGAACAATAGGATTGCCCTGAGTGCATAACTGCCTCTGATGTAGACAACCTGTCTACCTCTCAGTCCCACTACTGACATGATGCATGGTCCTCTATAAAATTTCCAACTTTGTTTGGGAACATTACTGCATGAAGAACTGCAAATGGTCTCCAAATAGCCGAACGAGACCGTTTACAATCATTTATCAGTCCAGATGGACCAGAGGACCCCGTTCACTCCATTATGGAGCCACCATCCGCTTGCACACTGCCGTGTTGGGAACTTGGGTTCACGGCATTATGGTGTCTGGTCTACACTCGGACCCTACCATCAGCTCCTGCACAATGAAATCGGTAAACATCTGAAAAGGTCACAGTTTCCCTTACTCTAGGGCGCAACCAATACGGTCACTAGCGCAGGAGCAGTAGCAGCATCTCCTACTATCATTCCCCATTGACAGCAAATTCCATTGCACTTTCCTGACGGATTCGCTCGTCTTACGTCCAACACTGATTTCTGCGGTTGTTTCACACAGAACTGCTTGCCTGTTGCCACTGACAACTCTACGCAAACAGTGCTGCTCTCTGTGGTCGAGACCATCGGCCACTGTGTTGTCTGTGATGAGAAGTAATGCCGGATATTTGGTATTTTTGGCACACTCTGTTGGAACTGTCAATCTCGGAATATTGAATTCTCTAACGATTCCCGAAATGCCTATGCGTCCAGATCCAACTAGCATTCCGTGTTCAGAGTCTGGTGATACCTGTCATGCGATCGTAATTGCGTAGAAACCCTTTTCACGTGAACTGCCTGATTACAAATCACAGCTCCACCAAAGCACTCCCCTTTTAAACTTCGTGTACGTGATACTGTTGCCGTTTGTGCATGTGCATATCGCTACCCCCAGACTTTTGTCACCTCCATGTATAACACTGTAATTCATCGTAATTCATCACAATAAACGATTTTTATTTGAGCAAAATGTTCTAATGACAGACCGACACACAATTTTAATTTGCCGTGAAGTTTCATACCAGTGCACCCTCCAGTGCTGAAAGTAAATACTTTGCGGATACCTCTACATCACACGTGAGCTGCACATGATCTGGCACGCTGAATTAACTTGTTTTTAACTTTTAACGTCGCAACTTTTTTTTGTTACAGACGACCTCTGTTGAATCATGACCTACTGTCCTACCACGAGCGGTTCCTCTCCTTCAGGGACGACTTTACTGCGCTGTGCGTCGCTCGACATCGACGGGCGTCACAAATGTTTGGTCTCGCCGACGCACTGTATTCCTTCTATTATTACAACTGGTTCTTCGACCTACAGTTTGTAGGTGACATCGAGAGTTTAGGTAAGAATAATTTTCTCAGTCAGCCACTTCATTTTTGTGCACTGGTGACTCCCTACTGTATTCCAGGTCGAGGACTGAGCCTCGTAAACAGCTAATGATGTGTGGTTTCACATTTTCCGTAATTTCCCATGTGACCTACGTTAACTACTGGCGTGCTTTTCATTGCTAGTTCCTCGACTGGTTGGCAACTCTCCCCCTAGTTCTATTGCAAGCTGATTACTCCAGTTCGACGTATCTATAGACTCCTGCCCAATAGGATGTAAAAACCTACATATAGCAAATATTACAGTGTTTGGAAGACATAAAAAGAATTACTTTAAATGTTACAGAAACGTCACTTGGGCGTCTGTTCCCCACTAGGCATCCGTGAATTTCGCGACGCTGGTGATATTCGCAGACGTTGTTAACACTGCTGCGTGACTAGTATGGTTTTAGAGACGTTCCTGAAAACGTCGCGCTATTACATTTACCCATTGCTGCCATCGCCATAGCAATGCCCAATTCCGTCAAAACAGCCAACTGACTCGTGTTCACTAATGCGCCAAAGGAACTGGTACAGGTATGTGTATTCAAATGCAGAGATATGTAAACAGGCAGAATACGGCGCTGCGGTCGGCAACGCCTATATAAGACTACAAGTGTCTGGAGAAGTTGTTAGATCGGTTACTTGTGCTGCAATGACAGATTATCAAGATTTAAGTGAGTTTTAAAGTGGTGTTACAGTCGGAAGAATGGACATAGCATTTCCAAGGTAGGGCTCAAGAGAGGATTTTCCGGTACGAGCATTTCAGTGTACCGTGAATATTAGGAATCTTGTAAAACATCAAATCTCCGACATAGCTGCGGCCCAAAAAGATCCTGCAAGAACGTACCAACATCGACTGAAGACATTCGTTCAACGTGACGGAAGTGCAACCCTTCCGCAATTTGCTACATATTTCAATGCTGGGCCATCACCAAGTACCAGCGTGCGTACCATTCAATGAAACCTCATCGATACTGGCTTTCAGAGCTGAGGCCCCAATCATGTACCCTTGATGAATGCACGACACAAAGCTTTATGCCTTGCCTGGGCCTGGCTATACCGACATTTGAGTCTTGATGACTGCAAATATGTCGCCTGGTCAGACGAGCGGGTGGACGTGTACGGGTATGGTGAGAACCTCATGAATCGGTGGACACTGCATGGTCGCAGCGGTCTGTTGAAGCTGGTGTAGGCTCTGTAATTGTGTGGAGCGTGTGCAGTTGGAGTGATGTGGGACCCCTGATACGTCTAGATTCTTTAACCAAATGAAAAATCAACTCTTCTGGAGTGTCTATCGTTGCCCCATACACCGAAGGCTTCATGTCCCTCAGTACGAGATCAGCAGCATCCTGAAAACAATATTCATCACACAGCCATCTGAACATGGTCTCTGAACATAGATTATGTCAAAACTTGATGGACAGCTAGCGGGATAACGGTACGTCTGTGAGAGTTCTGTCACATGAGAGAAACTTTTCTTCTCATCTTCGCTGAACAGTGTAAAGCTTTGCATACACAGTTCTTTTGAGACCGAACAAAAGGCCGGTTTTAAATATGTTTGTTTTCTGTAGCTCAACAGCTACAGATACAAATTTTTTGCTAAGCACTGAACTGCTGTGGACGAGCTAAATCGTCGTGTTCCGCTGCACCCCAGTTACTGAGTGTGAAGTCTTGTACCGGAATGAAGCAAGGGAGCAGACGTTGTTATGGATGGTTGGTATCCTCTTTCTACACTACAAATGCACACGTGGACTAATATGGTTCTTTATTTACATGAACAGACTTTTACTTAATTTCAATAGAGTTCATGTGTTTTGGTACAAGTTCATCAGTAATAGTCCTCTTGCACGCAATGTCGGTAACCTTGATATTACAAACTTTAGTGTCATTGCTAGTCCCATTATAGTTAACAATCTGGTCACAGTGTACTGTCATAGGCTGTGATGTGCTCTGCAAACGTGCTGACAGATGCCAAACAGGAGTTTGAGTTCGTGAGTGAGGCCTAGAGGGCGTTGGCGACATCTTGCTTGCGGGTGTGTCTCTGGCCTCTCTCGTGACAGGCACGCTTGATTCAGCGTGCGGGCGTTCTCAATAAAAATGTGATGATGTGAATGGATGGCGCTCAACTGTGTACCCTACGACAGAGTTGCAATATGAAAAGTTTTGGCTGGTTTCGTTGTCTAGGGGCCGGGATACGTAGTTGTCGCATTACAGGCCAAATACAGCTGAGTCTACAGTATACAATATGGATGTACACATGAATCGAATGGTCGAAGCTTCCTATGACTCAACAATTGCGAATTTAGGACGTAAAAAAAAACGTTTATAAATGAAGCATTCCAATTAAATAAATCTGCAGGTATTATCTTAACGACTTTAAATGATGAGTACGACAGTAGAAGTACTTTTGACAGTGTGGTATATATTTCTGGAGAACACTTATTGGTGTCGATGGTCCAATAATTAAATAAAATATAAGTTGAATGACAGGAAAACAATAGATTCCTACTGCACGTAATTAGTTATGAACGACAACATAGCTCGCGAGATATTCACTTCTACAGGCACACTACGTCTTCACTGTAGAAGCCACGGAAATCTCACAAGTGCAAACGTCGGCATTCCGAAGTATTTCTATCTGTGGCGACCAGGCGCAAACCGCTGCCCACTCTCCAAGTCTCTGCCTCGACTGCCGCGTCAAGCGCCTCCACCGTGTCCTCTGGCGTACCCCTCTCCCACTTCCACCGAGTCTCCCCATTCACGAGCGCTGTGATTGGCTAGAGCGCTCCCGCCATGTCTTCGAGCCAAAGTACGCTCACAAACATCAAACACTCTCGAAATACTGGATTTACATCTAAATAACTTGAAATTAAATAAATATTCCTACGGCTGGACTATAAACAAGCTCTAACATCCATTATTAAATACATCAAAAAATTATATAAACATATATCAAAGGAATAGCGAGCCAAAGTAACCCAGTAGCATAGTGTCTCCGTGCTTTCTAAAACACGGTAAATAATTGACCATTTTCTTCACGAATAGCATATATCGGATTTAAACAAAGACACAGATGAATAAATATATTTATAAGCATGCTGTGGAGTACTTATGGCCTGACGCTATCTATAGTAATCGGCTATTTGCACCTCCAATAACTCCTGTACTATTGACGTTAGATGCCTGTAATTCATACCACTTTAGGTTTAATCTAATAGCTTTCCAAAGACACGTCGATCGACGAAATCGAATGAAGTGTTTAAATTTTGGAAATTCACTGCTGGGTGTTACTTGTACAATTTACCCGCAGATACTAAACTATAAACTAATAAAGATATTGAAACTCTGATTACAGCATCAGAATCGTCGTGCAAATGATAGTAATTTACATGTTTCTTTTTGGGGTATCATGATTCATCTGCCTACTGTTAATATCTATACAAACTGCGAAATGTCTGCCACGATGGTTTCACAAAGTCCGCCACCTTTGGCACTCTCGGCGTGCAAGCCTCTTTCACTGACGCAGCCTCACCGTGGAACTGCCAGCCTCGTGGCCGGGCTGCAGCCCTCTTGCTTCGGCCAACGTCCGGCACCACGTGGTCGGCCTGCCGAGCGGTCCACGCGACCATGACAACTCCGAACTTGGAATACTTTCAGGGCGCCACAATCCGCCTTTTAGAGGCGTCTACTATTGAACTTTGCATATCATCTTTGCCAACTGCTGTGCTGGCGACAGCTTACACCAGCACACTGAGGGCACGTGCAAGTGCGCTCCCTGGGATTTCCTAAAGCACTGTTGACGTATTTATGTGTCCCACTCTGCCGACCTCTCCCTGCTGCATATCAGCTACTTCATCTCGATTAACAGAAAAGTTTCGATTATTCATCATACAAACAACGTACGTCTTTGAGTGCTGTCATTTGCGTAAACCTTGTCTCACTATCTCGAACGGTTTATGAAATATTATGCTGGTTACGATCACATGACTATGATGCACAGGGACGGAAATGAACGCATTTCATGGAAGTCTCCAACAGATATAAAAATCAATAAGCGGAGGACGGAATGAGCTAACGTTCTGTTCTCAGTTTGAAATAAACTTTCCATATTTTATCTACATTTCCTATAATGCAATGAATGAAGTGAAATTAAACATACGCACGGTTAATGCAATGTGTAATTAGTTATGGAAACTCTACGATAATTCCTGCAATGGTTTACAAAATTTGACGTAGTGAAATATGACAAGAAGAAAATGAAATTCTCTACCTCATGGAGAAAAGATGTCAGACAGTAGTATGTGCAAAGACGAAACTTCTTCACGCAATACTTTTCCAAAGATCGGATGATAAGTATTTCATGACACCCACTATGTCGTCTTTCAGCACAGGTATAATAATTTGGCCAGCAGTATCCACATTACAAAGCAGCAATCAGCACGTCTGAGGCAGTGAAAGTCTTAATATTGTAAATGGTGCAGTTATTTTAACGTTTCATATATAATCTAAGTATACTATTTCTTATAATTTTCTATTTTTCATTAATGAATAATATTTTTATTTGTAATTGAATAGTTAATTATGGAATATAAATTGTTAATAATTTTCTTATAAATATTGATTCTGTCAATCCTAATAATACTGAGAAAACTTTGTATGAATCATGTGTGTTAACAGTAGTGGTGGTTGAACAATCATTTTAAAAAAGTTAGTGTTACTGCATTCTGCGCAAGGAAAGTACTGGATTGTACAGTATGATATGTTCATGATGAAAGAGGTGTTATGGTCGTTCTGACCGTTAGAAACTTAGTACCAGACAAGGGTTGCATGTATAACTAACTGATCACTGGCCTAAGGAGGAAGTGCAGTCAGATGTAGGCAAAGAAATGAATGAATTGAGGTATACCAATTCATACATGACTAGCTGCCAACGTTGCTGTGACATTCTGCTAATGCACCACCTGCATAGTACCTCTAGGACAGTGATAAGATTTGCATTGTAAACATGAGTAATCGTTGTTGTTGTTGTTGTGGTCTTCAGTCCTGAGACTGGTTTGATGCAGCTCTCCGTGCTACCCTATCCTGTGCAAGTTTCTTCATCTCCAAGTACCTACTGCAACCTACATCCTTCTGAATCTGCTTAGTGTAGTCATCTCTTGGTCTCCCTCTACGATTTTTGCCCTCCACGCTGCACTCCAATGCTAAATTTGTGATCCCCTGATGCCTCAGAACATGTCCTAACAACCGGTCCCCTCTTCTGGTCAAGTCGTGCCACAAACTCCTCTTCTCCCCAATTCTATTCAATACTTCCTCATTAGTTATGTGATCTACCCATCTAATCTTCAGCATTCTTCCGTAGCACCACATTTCGAAAGCTTCTATTCTCTTCCTGTCCAAACTATTTATCGTCCATGTTTCACTTCCATACACGGCTACACTCGATACAAATACTTTCAGAAACGACTTCATGACACTTACATCTATACTCGATGTTAACAAATTTCTCTTCTTCAGAAACGCTTTCCTTGCCATTGCCAATCTACATTTTGTATCTTCGCTACTTCGACCATCATCAGTTATTTTGCTCCCCAAATAGCAAAACTCCTTTGCTACTTTAACTGTCTCATTTCCTAATCTAATTCCCTGAGCATCACCTGACTTAATTTGACTACATTCCATTATTCTCGTTTTGCTTTTGTTGATGTTAATCTTATATCCTCCTTTCAAGACACTATCCATTCTGTTCAACTGCTCTTCCAAGTCCTTTGCTGTCTCTGACAGAATTACAATGTCATCGGCGAACCTCAAAGTTTTTATTTCTTCTCCATGGATTTTAATACCTACTCCGAATTTTTCTTTTGTTTCCTTTACTGCTTGCTCAATATACAGATTGAATAACATCGGGGAGAGGCTACAACCCTGTCTCACTCCTTTCCCAACCACTGCTTCCCTTTCATGCCCCTCAACTCTTATAACTGCCATCTGGCTTCTGTACAAATTGTAAATAGCCTTTCGCTCCCTGTATTTTACCCCTGCCACCTTTAGAATTTGAAAGAGAGTATTCCAGTCAACATTGTCAAAAGCTTTCTCTAAGTCTACAAATGCTAGAAATGTAGGTTTGCCTTTCCTTAATCTTTCTTCTAAGAGAAGTCGTAAGGTCAGCATTGCCTCACGTGTTCCAATATTTCTACAGAATCCAAACTGATCTTCCCTGAGGTCGGCTTCTACCAGCTTTTCCCTTCGTCTGTAAAAAATTCGCGTTAGTATTTTGCAGCTGTGACTTATTAAACTGATAGTTTGGTAATTTGCACATCTGTCAACAGCTGCTTTCTTTGGAATTGGAATTATTATATTCTTCTTGAAGTCTGAGGGTATTTCGCCTGTCTCATACATCTTGCTCACCAGATGGTAGAGTTTTTGTCAGGACTGGCTCTCCCAAGGCCGTCAGTAGTTCTAATGGAATGTTGTCTACTCCCGGGGCCTTGTTCCGGCTCAGGTCTTTCAGTGCTGTGTCAAACTCTTCACACAGTATCGTATCTCCCATTTCATCTTCATCTACACTCTCTTCCATTTCCATAATATTGTCCTCAAGTACATCGCCCTTGTATAGACCCTCAATATACTCCTTCCACCTTTATGCTTTCCCTTCTTGGCAGTCATCAATATTAATATTGATATAATATACCTACAATATATGTATAAGCTAATATTACCACCTAACTAGTGTATATGAAACCATATGAAAAGTGCTATCCTGACAGGGTACACAAAATAAGACATAACTATTAGTTTCACTTTACTGGAAATGATATTTCTTGACAGGATCCAACTGCCTATCAAAAGATTCTGGCAGTGTCAATTAAATAAAATGTAAGGACTTACTGGAAACAGACTTGAGTGTCCACCAAAACGTTGTACCAAGGTGTATCAAATAAAACGTAATCATTGAACTGAATGACTCTGTTTATGAACTATGACAAGGGTAATCAAAATGAGAGCCTTTGGTCTCCACTGGCCAATACCAGCTGAATTCTTTTCAAACAACGCACAGCAATTAGGATCAGTATTTAAAGTAAAATCTTGATACTGATAGCTGTAGGAGTAGATTTCTAAGGAATTTCACACAAGATTTATTAAACCATAGATTAGTGGGTAACGTTAAACAAAAAAGCATAGATAATTATGTAATTCAGATTAGTCCTCACATGGAATGAATTAATTAACTGTTCATTAATACTCAGTGCTTGCACCTATTAGTTATGCTAAATTATTCAGAGCACCACACAGCATCATGGACTTTAGGATAGGCATGTGGTAACCTATGATATTGACGCACAGCAGAATAAGACTCACATGTGTGTACAATCTACAAACACAGCTACAGATGAGTTTCCCTTCCGAAAATCAGCGTTAGAATAACACTACAGTGTTCTTGGCATAGTAGGTGGACTGCATTAGCAGACAGGTGCCAAGCCATGAGAGGTCTCATTAACTGGATAATCAAGGACTTGAACTGAACTGAGTAGTGATTTATTATTTACTATTATTTAGTTATTATTTATCTCCACAGAGCATGTACTCCCACAATGTGTGTTCTGGTGTACCTACACTGTCCCAGGAACAGCTATCATGTATCTATCTTCTGATTTTCTATAGATACTTAGCATAAGGGTCGTAACAGTCAGGTAATGAATCAGTCCAGTTGACGGGTTAAGAAATCTCATTTTTAGTCCCTCCCATTCGTTTAGCCACAGTTGTAATGTGTGATCTTTTATTTATTATTTTTTCGGATTGGCCTCAGTTCCAGGCACCCTTCATACTTTCATTTATTTGCTTTTCTGTAGCCAGTAAAAGACCAGTTTTTTATTTTCCAACTAGTGAGCATATTCCTAGAATTACTGACAAAGCATCATTCGGGGTAGTTAAACAGAGGCCCATTAATTTTGGCAGCACTCCTCATTGAACTCTCCTTAACTAGCTCCAGTCTATGAGCCCAAAGTCTCACACGATGTCCTGTAATTGATGCTAATATAGATGGGTGGTATACTCTGATTGTTTTAAAGAGAAGCCAAATTGCCTGTTAGCTATGGTAATAACTTTATTCATCACATTTTCTGCCTGTTTGCTCTATTTTTAGTACAGAGTTACAATGTTTGTCCAGAAGTACACCCAGCTATAAGTATAGGTTTATTCAGAATATGGAGTGTGATTCATTTATCGATATCATGGGGGCCTCCAATGGACATTTGAATCGATATGGCCAAACTGAGAAAACAATGCTAATTCCATACACCACAACTGATTAAAAATTGGCCAAGTTTACAGAGTAGATCCAGGAAGTTGAGACCTCTTTATTTAGCAAGACATTTACAGCTTACGTTAACTTTGGTGCACGTGTGGGAGTGTATGACACTAAATTCCTACACATGTGCTACCTATTTACCAAATTTCGTTTACTACACACTATGTCCCAATAGAACAAATAGTCCTGTCATGGGAAAAGCCACATATAACACTATACAGCACCATTTAGTATACAGATATAATATTTATAACCAAATTTGGTATTTAGATGTAGTATAATGTTACCCTCTGTGAGAGTTTTTACAGAATTTAACCGTGAAATGCCTAGAGGATTTTGCTTATCGGAGTTGAAATTAAAGTTACATAAGAACAGAAAGGGTCAGATCCAATTTAGACAATGTTTTAACTCCTCAAACTTACTGAAATGAAATAGAATACGGTCGCCAGCCTAGTTAAACATAGAAATGCGAAACATTTCTTTTAAAGATAAAGTAGCCAGCGTTAGTGGAGAAACGCTGCCTACACTTCTTTCCTACGAAAGTGCAATGAACCCAAGCACAAGCAAAAAAGTGGTAAAGTGGATCCTAACAGTTACTGTAAAACATGCCTGTCCTCACATACACAAAAGACATTGTTACACTCATCAATTTTAAATACTTTGTTAAAGCTGAGTAACTTCATCAATACAACAATTGCAAGCCAATACTAACTGGAAATTGGACACAGGTCATTACTGATGACTGCAACAGTGTAAAGGAACAGATGGACCTCATCACACGATAGATCCAACACGTCACTGACTTATCAGTCCCAAAGTCCTGTTGCTTGTTGGACTGGTGAGTGCCGCTCAGCAATCCAGGACAGGCGTACAGTTAGCTCTTCATCGATTTAAGTACATCCCAGCAGCAGACAACCTCACAGCCTATCTGGTCACGAGAGCCAAGACTTGACACGTCATTAAGGAGAGCAAGAAAACGGCATACCAAGCGTTTCTGGACTACATCAACCATTCCACTTCTTCCAGAAAAGTACTGGAACCCATTATGAGGGTTTCTGTAAACACATTCGTTTACTAATAACAGCAGTGCTGAAACAGAAGTGTCTCCAAATACATCACTCAGAACCTGGCAGAGCATTTTGCACCGACTACTGCTGATGCCAGCTTTCAGAAGCTGTGAAGGGAAGACCTTTGAGCGAACGGTTAACCGTCATTTGGTCTGGCTGTTAGAGACCAGGCAACTGCTTAGCCACTCTCAGTGTGGATTCTGGAGGTTTCGATCCACTATTGACAACCTGACTCTACTAGAGGTGCCTATTCAGCAGGCCTTTCTAGGTAGACAGCACTGTCTCAACATATTCTCTGATATCAGTAAGGTGTACAACGCTACATGCAACTCCACGAATGGGGCTTTCCTGGTCTTCTCAGCACCTTCATATAGTCTCTCATGTTGCATGGGGGCTTAATTAATTATGATTGAAAATACTTTTAGTTTTTAGTAGCTGTATGTCCGATTACGCTGTGTCTCGTAATCGGTTGGCCCTGACTAGTATTATTACGCTATCTGACTGCTAAGAACAACAACAAAGAATGAAATGAAAATTTTCGTTAACACAATTAATTAATTAAGTCCCCAGCAACTATGAAACCTACGAAACCAAAGCACAAGTATAACTGTTCTGTATGTGGAAGTATGACTCAACGCACATCTGGCACGGTTCTTCTTCAACAAGACAAGAATTTTTAAATACCAATTTTACTGACGTGATAAAAGAAAATTACAAATACTATAATTGCGTAAGGAAAGCAGAATTAAACTCTAATACAAGAACACACGCCAGATGCTTTGTTGACTGAACCTGTAATGACGCATTATTTAGGACACTGAAATAAAAAGAAACGGAGTTTGTTACCTCATTTATATTGATGAAAATCACTCTAATCCTTACAATGTATATCTACAACGACTCTCTACTACCACATCTCAACAAGACTCTTCAGTATCACATCTCAGCAAGCACTGCCTAATAGCACATCTCAACAAACACTCTCTGCTACAACATCTCAGCACTGACTACCCCGAGCCCTCGACAGGCACACACTACCACGAGCTCTCGACAAGCACTGTGGAGGCGGCTTAATAATACTCTTTGGCGCAATCTCTGGCGCAGTGGCTCAGTGTAGCCACCTTTCAATGTGTAAGCTCTTTTTTAGGTTTTGAATTAGTAACATGCTGTTGGCATGTTTTGAGCAAGGGAATGGTGTTCCTAGAGCAATGTTTTGAGGTTTAACCTCTTTGCCATAGCCATAAACAGTATCACATATACAGAAAGGAGTCCTGTACAGTGCTTCTTAATTGTGGACAATTTTGCTGTTTCATATTCCTCCTCCAGAAGTGCTACGGCGACCCATCAGTTGCACTTAGAGTGCGGAAGTTAGGGAGGTGGGCTGGAAAGACAGGGTTTCAGTTTTCTGCACATAAGAATTTTAATTATTCTCATTGTCATTTTAATGTGCATGTGAGGGATATTAGTCCACATTTTTAAGACTAAATCAGGTTTATGGGCCTCAGTTTTAACTCCAAATTTTCGTGGTTGCCACACCTGTGAGACCTGAAAGCCAGAACCCAGAAGGCACTGAATATTGTAAAGTGCCTCAACCAAAGGTGTAGGGGATCAGACAGGGTGTGTCTGCTCCAGTTTTATAGCGCTCTTGTGTGTTCGTGGCTAGACTATGGATGCACAGTGCACAGGTCAACGAGGTCTTTTTACCTCAAGATTATTGACGCATAAGGATATTAGGATGCGCTTACAGAACCAGCCCCATACCCAGTCTCTGTGCTGAGGTTGGGAAACCGCCATTCACCATCTAGCGACACCTCCTCATGGTGAATCAGGCATGTAAGTTTCTTGTAGCTCCAACTTCACCTGCACACCATACCATTGCTCCTCCACCTCTGGAATGCCATTTCTCCATGAGCAACATGGACATATGGACACTAGGTAGGGCATGTGCTGTAGTCACTTGGTGTGGAACAAGTGCAACCCCAAATGCAGTGTTTTAACAGTCTGCTACCCTGACTACTGTAGAGGTCCGGAGTAACTTTAGATTTAGTGTAGTATAGCAGATGTAGCACTCCAAAGGACTTTTTTAATGGTCACCAAACCATTATAACTGTCTTTATGGATGGGTCGAAACAGGGGGACACTGTTGGTTGCACTATTGTTTTCTCTGTTTGTATACTCAATGTCTGACTGCCTTGCAAGTTTTTTGTCTTTGATGCAGATTGACATGCAACCTTGCAGGCACTGTAGCAGACGAGATGTGCTTAAAGTGCTAAATTCCTTGCCTTGTCTGATTCGCTGAGTGTTCTTCACTCTCTACAACGTTTGTACCCAGTAGCTAAAGTAGTGCACAATATCCAGGACGTCCTCCTCCCACTACAACAGCAGGGGAAGGAGAAGTCAGTCTGCTGAGTGCCAGGGCATGTGGATATTGCTGGAAACGAAAGGGCAGATCTAGCAAGCAGGGAGGCGTGCCGTGCTGCTGAGTTGGCGCGGTGTGCCATCCACCTGCCTGCTGTCTCCTTGCTTTTGGGTCGGTGGGAGGATGAGCGGCTCCCCAGTCGTCTTCACACAGGCCACAGCCCTATGACACATGGCTTCTTGCTCCGGTGAGGACTCTGTCCATTGTGTAGTACTTGTGGCATACAGATCATGGTGCGCCAGATTTTATCAGACTGTGTTTTATTCTCCGACCAGTGGGCAGCGACTGATTTGCTGATAGATCTGCCCTCCGTTTTAATTAACGTTCAAACGAATGTGATGAGAGTCTTATGGTTTTGTAATTTGTCCACTATGTTTCCGAAAATTTTAGGGAGATGATTTTAACGTACTAATTGTGTGCCCAGCTAACCCATCTTTTTCGTATGTGGTCAGCCAATCAGATTTCTTAGAGTCTCTTTTTTTAGCTCACCTGTCCTTTTATTTCCGTTTTAATCCCAGATATAGCACCTTTCACCCTTTATCCGTTGTCTTAACTGGTGCGAGACAGAGTGCTTGTGTGGTCAACGCGAGTGAGGTGGGAGAGAGAGGATGAGCGTCACTTTAAAGGTTTCCTCCTCACTGTGTGATACCATTTTCTTAGTTTTATCCACATTTGTTTCTTTTAATGTGAGTAAGGGTGCTGATAATCTCGCTGTTGACCGACTGTAAGCTCCAGACACACACACACACACACACACACACACACACACACACACAAACACACACACACGCACACCTGCAGCAGTTACTGAGATTAGCGTTCACATGTAGACAGGTAAACGTGCCATGGTAATCGCATGGTTTTCACTCAGGCAAGGACTTTAATTTATCAAAGCTCAGGAAGTTTGCACTAAAAATTTACAGATGATATACAAAAACCTATTTCGTGAACCTGTCTCTCTGTTAGTGGAAATTGCGCCAAATTCTCTACAGTAGAGGCTGAGATTAGGCTTCGCTTTAGACTCCAAAATACGGCTAGAGACTATAAAAAATAATACTTGTTGTTAACACTCTTGGGCGAGACACGGCAGGTCGCAACTAGTCGCTCCAAGCAGCAGTCAGATTTTTAATTCATTAACTTCGGCCTAAATCCTTTCATTATCAAATATTTTTTAATGTGGTCATATGTTGGTGACCACAATGTTTGAATGTGAGCAACTCTTGCGAAAGGATTTCATTCCAGACTGCTCGGCCAGTTGAGGAAACACGCTTTCATTTGTATTTTTTACGTCCAGCACGCTACCAGCCTTCGATACATAACCAGGTTATTGCGCTCAAACAAGCAGAGCTGCTTTACGATTTGCACCATGGCAAATACTCTCATAATGTTTTTCGTTGTTTGCCCTCTCTGTGGACCTTCGTGCATCCATACACGCGCCACTAAACGCTCCTTTACAGTGTAACTGTTTCAACACGAATTCACAACTGAAATGGTGCTGTAGTGAAACAAAAGCGTATAGTAATTACACCAACGCTTTTCGTCAGCTTCAAAGGAGGGATACCAAGCAAACGAATGTATGTCCTCAATGATTGCACAAAGTCACCCACCATGTTAACCGAGAGCACAAATGCGCTGCTTCCTGGACTAGGGTAGGCGCGCCGGCCCCAGATCGAATCCGCCTGGTGGATTACCAACGAGCGTCGGTGTGCCAGCCAGCCTGGATGTGGTTTTTAGGCGGTTTTCCACATCCCACTAGGTGAATACCGGGCGGTCCCCACGTCCCGTCTCCATTACACGACTCACAGACATCTGAACACGTTCACACTATTCCATTGCTTTCACTAGACGCAGAGAGCTGGGTCTACACTAATTCCATCTTGGGGGGGGGGGGGGGCGAGGTTATGGGGTGGGGATAGGAAAGGGATCTGGATGCCCTCTACACTAACAATGGCAAATCCATAGTAACAACGCCGACCCTGCGTTCACGTGGGAAAAAGGCGCAAGGAAATGATGAAGAGTTACTGCAGATAGTCAAGAGGGTTTGGGGGACTTCCTGGATACTCTGTAGATGAAAACGAATTGCGTACTCTTCTCTCGATTCAACTCTGGTATATATCTTTCCAAATACAAAAAATTTTGTTGACATTATTTATCATCGATGATGTAGTTAAAATACACCTGGTCTTGTGATCCAGAGGAGCCTCTGGGATCAGATGTGTACATCTGCTTCTGCATACATTTGGTGTGTGAGCACCACTCAACTCGCAGTGAATCTTTTGCAGATGAGGAGTGGCAGAGGGAGGACAGAAGCAACGCCATGGTCTCCGTGGACACTGACTGCGTGCAGCTGTTGGCGAACGCCCTCGACCACCCCACGTGTCCGCTGGAAGACCTGCCACCGGAAACCAAAAACCTGCGCGAGCGGTGCCGCGTGCAGCTGTGGGACGACATGGTGCAGAGGTCGCCCCACGTACCCGTCACCAGCTACCTGGCCTACACGCAGAGGATAAACGTCAACCTCTGTCTGCTGGCCTGGATGGCTGTCAACTCGTACGGCATTTGTCAGGACGTCCCGTTTAGTATGCTACAGTCCGTACATGATGCTCGCTGCTATTTCGACAGCCCTGGCGATCAGTCCTGCCTGCAGTCGAACGCTACAGACGCCATCTGCTCTGTTTCCAGAGCAGTCCTGTTGCTCATGTGTGGCGATTTTTCTTTCCATAAGTCTTTCGATTTATGCGGCGTCAGTTTCTACACAAACGGATCGCACTTCACGACGTACAATTTAACGTGGGAAAGAGAGTTCTACAAAGGGTATGTGAGGCCAACAGAAAGGGCTCTTAAGTACAAAGACAGCTTGAACAGTGCCACCTTGAAATACAAAGATTTCAAAATCGACAGCTTAAAACCTTTAGAAATGTCATTTATAGCCTTAAATATTATTTTCCGCTTTTTGACCACTGTTGTATACATGTACCTGCCCCAGTTACGTAATGTCCCGGGAAAGATATTCTTGTCCATTCAGATCACGGGTATAACGCAGATCTTGTGTTCTGAGGTCATTTATCGTATGACAGGTGTCCCCGACCTATCTA
This sequence comes from Schistocerca piceifrons, assembly GCF_021461385.2. NCBI lineage: Eukaryota > Metazoa > Arthropoda > Insecta > Orthoptera > Acrididae > Schistocerca > Schistocerca piceifrons. Next base: position 24,373,990 of record NC_060148.1, on the reverse strand, counting down.
CGATGGTCCACATTGATAGTGCCCTCACTCTTCTAAGATGTATCTGGCTAAACTTATTCTGCTACCAAATGTACGCGTGTGTCCGTCATCTTAGGCTCCCTGACGACCTGCCACCTGCTGAAGCCAGAAGGGTATTCCGTGGTCAAGCGCTGTACGCACTGATACCGTGGAGTGTGGTATGCATAGCAACTATTGCTTTCGAAAAGATGAGCAAATATTACCTGATGCACAGTCGGATAATATTCCTTGCGGGGATTTCTCTATCGATAACTTTCAATTTGGTTTGTCTTGGGTCGGTGGGATACATGTACTTACATGCTCGGAACTCCATGCGGCAACTCAAAATTTTTAGTAACGATAAATTTGCCTCTAACAAACAATATGTTTTTATGTCAGTTAAGGGTGTTATTTTGAGCGGGATAGGTATAATTATTAGAATTGGGTTCCACCAGGCACAAGGCATAGCGCAGTTTGTGTACTACGTACACATAGCCACGATGGTGCAGGGACCACTGCAGTTCGTTTTCTTCATTTGTAATGGAACGACGCTGCCTCTGCTCAGGAACAGAGTGCTGTCGTGGTGGAATCCGGATATCATCCGCCCAGGACAGGAGCTCTGTTCAACAGCTGAGAGAAATCTGGAAAGGAGGAGAAATGAACGGTCTCTCCTTGCGCAATCCTCGTTGTAAGTTACATGGATATTGTTTCCAAAGGGCTGTCTCGACTGTAGGCAGGACTAAAGCCAGTGACCAGTCATAATGATTGAATCCAGCTGACAACACAAAATTAACTCCTACTGCTAACGCAAAACCAGTGTATTTTTCTCACTTGTTCTAAATTATTCTACATGTCTGTGTTTGTCTAGTTAATTTAATGAATTGACTTTAAGTAACTACTATTAAAATGTAATTTGCTACAAGATAATAAGAATTTCTTGCTCTATTTCTTCCAACCCACCCTGTGATAACATGTTAACTTGGTCTCCGAAATTTTCACAAAAATATTTTGTTACCCATAGCATATGATAAAAACGAAAATACTGCAAGAATTTCTTGCATATGAAAAAAATATTTCAACCACTGGGCAGTGAAGGGAACAGAATATACTCTTGCAATGTCTTTACAGGAATGTTTGCCTTTCCCATTTATTCCTACAAAGCTTCAAAAAGATGTCTACGTTACCCTTCTTATCTTGCAAATAACTGCAGAACTGTGCTTCGTCTTTTGTCTCACACTAGATCGCTCAACCCAAAATTCTGTCTCCGACTAGTACTAGGAATTTTTTAATGACAATTTACATGACTTTCACCTCTGGCAACGCATTGTGTATCTGAAAATTATTCCCTTGTACCATATTTAACTTCAGCTTGATACAGAATTTTTTTGCGAATTTATTTACTTATCTACATTGTTCCATGACAGTATTTATTTTTTGGAAATATGCAAGTCTTAAGAATTGTATGTGTGTATTACGTGTATGTTCAGTACTGTGCCAAGAAAAATTAGTATCAGTGTCAAACCAGAGGAGCAGGAAGATGGAGATAACTCAACTGTGTGGTAGAACATGTAATGGTGTTCGTAGCGCTGATTAGTGTTCTGATTGGTCAGAGGGGCACAAAATGTTATAGTATGAGACAGTAACAAACAAGTGTCGTTGTGACATGTTGTTTGAAGTGAATGCATAGTGTTAAAGGACAATTGCACAGGACACAGGAATAAGAGCAGTTGTTGTACAGGATGTTGACATACTGATTGAGAAATACAGTAAGGTATTAAAGAAAACGTTAAAAATTAATGTATATACGGCGTAGCACTTGTAAAGAAGAAACCATGTTGTTTAAAAGTGTATTTTTACAATTAATGTAGTGGAAGGGAAAAAAATGTGTCAGACGTTAATGTGAAAGAACATATGTCTGGCAAGAGTTACACAGTAAGGGCGTAGTACCTCGAATTTAGTGTGATTTGTGATCAACAGATGATGGCCAATTTGTTCGAATAAAAACAGAGTGAGCGAACAGTGCAAATGAAACCGATCCCTGTGTGAATTTAATATACTCTCCTACTGAGCATCACTGCCATAGACGGTGTTATATAGAGTCATTTTTGCAGAGACTGTCAAGTTACAGAGAACCTTACGGTGAATTTAATGGAGGAAGGATTGCTATTTTGAAACTAGAGATTGCAGCATCCCTCGCCATCTTCGTATGACACGAGGTAGGTGTGACGTGCAGCTCAGCCTACCTACATACCTATTTGATCACATACACACTCACTCACTCTCAAACACACACACACACACACACACACACACACACACACACACACACAGGTGCGCGCGCGCGAGCACGCTGCAGAACCGAAACAAAGTGATGAACTCCTTCCGTCGTTTCTTCGGAACCCCTGCAGCGTCGCGAAAACACAATCGCGGTTTGCCCCGCGTCAGCCGGCCAGAGTGGCCGAGCGGTTCTAGGCGCTCCAGTCTAGAACCGCGAGACCGCTACTGTCGCAGGTTCGAATCCTGCCTCGGGAATGGGTGTGTATGATGTCCTTAGGTTAGTTAGGTTTAAGTAGTTCTAAGTTTTAGGGGAGTGATGACCTCAGATATTAAGTCCCCGCGTCAAACACATCACGTGACGCTCTACTCCGCGTGTTTAGTTGCAAGTAGTTTACTGGCGGACCCGGATAAATTCCCTACACTAGCAAAACCGCTCTAAATTTGACGTCGTCATCTTCGCTTTGATCGGCGAGGCATGGTTGAGCTTCACCAATCTAAGTCCAGCACCGGCAATTACCAGCACTGTTCGTACACTGAGGAGCCAAAGAAACCTGTATACCTGCCTAATATCGTGTAGCGCCCCCGCGAGCCCGCAGAAGTGCCGCAACACGACGTGGCATGGACTCGACTAATGTCTGGAGTAGTGCTGGAGGGAACTGACACCGTGAATCATGCAGGGCTGTACATAAATCCGTGAGAGTACGAGGGGTGGAGATCTCTTCTGAACAGCACGTTACATCCCAGATCTGCTCAATAATGTTCATATCTGGGGAGCTTGGTGGCCAGCGGAAGTGTTAGAAAAGTGTCTCTGGAGCCACTCTGGAGCAATTCTGGACGTGTGGGGTGTCACATTGTCTTGCTGGATTTACCAAAGTCCGTCGGAATGCACAATGGACAAGAATGGATGCAGGTGATCAGCCAGGATAGTTGCATACGTGTCAGCTGTCAGAGTCGTATCTAGATGTATCAGGGGTCCCGTATCACTCTAGCTGCACTCCATTACAGGGACTCCACCCGCTGGAACAGTCCCCTCCTGAAGTGTAGCGTCCATGGATTCATGAGGATGTCTCGGTACCGATTCACGTTCAGCCGCTCGATACAATATGAAACGAGACGCGTCGGACCAGACAAAATGTTTCCAGCCATCAGCAGCCCAATGTCGGTGCTGACGCCCAGGCGAGGCGTAAAGCTCTGTGTCGTGCAGTCATCAGGGGTACAGGAGTGGGCGTTCGGATCAGAGAGCCCATATCGATTATGTTTCGTCGAATGGTTCACACACTGAAACTTGTTGATGGCGCAGCATTGAAATCTGCAGCCATTTGCGGAACGGTTGCACTTCTGTCACGTTGAACGATTCTCTTCAGTCGTCGTTGGTCCTGTTCTTGCAGGATCTTTTTCCGGCCGCTGCGGTGTCGGTGATTTGATGTTTCATCGGATTCCTGATATTCACAGTACACTCGTGAAATCGTCGTACGAGAAAGTCCGCAGTTCATCGCTATCTCGGAAATGCAGTATTTTTCTTTTTTTCTTGGCGTTTCAGTGTAGTAACGTTACTACTATCGCGTAATGTTCCAAGATTGGACCGCAGGACTGGGGAGATAACCATCTAAGTTGAGTAAATTAACTAGAATTGGCTGCACGCAATATAAAATTCAAAGCCAGCAGGAAAACGGTGACTTAGAAAACATCACTCTCAGATCTGCACGGGAAAACTTCAGTTTATATATGTGAATTCACCCTAGCCACGCCCGTCACTTTCTACCTAACCGCTGGTTCCAGCTACCTAACATGTCCGAGTTTCCTCTCAGCTCACCGACAATAACGCTCCTGTCTACAGGAAACCACACAGGCTTCCAGAACACCTACAGCCAATAACGGAAGAATTCCTCCATCAGCAACTGTCTGAGGGGACTGTTGAACAGGTGTAGATGTTTTAACTGTTCCCAAAAATGTTGTCGGATGGCACAAGAATATACAGATTATGCTGTGACTACAGATACCTCAACACAAGGACTATTACTGGTGCACATCCAACATTGAATGCAAAAGAAATTTTGGACAACTTGGATCAGTGTAAATACATTTTTACGATGGACTTAAGAGCGGTCCAAAACATTCACACAGGGAACAACAGGGCCGCGCGGGGTAGCCGCACGGTCTAGCGCTCCTTGCCACAATTCGCGCGGCTCCCCCCGTCAGAGGTTCGAGTCCTCCTCCGGACATGGGAGTGTTAGTTTAAGTTAGATGTCCTTAGGTTAGTTAGGTTTAAGTAGTTCTAAGTTCTAGGGGACTGATGACCTCAGATGTTCAGTCCCATAATGCTCAGAGCCATTTGAGTGCACAGAACAAGCAACCACAGAGTCAACACACAACCAAGGACAACAAACATTAGAAATATCGATAGTGACTATTAATCAGCAGGTGAGGTAGCACTAATTCTGTCCCTCTGGTTTTTGATGAGAGACAGAGCCGGATTCCAAGCAACTTTTAAACAGAATCCACCATCTCTGTTAATAAGGTTGCTTGATAGTCTGACTTCAACAGCTTCCTTAATAACACTATCCCAATAGCTGGACGTGCAAGCCAGAATCTCCGTGTTGTTGTATTCCATAGGATGGCCGGTGTCAAGGCAATGTTCTGCAATAGCGGATTTGCTCGGCTGTTGTAAGCGTGTGTGACGCTTATGTTCAATACACCGGTCTTCCACAGTCCTGATTGTCTGACCAATATATGACATGCCACAAGTGCAAGGAATGCGATAGACACCAGCCTTACGCAAACCAAGATGATCTTCTACCGACGCCAACAGGACCTTAATCTTAGACGGTGGTCGGAAAACACATTTCACATCATATTTCCGCAAAATACGGCCAATCCTGTTGGAAATGCTTCCTGCATAAGGCAAAAAGGCCGTAGACTTGGGTACCACTTCGTTGCTATCGTCACTCACCCGTTGCACAGAAGGCTGATGGCGCAACGCACGTTTGATCTGCCTCTCACTATAACCATTCTGACGAAAGGTGACTTCGAGATGTGACAGCTCAGCTGCCAAACTTTCAGGGTCTGAGATAAAGAGGGCCCTGTGAACCAAGGTTATTAAGGAAGCTGTTGAAATCTAACTATCAAGCAACCTTATGAACAGAGATGGTGGATTTTGTTTAAATGCTCCTTGGAATCCGGCTCTGTCTCTCATTAAAAAAAAAAAACAGAGTGACAGAATTAGTGCTACCTCACCTGTTGATCAATAGTCACTATCGATATTTCTGATGTTGGTTATCCTTGGTTATGTGTTGACTCTGCGGTTACTTGTTCTGTGTGTGTTATCTTCCTTGTTTCTACTCTGTGAACCAAGGTATTAAATTCCCTTGCAGATTGCTTTCTTCTTGCAGTTGTGCCTTGAGAATGGCAGGGTGTGCTCCTCTCGAAATATCGACGGTGGTCGACGACGTCACCAGGCAGAAAACCCGTAAGTTATTTGCATGTCCCAGGAATGTTAGATAGGGTTCATTTCTGGATGACATGCTGGCCGCTCTAGTCGAGCGATGACGTGATGCCGGCCGCAGTGGCCGAGCGGTTCTAGGCGCTTCAGTTTGGAACCGCGCGACCGGTACGGTCGCAGGTTCGAATCCTGCCTCGGGCATGGAGGTGTGTGATGTCCTTAGGTTAGTTAGGTTTAAGTAGTTCTAAGTTCTAGGGGACTGATGACCTCAGATGTTAAGTCCCATAGTGCTCAGAGCCATTTGAACCTTTTTTTTTTTTTTTTTTGATGTGATCCTGAAGGAAGTCATTCGCAAGATCTGTACGATGGGGTCGCGGATGTAGTCCAGGAAGACGAATGCCTCGCCAATATGCTGCCAATATGTTTGCACTATCGGTTGGAGGATGACATTCACGTATCGTACAGACGTTACGGCGCCTTCCATGACCACCAGCGGCGTACGTCGGCCCCACGTAATGCCACCCCAAAACACCTGGGACCCTCCACCTAGCTGCACTCTCTGGACAGTGTGTCAAAGGCGTTCAGCCTTACCGGGTTGCCTCCGAACACGGCTCCGACAATTGTCTGGTTGAAGGCATATGCGACACTCGTCAGCGAAGAAAACGTGCTGCCATTCCCGAGCGGTCCATTCGGCGTCTTGTCGGGCCCATCTGTAGCGCGCTACATGTTGTCTTGGTTGCAAAGATGTGCCTCGACATGGATGTCGAGAGTGAAGTTGCGCATCATCCAGCGTATTGCGCACAGCTTGAGTCATAACACGACGACCTGTGGCTGCACGAAAAACATTATTCAACATGGTGGCACGGCTGTCAGGGTTCCTCCGAGTCATAATCCGTAGGTAGCGGTCATCCACTCCGGTAGTAGCTCTTGGGTGGCCTGAGCGAGGCATGTCATCTACGGTTCCTGTCTCACTGCATCTCCTAACAACATCGCTTTGGTTTACTCCGAGACGCCTTGACACTTCCCTTGGTGAGAGTCCTTCCTGGCACAAAGTAACAATGCGGACGCGTTGGCCCCGCGGTGTTGACTGTCTAGCCACGGTTGAAAGACAACAAGGTGTCCTGGTGGAATGACTGTAACTGATCCGCTGTCGGACCCCCTCCGTCTGATACGCGCTGCTCATGCATGGTTGTTTACATCTTTGGGCGGGTTTAGTGATATCTCTGAACAGTCAAAGGGACTGTGTCTGTGATACAATATCCACAGTCAAGGTCTCACTTCAGGAGTTCTGGGAACCGGAGTGAAGCAATACTTTTTTTATGTGTGTATTAAAAACTTTCCTATTATACTGAACAAAACGAAACTATTTTAGGAGCGCTCTGGCAGAGAAAACACTTAACTGCTGTTATACTCTGTGGAAAAAGATTAGTGCACCCATTTAGAGGTTTCCAGTTCACTTACGATTTATTGCTGCCACTGTGCAAATGGAGTACATGAAATTGTTACGTTTACAGATCAGTAGCACCAGCGGTTCTGATGTAGCACGTATCGGCCCCTGCTGAAACACACGTATTAGTATATGGTGTAGCTTCCACAGGTGGTAATGCAGGCACTGACTCTGGTATCCAGTCGATCGCACACATGTAGAATACTGCGATACATTAAGCCATCCCTGCTCGACCGGTTCACACAGTTGTGTAAGAGTTGTTGGTTGTCGAGTCGCACAAGTCACTTCTCGTCCCATCGTATCCCACATTTGCTCGGTTGCAGACAAGTCCAGGGACATTGCTCGCCAGGGAGTTTGCTGCACATCTTGCAGAGCACGTTGAGTTCCACACGCAGCGTGTGGGGGAGGATTGTCCTGTTGGAACAACACATTACCTTCCTGTTACAAGAGCGGCATTCAACAGGTGTAACAATATTCTGCACATATCAATTGCATGTTAAAGTCCCGTCCAGAAGCAGCAAAAATGAAAGGGAGCTGTAGTGGGTGGGACCAGTGTGTCTTGTCTACGAGACAGCGCTTGCCAGGTCTAGGTCGTACGAACAAACTACCATCACTTGCGTGCAGGCAGAATCCGCTTTCGTCGCTCAAGACCTCGGCACGCCAATCCATCTTCCAAGTCATCCTCTGATGACGCCAGTCGAGTGGTGCACGGCGATGCTGTGGCGTGAGGGGGAAACAGGCTACAGCTTCGTCTGCCCACAGCATCACTCCTAATAACAGGTTCGCAAAAGTTCGCGTGGACGCGTCTGGGCTCAGAGTCCCTCTCACCTGTGCTGTGCTGGCTGTACAACCTACCACTGCTGCCCTGACAATACAGAGACATGGGCAGGTGTCTCTGCTACTTGGGCGTCCAGAACCTCGTCTATGCTCTTGAGAATGTTCACGTGACCACTGATACCAGCATCATTGCACAAATGACACAGCAGCGCCCTCTTGAGTGGCAGTTGTCCGAAAGGACCATCCCGCCACAGTTTTACCGTGGCATGGTTGCCTGCTTGCTTCAGACCTGAGCCTTCATGGCATATATCGTCATTGGATCAAAATCGACGTCGTCTTTCCAGATGTAAAAATTTTTGTTTTGACAATGTTTCTATTGGGTCTTTAGCATATATTTCACTCAGAGAAACTTGCTGCCAACTTCATTGTGGGCATCATATGCCACTCTTGTTATGTGCAAGACTGTGTAATTAGGCTGTTTAGGTTTTTTTTATTGGTAACGCCACCTCTGTATAAAAATCACTGGCTGTGCTGTGTGAAGTCTGTGGCTAGTTTGCATTGTTGTCTGCCATTGTAGTGTTGGGCAGCAGCAGCTGGATGTGAACAGCGCATAGCGTTGCGCAGTTGGAGGTGAGCCTCCAGCAGTGGTGGATGTGGGGAGAGAGATGGCGGAGTTTTGAAATTTGTCATGAACTGCTATATATATATATATAATGATATTAAGGTAAATACATTGTTTGTTCTCTATTAATATCTTTCATTTGCTAACTATCCCTATCAGTAGTTAGTGCCTTCCATAGTTTGAATCTTTTATTTAGCTGGCAGTAGTGGCGCTAGCTGTATTGCAGTAGTTCGAGTAGCCAAGATTTTTGTGAGGTAAGCGATTTGTGAAACGCATAGGTTAATGTTAGTCAGGGCCATTTTTTTTTGTAGGGATTTTTGAAAGTCAGATTGCGTTGCGCTAAAAAAATATTGTGTATCAGTTTAAGCACAGTCATGTATAATTCTTCAAAGGGGACGTTTCAACTGTGTTGTTCATTGTCAGGACACTACAGATTAGGACAGTTAGAGTTAGTGACGGGTAGTGAGGGCCACCGGCTGTTGGCTGCTGAGGTAAGGATGTAACTCAGGGCTGAGGGCACGGGTTCATGAGCAGGGCGTGGAAAGTCTACATTGTCCTGTTCCCAACACGCAACAACAACGTGAAACACACCAAAACGAGACAACAAACTTCACCCGCAACAAAGCGTGATCGACGCGCCTGCCGCCGCTCGTCGACTGCACGACACCAAATAATGCAAGTCGCTAGCGACGCTACGGCGGTGTAGACGCCCACACTGTTGTAACATGCCGACCACCAGCCAGCAACTGTAGGCAGGAGCAGCCGGAGAGGATAAAGATCCCCTCTCGGCGCTGCAGACCCAGATAAATCAAGCAGCAGACAGATGATCTGCAAATGGCTTCTCCGCAATCTAGTGTTGCTAAGCAAGTGCTAGTGGAGGAACAGCCGAAGCAGGTGACTCCACCACTGACTAGTGCAGCATCACCTGTGGCTGTGGTGCAGAGCTTTCCAGCAGTAGCGATTATTCCGGCGTTCGCTGGAAAGTCGCACGAGAATATTGGAACGCTTGTCCAGAATGTCCAGGACATCGGAAAGCTTTGCGGTCGGCCAGATGAATTTCTCTTAAACGTGATGAAAACGAAGCTCACCGGCGAAGCGCGGAACTACGTGAAGTCGGTCGAGAGCTGGAAAAATGCCCCTACCGTCCAGTCCCTTGCAACAGGGTCGATTGAAAGGTATACAGACAAACGTGGTACCAGTTACTATCGCGACTTGCTTTCCACCCTTAAGCAAAAAACGGGTGAGGATTTAGAAGCATTCGCGGACAGGATTAGAAGCGTAGAAGGTGTAAGTAGGCTGTTTATGTTTTCTTATTGGCAACGTTACGTAGCGCTCTATATGAAAATCACTGGCTGTGCTATGTGCAGTCTGTGGCTAGTTTGCATTGTTGTCTGCCATTGTAGTGTTGGGCAGCGGCAGCTGGATGTGAACAGCGCGTAGCGTTGTGCAGTTAGAGGTGAGCCACCAGCAGTGGTGGATGTGGGGAGAGAGATGGCGGAGTTTCGAAGTTTGTAATACTGGATATCATATATTATGACTATTAAGGTAAATACAGTGTTTGTTCTCTATTAAAATCTTCCATTTGCTAACTATCCCTATCAGTAGTTAGTGCCTTCGGTAGTTTGGATCTTTTATTTAGCTGGCAGTAGTGGCGCTCGCTGTATTGCAGTAGTTCGAGTAATGAAGATTTTGGCGAGGTAAGTGATTTGTGAAAGGTACAGGTTAATGTTAGTTAGGACCATTCCTTTGTAGGGATTTCTGAAAGTCAGATTGCGTTGCGCTAAAAAAATATTGTGTGTCAGTTTAAGCACAGTCGTGTATAATTGTTCTAAGGGGACGTTTCAAAGGTTGTTTTGACTTTCCTGTATGCTGAGTCTGTCCTTCCGGCAATCATATCTTTTTCGATGTCTTCACATTTTTCCTGCAGCCGTTTCGTCTTAGCTTCCCTGCACTTCCTATTTATTTCATTCCTCAGCGAGTTGTAGTTCTGTATTCCTGATTTTCCCGGAACATGTTTGTACTTCCTTCTTTCATCAATCAACTGAAGTACTTCTTCTGTTACCCATGGTTTCTTCGCAGCTACCTTCTTTGTACCTTTGTTTTCCTTTCCAACTTCTGTGATGGCCCTTTTTAGAGATGTCCATTCCTCTTCAACTGTACTGCCTACTGCGCTATTCCTTATTGCTGTATCTATAGCGTTAGAGAACTTCAAACGTATCTCGTCATTCCTTAGTACTTCCGTATCCCACTTCTTTGCGTATTGATTCTTCCTGACTAATGTCTTGAACTTCAGCCTACTCTTCATCACTACTATATTGTGATCTGAGTCTATATCTGCTCCTGGGTACGCCTTACAATCCAGTATCTGATTTCGGAATCTCTGTCTGACCATTATGTTCTCTAATTGAAATCTTCCCGTATCTCCCGGCCTTTTCCAAGTATACCTCCTCCTCTTGTGATTCTTGAACAGGGTATTCGCTATTACTGGCTGAAACTTGTTACAGAACTCAATTAGTCTTTCTCCTCTTTCATTTCTTATCCCAATCCCATATTCTCCTGTAACCTTTTCTTCTATTCCTTCCCCTACAACTGCATTCCAGTCGCCCATGACTATTAGATTTTCGTCCCCTTTTATATACTGCATTACCCTTTCAATATCCTCATACACTTTCTCTATCTGTTCATCTTCAGCTTGCGACGTCGGCATCTATACCTGAACTATCGTTGTCGGTGTTGGTCTGCTGTCGGTTCTGATTAGAACAACCCGGTCACTGAACTGTTCACAGTAACACACCGTCTGCCCTACCTTCCTATTCATAACGAATCCTACACCTGTTGTACCATTTTCTGCTGCTGTTGATATTACCCGATACTCATCTGACCAGAAATCCTTGTCTTCCTTCCACTTCACTTCACTGACCCCTACTATACCTAGATTGAGCCTTTGCATTTCCCTTTTCAGATTTTCTAGTTTTCCTACCACGTTCAAGCTTCTGACATTCCACGCCCCGGCTCGTAGAACGTTATCCTTTCGTTGATTATTCAATCTTTTTCCCATGGTAACCTCCCCCTTGGCAGTCCCCTCCCAGAGATCCGAATGGGGGACTATTCCGGAATCTTTTGCCAATGGAGAGATCATCATGACACTTCTTCAATTACAGGCCACATGTCCTGTGGATACACGTTACGTGTCTTTAATGCAGCGGTTTCCATTGCCTTCTGCATCCTCATGTCGTTGATCATTGCCGATTCTTCCGCCTTTAGGGGCAATTTCCCACCCCTAGGACAAGAGAGTGCCCTGAACCTCTATCCGCTCCTCCGCCCTCTTTGACAAGGCCATTGGCTGAATGAGGCTGACTTCTTATGCCGGAAGTCTTCGGCCGCCAATGCTGATTATTTATCAAAATTTAGGCAGTGGCGGGGATCGAACCCGCGTCCGAACACGTTTGATTATGAATCAAAGACGCTACCCCTAGACCACGGGTAGGGGGCGAAATCAAGGTAGCTTCACCCCGCACTTTACATGCAGCCGTGCGGTTAGCACTCTTAAGAGAGGAGGCGAGCCGATTTGTGGTCGTCTCCGCGCGGGAAAGCGAGCCCCGACGTGTCTTTTCGAACCACACTAAGTGTGGGCGCTGTAGTAGACAAGGACATGTGGCAGAGCAGTGTCGCGTGCCATATTGTCATCGGTGCAGGAACATGGGTCACCAAAGCGTGCATTGTCCTGCAAATTCCAGGTGAAACGGAAACCAACCACAGAATTCGGGAAACGGCCGCGGGGCAGGAAGTGCCACGCCTCCAGGGCCCCGTTAAAAGTAGTCACCCTACCAGCTTATGAGGGAATCACGCAGGTGGCGAGCGTGGTTGTCGACGGTGTTGGAGGCCGCAAACCAATACGCGTGCTAATTCACACAGGCGCACAGATCAGCTTGGCATTTTTATCGAAGAGAGGTAAAAGAACATTGCAACCGCCGCGGTACCATATCAGTGGTATTGGTCCCGGCATAGGGAAACCTGATGGCAGCTGTTGCGTTGAGTTCATGTTGGACTACACAGAATATGCTTTTACGATGGAGGTTGTACGGAACAAGCGCACGGATTACGACATCATCCTGGGAAGTGACTTTCTGTGTCATTTCCAGCGGGTTATTGACTGTAGGTTCAATAACGTCCAATTAGGCGACAACGTGCGCCGTTTTGGACGTGACTGCACGTTGCGGGCGAGCGAAGCTGGGAAAAAAAAGGATCCGTTTCCCAAGTTTCGGAGTCTTCCGTAACCGTGCTAAAAGCCGATAATCCCGTGGAGATACCAGAAGGCACAGGAAAGATCCTTCGGGTGCCTGTCGGGATACGTGAATCTGAAGAGGTTCATTTCTTGGTAGATCCACTCTGCCAGAATGAAACTCTTGACCAGATGCAGGTCCACGTAAAACGTAGCCTGTGCAAAGCGCAGCAAGTACAGAAAGAAAATTGCGTACCCGTGTGTTTAGACAAGTTTAGTCACAAGCAAGCTTTAGCACCGCGTGGTACAGTATTAGCCAGCTTACAGGTTATCACAGAAGATGAGTTGCCAATGAAAACCCCTTCTCTGAAAAACAAAAAGATTGCTGCCGCCTCTCAACACCATTGGACAATCACGTCACATCTGACAGATTAGTTTAAAGCTAAGCTTAGTCACCTCCCATTGCGTGAACAAAAGCTAATAAATGAAGTATTGAATGAGTATTCATGGTTGTTTGAAGACAGGAAATATTTACCAGCAACAGATCTAATCCAACATGAGATTCCAACCGGAAATGCTAGGCCAACAGCTCAAAAAGGGTACCGACTTTCCTACCATCTTCAGTGAGTGGTAGAGGAAACTATACAACAGCAACTAGAAGCAGGAATAATACAACCCTCTTCTAGAGCGTGGTCTAGCCCAGTTTTAGTCGTTCCAAAGAAATCTATAGACCGGAGAAAAATCCTATCGCCTCTGTGTAGACATGCGAGCAGTAAACAAGGTTACTACCCCAGATCATTATCCATTACCCCGGATCGATGAAACACTCGATCGTCTGCGCAATTGCCGGTACTTCACAACATTAGACATGCGCAGTGGGTATCAAATTCCAATTGCTCCTCAAGATCGAGCTAAGACAGCTTTTGTAGTTCCTGGTGGCTTATATGAATTCTTAAGGATGCCTTTCGGGCTTCGCAACGCGCCAGCAACCTTTCAGCGATTTGCAGATCTGCTATTACGTGGGTTGAAACCTACTATGTGCCTTGTGTATCCATTGCTGAACATGCTGAACGTCTACGCAGTGTACTTTTGCGATTGAAAAATGCTAATTTAAGCTTAAAACTAGAAAAATGTTCTTTTGCTCAATCACAAGCGCAGTGTTTAGGTCACGTCATCAGTTCCAGCGGAGTCAAGCCAGATCCACGATTAACTGAAGCAGTAGACACTTTTTTCCTATTCCAACAAATTTAAAGGAATTGCAATCCTTCCTTGGTCTTGCAAATTATTACCGCCGTTTTATTAAAGATTATGCTACTATTACCAAACCTCTTACTAAATTGTTGAAAAAGGGTACTCCTTTTGTGTGGAAGGATGAATGTTCGACCGCCTTTCAAACAGTGAAAACTATTTTAACTAGTTCACCTCTACTTGTTTACCCAGACTTCACTGAACCTTTTATTTTATCTTGTGACGTACCTAATTTTGCTGTAGGATGTGTCCTACGCCAAATGCAAGATGGTGAGGAAAAATCCGTTGTGTATGCCTCTCGTCAACTGAATAAAGCAGAAACTAATTACAGTACTACAGAAATGGAATTGCTTGCCCTTCATTTTGGAATTAATTATTTTAGATGTTACCTTTATGGTCGCAAGTTTACAGTTCTTACCGATCACTGTGCTCTGCAGTGGTTATTGGATCTTAAAGACCCTAGCAGCAAACTTATGCGCTGGGCCATGAAACTGTCAGAATATGATTTTGAAGTTCGGCACAAGCCTGGACGGTTGCATCAAAATGCTGATGCGTTAAGTAGAAAAGTGCGTGTCATTCAATCAGATGAGGTATCAATTCAAGAGGTAAAAGAAGCACAGCAGGTGGACGTTCAGTGTCAAAGATACGCCACCTTGCCAAAATTTGAAGTAATAGATGACCTTTTGTATCGAAAAACTCCCCATGGAAATCATTTGCTAATACCGAAATGCTTGCAGCAGCGTATAATACGGCAATGCCACGATACAATGCAAGCGTGTCACAGCGGAAAACGCGCTACGAACGCTCGAACTGCGACACGTTATTGGTGGCAATACGGACAACGTGGCGTGGACAGGTGTGTAAGATGTTGCCTGCCGTGTGCACAGCGAGCGCAAAATAGGCAGCCGCGAGTGCCGCTGCAAACACTTCCTCAGGCACCTTCACCCTTCGAAATTCTTGCTTTAGATTTCCAAGGTCCTTTTCCACAGTCGCAACAAGGTAACAAATACATTTTGTCTGTTATTGATCACTTTTCACGTTATCTAATTTTAGTTCCCCTCGCCGACATGACATCTCAAACTGTGGCGAGAGAGTTTGTAAATCGTGTGATACTACCTTTTGCAAGTCCTGATGCCATTTTAACGGATCAAGGAACCAATTTCATGTCTGCTTTATTTGTACACGTTTGTAAACTGCTAACAATCAAAAAATGGCGTACAACTCCCTTCCATCGTAAAGCCAACGGTCGCGTTGAACGCGTACACCGTACAATTTGTAAAATGTTATCCTATCATGTTGCAAAAACGCACGCTGATTGGGGCGGATATGTACCGTATATTTCTTCTGCATACAACACCCGAATACACGAATCCACGGGCTATACCCCTTACGAAGCTGTGTTTGGACGGCCGATGAATTCGCCGTTCGAAATAGACAAACTACCTCAAGGTGTAGAATTAAAGGAAGTAAAAGGCTTAGCCCGCCGGCTGAAAGCGATCTGGTATAAGGTAAAGAGGAATAATATCAAAGCCACTAATAAACAGTTGCACAGGCAGAAGAAAAATGCTGTTTTATCGACTTATCAAACAGGTGATTTAGTGTTACTACGAAACCCGGCAATCAAAAAGGGACGAACTAAAAAGTTCTCTCCCCGCTCTGAAGACCCGTATCGGATTGTACGGTTGACCTCACCAGTCAATGCAGAACTGCAATTAACCGATCGTACGGTGATAGTGCACTTTGACCGCCTGCAACCTTACCACGGTAGGGCTGTGTCACCACAACAGGCCGCAGCCCCCCATCCGCCTGTGTCACCTCCACCTCAAGTGGAACAAAGACGAAGGAGAAAACGGAGGAGATTACCTCCACAGTGTTGTAGATACCCTTTGCGGAATCGACACCCTTATGGGTTGATGTCGCGCGATTAATCACGCCTAATTGGAGTTTTATGTTATGTTTTATTGCAGCTTAGGTTAAGTCATTTTCTCCAGGGACTTGGAAGCAAGACGTGCCTGGCCACCACGGAGTTCCCAGCTATTCTCAATTGTCAGTTTCCAGTCCCGTCATGTATTTTTGCTCATTTTTATATGTATGATTATGTTTTATGTTTTGCAAGCAATGCCACGCATTAGACGTCGCGCAACTGACTTGCTTCAAATGCAACCATTACACTTGGTGTTGGCAGTACCGCGGCTGCTAACTCCGAATAATATTCTTCAATGTCCTCTATTGCTATCTATTTCGCAAACCAGTACATGTGGAGCATTTTTACTCCGAGCTTTTCTTAATACTTGTTACGTTGACGTCTAGTGTATTGTACTATATGTCGTAGTTCTGTATCTGCTGCAGCTGATCGTAAGTAATCGGAACAGATAAAGCCGGGACTTGAAATGCATACGCCTCGTTCGCTTTGTTTACGGGACCAGCTGTTGGCGGGGCAAAACATCAGCCGTCGCCTCCCCTCCTCTTCAGCGCTGTCCCTTCTCCTCGCCAAGAACTGGCCGGCGGCCATCATTTTTTCTCAGCCAGTAAGAGCGCTCCGCGCGATGACGTATCTTATCAGCACGTGCGCTGCCGCCTCCAGCGTCTCGACACGCGGCGCGTCCGAGTAGTTACAAAAACAAACCGCAAATTACTGCCCTATCCCCCGTGTATGACAGACTACAATGCACTTACCATCATTTTATATAACTAACAGCCTTTTTAAAAAACTCTTATGCTAGATAATAAGCAATTTCTAATTGGTCGTTATTTGTGGTGCACGCTAAGCGCGTGATACTCGTCGCTGCAGCAGCGGCCGGCCTCCCGCGGCTGCACGCCGTCCCACGTGACCGCCGACCTGCCGCTGCCCGCTCGCCAACAGCTCCGAGCTGGTTTCTTTCATGCCGCCGGAAGACACGGCAAACAAAATTCATTCAAACATCCCAATAAATCTTAACATAAATATTAAGTAGATGTGATTCATTGCTTAAATTCTTTTCCTCGTTTTGTTTCACATTAGCTGGATAAATCACACGAAGTTCTTAACGATTTACGTTATTCTGCATACCTTAGTCTGCCAATCCTATACGTGAAGTTTCACTACTGCTTTGATTCACTGTAGAAGCTACAAACTACAGCCCTAACCCTCTTACACATCGAACTATGAGGACATTTAACGTTATCTTCCTTGGACAAGGCCAGATATGGGCAAACCAATGCAATGCCACGGGTTTTTCACGCTACTGACGAGGCACCAACGACCAATCGTCCGGGCTGTCGTATATCGGTGGGCGATTCTTCCTTGGTTGCTACGCAGTTATTTTTGCCCTCCCCATTTATTTTACTCTACCGCCGTGGTCATTGTTCTATCCTGTTTTCCTTCTTCTGTCGATGAGGAGGCCCCTCCAACATGTTAGGTACCCTCTTCCGACAGTACCGGTCTTTTAGTCTTACCACCATTTACACCGAGATATTGCTCTCCCTTGTTGCAGTATTGCCCCAAAATATCGGCCGATGATCCATTGTGAGATACGTAATTTGCCTCTAATTAGCCGGTGATGTAAGCGCTACGGGAACTGTGCCTAGTTGTCCTTTCAGTTCAATTTGTTATCGTCAGTTTTAAAACTAACACACACGCAGCCTAGCAGCCAGCCCCAGGTGGCCAGTGTTACATGTTAACGTTGAGCGTTCCGACTACTTACAGTGTTATTATTATACATCATTGTGTTTTTATTTTCCTGTCAATATATGTCATTGTGTTTAATTATGTCATTATGCTAGCGCTAGTGATTTATAGTTCATGATTTTCATTTTATGTAGGTTATGTACTGCGCGCACAAAAAGTGACGCTATTTATGCATGTATGGTATTCTAGCTACAGAGCTATTTTTATTGCTTGAACAGTCGACATTTTCCTAGTACAGCAGGTCGCTAATAACGCCGCTGATACTTTTATTACATGTATCGCAGGAAACCCATGTGCCTACACTAATTCTTATTAAGTCAGACGCTGAACCACGGTATCGCAGATAGCTCCAGTGCACTGCCTACCCCTCAATTATTAGACAGGTTGCCTTAGCACTGTCCGCAGGTTGCTCCATTGACCTGCAAATTATATAATCATCAATCCAAGTCTGCAGATTGCACTAATGCACTGCTGAACTTATTACTCGAGTCACTCGCGGGTAGCTAATTCGCACCGCGAACTTGTACTCACACGTCACCGAATCGTAGGCTCCTCGGTTGACCACAAAACAATTCATACATCAATTACCGTGAGACAATTTGCGCTCACACTACGCCTTCGGCACTCAACCACAAATGAACTGAGCCCCAGACGCTCTTTTATTACATTTTATACAACGCCACTTTCTTCTACATGGCAATTCCATTGCAAAATCATCGGATTCTGCCAAAGATTCAGACACCGTTCCCCAAATGACAGCCTTTTCCGTTGCTGAACGGATTCGTTGCTTTTCACCATCTGACAGTGCAAACTGCACTTTTAAGAACAATGTTGTTATATACACACACTGTCGGATTCTACTGATGTAGTCCCTTATGCACTTCGTCAACCGACTAAAAAAACAACATCCGCTGACGGATTTCGTATCCGATTCGGAAGTTTATGTTCGGGAAATATTGCCTTTATTTTATTTCTTGTCAATTATTATTACTTCAGTGTCATGTCTTATTGTCATCAATTTATATTTATGATTAATGTTAGTACACTTTATGGTTATACGTTATCTTTGTGTCATATTTGGTATTCCCTTTTAATTTTCATTGTTTCTCGACTGGAAGTATCTTTGATAGCACCTATTGGCCTTCAATTCGTATCCGCCATCAGCTACCATTAGTCAGACATTTACACAACACTTCATACGCCCAAAAACAACTAACAACACACTCACACTGTTCATATCCACACTACCTTGGTGTAACTTGTTGATGTTACCAGACCTCTATTGTCATATACTAAGTACATGAACAAGGCTCTTATCGGTTATGCCCTCCGCTCTTCGGAAGGGGAAAGGGAAGTACGTACGTATGTACGTTATGTTCAGTAGCAGTTTCTTTTAATCAACAACGTAATCAATTTACCTGTTGAACACTTAAGTTGTTCTGTTAAAATGGAATCAAACGTCTTTGTGACATCAGCTATTCGTTTATTATTGCTTTGCAATAAACCGTTACTTTTAAGTTGCACTTACAATGCCTTGGTCTCGGACGCAGAGCCACTAACGCTCTCCGACGCTGCTATCTGGGCTCAGCACTCTGCCGGCTCAGCGCTGATAGAGCTGCGCTGCGCCGCCTCCACGGCTTCACACACCAGCCTCTGTATTCACGAGCAGCAGACTCGCTCTCGCTAACATTCATTTCCGACTTCAGTACAGTTAATCTCTCTATTGACCACTTTTGTAAGTAAAGATCCTATGATTATTGAGTTAGCTTGAGGTGTCCTACCCTCATTCGGGTTTTCTACAGCTGAAAAACCACTCAATATTATTTCTGAAATTTATGAAGTACTTCACCTGTCTCGCCGTGTCGAGCCTTAGCGGGGTGGGTGCCCCTGCGTAGTGGCCAATGCGTGGGAGTTGCCTAGGCTGTGCAGGTTTGCACCGCGATCACAGGATTCCTTCTCATTTTATTCATTTAAAAAAAAAAACCTTGCTTCGTACAAAATCTCAAATTACTTAACGACACTTGGCCTTCGTTCCATAGCAGGTTGAGAAATTTTTTCCAGCGAGTTACGCTTAGTCTGCACTGCGTAGTACTGCCTCCGCGTTCAGCGTCTTTTTTGCTGACGCGTGATTGATCAGCGGATACTCAGTGTTGAATCACACCATTGTCTTACCGCCTTGCTACCCCCACGGCTGCCAAACTGTTGCCTGCCTGCCGTGATTCTACTTCGTGGCCTTCTTCATCAGTAAGCGTGACTGAACTGGTCCATCGTCGCTACTTGCCAGGTAACTATTGCTACAACGTTGTACCCCCTCTCTCATCTCTGAATTACTCATCAAGTAAGCCAGGAAATTTTTACTTGTAGGGTCACTAACACTTTCTCTCGCAGTCGACCGTTATCAACATTGGAAGCTGAAAGCAACCTCCCTTCAAATGGCTGTCAATTTATCATCCGCAATGGGAAGAATGTTAATCTCAATGGTTGTCGTCGTCGCCGTTAAGGCGCCTCCATTTCACGTCTACCCTTCCACGTCTGGCGTGCTTTTTGGCCGTCGTCATAATCTGGTGCATACTCCACATTATGCTATTGTGTCAGCTAATGTTAACTTAACATTATTAGAAGAGGAAGACCGTGCTTTATATGATACAGCTCAGCAATTGTCAAAATATGAAACCTTCTTGACGCAGACGAAGGAAGATGAGTTTCTCCGATCGTTGTGGGAAGTGACTAGAATTATTTCAACCCTTCGAAGTCAATTGAACAGTATTAGGGATGCAGTACCACTGCCTCGTTTCAAACGAGCCTGGTTGCCCGTTGGAGGTACATTGTTAAAATCTGTCTTTGGGACTCCTGACGAAACAGACGCAAAACGCTGGGATTTGGACACACAGCAAGCGCTTTCGGAAACACAAGTTAATCACGAAGTGTTGGTACATCAACAGGTGCGCCTGACACATCTTGAGAATAACCTGTTAGCCACAACTAGACAAATACAAGTTGTAGCCGACAGATTAACACGACACTATGGTGCACTTGAACAATCCTTTAACCAAGAGTGGACTCATCTTCGCTCGGGATTACGTAATCTAACTATCACATTGGACATTATGAAGACCACGCAGATTCTTTTATTTAATATACACACAGCACAGTTACACGTGCACATGTTACACTCGGCCATTCAACTCGGACTGCAAGGAAAGCTCAGTCCACACCTGTTACCCTCAGAGCCCTTCTTGCACATCCTACACAATGTGTCGTCGCAAATTTTGGCCCCTAAACAAATGCTTTATGCCGTGCGGGAAAGCAACTTCCCCTTTTACTATGCTGCGTTGGAGGTCCGACTTACCCGTAATTCTGACGGTATTCGGATGCGAATGAGGTTTGCCAATCACGTGCGCAAA
Source organism: Schistocerca piceifrons (assembly GCF_021461385.2). Lineage (NCBI taxonomy): Eukaryota > Metazoa > Arthropoda > Insecta > Orthoptera > Acrididae > Schistocerca > Schistocerca piceifrons. The sequence goes on along the minus strand of NC_060148.1, from coordinate 24,352,890 downwards.
TTGCGAATACGAGTGCCATCAAATATACACTTTTCCAGTCTGTTGGGCCACCCTTCACCACCATGTTGTTTGGCAGACTCAAGAATTTTTAATAGTTAGTCGGGATCGACAAACTCACGCCACTCTCTCTCGCGCTGAGCTACTCAGTTGCACCCACACAACACATTACTTATGCTCCACGCTGATTTTACACACTAACACTACTGACTGCGAGATGGCACTGTTTTTAGCTGAAACTACTACACCTCCATGTCCTCGTGTTCTAGTCTCACTTCGTCAACCAATAATTCAGCCTGTTCGCAACAGTTTTCTGTTCGCTGTTCCACAGACTGTCACCGCCACCCTGGTGTGCCACCGTTCAATGTCAGAGACTGAATCGTACCGGGTAACACTGAATAATAGTGGCCTAGTGTATAATAGTTCAAGATGTGACGTATACGCTGCTTCTATGAGGATTTCAGCTCAATTGCACTCCACCTTTCACGTCACCATTCCCACATTTACCTTATACCTTCCTGAACTCTCTTTTAAACTCCTTCACCATGAGAAGCTGAAGAATTTACCGAATACCAATGATTCAGATCTACTCCAATCGATGAATCATCTCCTTACCCAGGAACACAACCAAGTTGCTCTTGACCGAGTGGCCTCACACATTGCTGATTGGCACCAAACCAAGCGATTAACCACCGCTGTATTACCCAGCGCTGGTTCGGTAATCATCACTGTAATGATTGTGATTATTAGTATCCTGGATACTCTGTAAAAGAGGGTTTTGCAAATGTTTCACTTCCTTCCGAGAAGTAGTACCGCCCCCACAACCTGAATATCACACCTGAAACTACCTGCCAACCTTGGTGCATGCGATCAGGCATGACCCCCCCCCCCCCCCCCCTTAGAATTAATTTGTTGTCTAGGTGTCAGGTCAATGAGCTAATTTTCTAATGGATTTGTATTTCTATGTAAAGTCTATGGAATCACAATTTAACTGTCGAGTCTTAACCCTCATGTAAGTCATTTTGTTTTCTCTTTAACTTTTTGTCATTTTGTAATGTTCTCATTCACCCACTTGGGCAATTACCATTGTAATCCTAGATTTAAGAACTCAAAGTAACATTACGGGGGAAACCCCCCTTGTGACTGTTAGGCCTGGGAGCGTTCTCTCACCCCCACGAGGGTGGAGTGTTTCAGTGTGCTGTGCTCCGGTGCCCCTCACCATCGCCTCGGTACCCACCACCACTCACACCGCCGACACACACTCACAGCATGGCGCCGCCCCACTGCCGTCGCACCAACTTCACAAGTTTGTTATTCAAGAGCCTTCCTTCAGGCCACTCTGTAACTTTTGCACATATTGATATCACTATGTTATGGATGTTAATTTCTGGGACCCTTCATAATGATCATATATGTTTTAAATGGAATAATCAATTAGAATAAGCTCCATTTTCATCCAGAGAGCCTTCTTCTGAAGGGGAAATGATGTGCAGGGAGGAGACCCCCCAAGAGGGATCATTGCCGACAAAATTTTATTAAATAAATTTTCCATGCATAATGTCCGGCATACTGTGGTGGAAGGTGCTGGCCGGAAGACCACGGTCGGCACATTCCTGCCACGTCCTCCTCGGTCAGACTCAAGTCCCACGGGTCGGTTGCGCTGACGGGGGTACGCTACTAGCAAGGCGCGTTGGCGGAATCAATCCTCCAATCAGAGGCTAATCGTGTGATCACGTGGGGACGCGGCCGGGAGCGGCGAGGGCGGCTCGGAAACAGCTCCGCGCACTCTTAGCTTCTGACCTCGGCCCCGAGTAGTCGCCCCTCCGGCCTCTGCCTCTCTGATGAGCAGACGGCAACCCCTCTTGGGGCTGCTCAGCCCTACGTAGACACCAATGTATCATCGTTACAGGAATAAACTGGGTCCACTCCACTTCATTACTTTTCGTTTTACAACGCCCTCCGCTCCTGACCTCTATCATGATGAACACTACAAACTCATTATGAAACGCTTCGTGTCAGAACTAAAAATGATAAATGCATTAGTTTTTACCGGAATTGTGGAGATGCACAAAACAACATTTCCCAAGTCCTTTGTGCGTACAGGGGTGTGGTAGCTCACGCAGTAAGGAACACGGGTGACGTCACCAGTTCTTCCTTAAGGCTTACGATTGTGTCAGCCATGAAGACCTATGGCACAACTCTTGCACAAACTTTTAGTGAACGTTTTACAAACTCCATGAGGAAGCTATTAGCCACTATAGGTTGTGTAACACCTGTCAAAAAAAAAAAAAAAAAAAAAAAAAAAAAAAAAAAAAAAAAAAAAAAAAAAAGTTTGTTCAAATGGCTCTGAGCACTATGCGACTTAACTTCTGAGGTCATCAGTCGCCTAGAACTTAGAACTAATTAAACCTAACTAACTAAGGACATCACACACATCCATGCCCGAGGCAGGATTCGAACCTGCGACCGGAGCGGTCACGCGGTTCCAGACTGAAGCGCCTTTAACCGCACGGCCACACCGGCCGGCCCTATTTTAATAGATTGTGCTATAGATTCACATGTATTTACTTAATTCGAAAAGTCAGTCTGAAGAATATCGTGTTTAGTATCCTAAGAAACATTAGCAAGTAAGCTTTTGTTTAATATACGTACATCACTACTTGGTAGTATTCTAATACTAAAAATGGTGGTCTATTTTGTACATCTTATGGCGTCGTAAGAAACTGATGTGGCTCTTGCACAGCTCTTGGGGTTTGAGTCGAATGAAGGAACCCCGCGAACAGAATCGAAATTCAGCCACCACAGAACTCAGATTACAGACTGGTTAATCGCCCTGTCCATTTGTTTCGACACATTCAACACGTGGGTGACACACCAGGCCCTTGACAACAGAAAGACGCTGGGTAGCTCTGATTTCTGAATTAGGTTCGGCTTGCGTTTTGCGTGTCTGTTTGTTACAGCGCTGACAGTAATCAGTATTTAAAGCCAGTTTAATGTTGTCGTATACGACATCTGCACACGCAGCACTTTGAATGTGTTGGCGGCGCAACTCAAAGACGACTGGCGGAACAGAGTACAGGACACAGTGGGCGGTGGAAACCTGTTGCTGCAGTTTATCGTTGTGCCTGTTGCCTGTCGAAATAGAGAGTAAACTTTGTACTGGATGAAAGTCAGATACGTCTTTCAAAAAGAGCTCCACATCATCAGCGTATGCTCTGCATGTCACTTTCCTTGTTTCTACTGATATGCCATTTATTGTTTTTTCAACCAATATGAAGAAGACGAACGAGGCTGAGACATACACGAGCACTGAAAGCAGACAGCCTTGCCTGACAGGCCTACGAGTTGCCACAGCACCTGTTTTTCAACACTTGATATGTATTTTTGTAGTACTTGCATTGCTCAGTAAATCGATCGCCAAATCCAAGTCTGTGCACGAGTTGACGTAGCTGTTTGCATCTGACACTATCAGTAAACGTGTGGGCACTGGAGCGGAAGAACCGCGGCTGGGTCACGTGCTCCCCCGTGCAGGTCCGCATTGACGCTGATGGCTAATAGATTTAGCATATGGCAGGTTTTAATTTCGATACTAGGATTTTTACAACGAGTTTTTAATCGGCATTTAGGAGAGTTATTGGGCGAAGATGTCCCTCCCTATGACTACATGTTCGCTTTGGTAGCACAATAATCGTTTCCTCCAAGTAATTCTGAATTTCGGTGGCAGCAATAACTTCATTCACATTCCCTGTAAAACAGGTTCGAATAAAGTCCCAATGCGTTTGGTAAAGTTGATTTGGGCACACGTCTACATCCACATCTACATGGATACTCTGCAAATCACACTTCAGTGCTTGGCAGAGGGTTCATCGAACCACCTTCACAATAGTTCTCTGTTAAGCCATCTCCAAAACAGAGCGGAGAAAACAAACACCTATATCTTTCCGTGCGAATCCTGACGTCCCATATTTAATTACGGTTATCATTTCTCCCTCTGTAGGAGAACAAAGTATTTCCGCAATCGGAGGAGAAAGTTTCCGACTGAAATTTCGTGAAAAGATCCCGGCGCAATGAGAACCCCCTTTGCTTCAGTGATGTCCACCACAAACCCTGTACCGTGTCAGTGACACTGTCTCCTCTATTTGTCGATAAGACAAAACGTGATGCCCTTCTTTGAGCTTTTTCCATGTACTCCTTCAATCCTATCTGGTATGGATGCCACACCAAACAGGGCAGCCAAGCGTAGTGTTGCGAGGTGCTGGGGCTAGCAGTGTATTTAACACTAAATTCTTCGAGAATCTTCATATATAAATGATGCTCTAAGCCCCCCCCCCCCTATTCTAACTACGACTTTTTCTGTTGCACATGGATTAAAAAGAAACGCGAACTGTCCGCAGCTCGTGGTCGTGCGGTAGCGTTCTCGCTTCTCACGCCCGGGTTCCCGGGTTCGATTCCCGGCGGGGTCAGGGATTTTCTCTGGCTCGTGATGACTGGGTGTTGTGTGATGTCCTTAGGTTAGTTAGGTTTAAGTAGTTCAAAGTTCTAGGGGACTGATGACCATAGATGTTAAGTCCCGTAGTGCTCAGAGCCATTTGAACCATTTTGAAACGCGAACTGGCTGTAATAGACCCTGCAAGTGGAGTAGAAAAGAGTTTGACACCTGCAATAATTTAATTTGATAGACATTAATTAAATAAAGGAAAGTTTCAGTAATGTAGTGAGAAATGAAAGGGTTGCTCTACCGATTAACAGAATGAAAGTTATGTCCAAAATATCAATATATGATTTATTATGACTAAACTCAAAATAATAGACAAAACACATGAAACATTTACAATACATCAAATTGGTTCAAACTGGATACTCAAATAAATGCTGTGAAGGTGAAGTTGTCCCTAAACTAGACTGTGACATTTATGACGAAGTGGTATGTGGAGCCAATTCCTTGCAACTCAAATCTTAAGAGAAAACACACAGCCAACCCAACATTAATGGCTGCTACCCAAGACAGAACAAAGTTAGAAAAAGACGAACAGGCGCGCTCTGCTGGGCTCTGATTATCACCTAGGAAAATCCCTGTCTGCCGGTACTGCGGACATACGTTACCAAACTGTCTTCTTAACTGCCAGAACACGATCTGGCGTACCGGAGACGATGGCTGGTTGCTTCGACGTCCTGTTATGGTGATGATAATGTCGCGAGTATAACCCGAAACGAATTATCCTGGTATGGTTGCTCCAGACTAAAGACTTCCCAGCAATACAAATGCGCCTCTGAGGGAGACGAAGAAGGCTCGCCACACAATCACTGATGGTACAGTGATTGATTTTAACAAGCGAAGTCACACAGTAACTCCGATACAGTCAACATTAGCCAAAACTGCTCAAGACAGACAACATAGGCCTCTTGTACACAGAACGCTCAATTGCCAACTGTACTCGGAAAGTCACGTTGAAGTCGAAACTTCAGCAACTTCGTCAAACAGTTACAATTAAATAAAAGTATATTAGACAGCCAACGGAAAGCAGGCTGACCAGAGCAGCGAGAGCTCAGTCTTGTAACCTACTCCGACCGAAAGGCGAGAGCCGACTACTAGAGCACCCGTACAGGCCGAACACAGAACATTCCCGCCCCCACGACAGTGGCCGTGGTTAAACGTTCCAATCAGCAACTCTAAAACCGGCGGAAAATTCCACTCTATTGCCGGAGCACTACGATTCTACCAATGGAGATTCTTGGCGCCAATTTCTGCGCTGATTTTGCTACGTCACGGAGCTATGCCCTGAGCAAGCCTATCACAGTTACTATACGGCAGAAAACGCGGGAATTTTCCCGCCACAACTGCCTGGGTACACAAGTCATTCCCACGCCTCGCTGGTAGCCCGCCAGAAAGTGTTTTCGCTAAGATTCTGCGAAGTAACGGAACCTCTAGCCCAGCCGCTACTTCAGGCCCCTGCGGGCGTGTCTTTTGACCATGTCGGCGTCTGGAAAGCATTCACTGGACTCCCCCACACCCTTTCAAAATCAGAAGAGCCCGCCTGTCACCGGACCACCTGGGTGACGAGAGACGCTGCGTGGGAAGTCCGCGTGGGAAGGAATAGCAACTTTTCACCGCATGCAATTAGAGAGGAGAATCGTAAGATAGAAATATGAGAGGGGGCTCATGCCACCTCTCAGTGTAGGCAATCTCTTTCGTACACGCGCTGTGTCTTCCAAGTTTTCCGCCAATAAATTGCAGTCTTTGTTGGCTTTCCTCACAACATTTTCTCTGTGTTCTTTCCAATTTAAGTTGTTCATAATTGTAATTCCTTGGTATTTAGTTCAGTTTACGGCTTTCAGCTTTGTTTGATTTATCGTGCATCGAAGTGTAGCGGAATCCTTGTACCACTCATGTGGATGACACCACACTTTTCATTATTTAGCGTCAATTGCCAATTTTCGCACCATGCACATGTCTTCTCTAAATCGTTTTGATCTTCTGATGTGTTTACTAGACAATAAATTACAGCATCACCTGCAAACAACCCAAGACAGCTGCTCCACTTGCCTTCTAAATCGTTGGTATAGATAAGCAACAACAGGGGGTCTGTGACACTACTTTGCGGATCAACAGAAATAAGTTCTGTTTTACTCGATGACTTTCCGTCAGTTAGTACGAACTGTGACATATCTGACAGGAAATAAGAAAATACAGTCGCATATCTGAGACGATATTCCATAATCACGCAAATTGATTTCAAGTCGCTTGTGAGGTAAAGCGTCAAAAGACTTCTGTAAATCCAGAAATACGGAATCAATTTGAAATCACGTGACAATAGCACTCAACACTTTTTGTGACTAAAGGGGTAGTTGTGTTTCACAAGAACGATGTAGTCTAAATCCATGTTGACTGTATGTGAATAGACCTGCTGATTAATTTTTGGATATTGTTTTAAAAATTGTCTGAAGTCATCACTGTCAACTGGGATCTGCGGCCATTCGATGTGTTTCGAGCTGAGTGAGGTTCGAACCTGCAGTGACGGGGAAGACAATGCAGAAGGGTCAGTCGGGCTGCGGGCGGAAAGAAGAGTGGGCGTGTTCAGTTATGGCGGTCTCCGTTGTGAAACGGTCGCCATTCTCGAGCTCAACACACGGAAGCAAGCTGTTGTGCATTTTGCGTGTTTCGTTTTGAAAGTGCTTCAGTGCGATATTTTCATCTGGAAATTTCCCTGCAGGCCTTGCCCAGCAACTCACCCTCTAATGTGTTGTGTTTTGAAGTACATTAATTCTGCCTTGATCTGTTTAAGTTGACAGTGTGGGTCGCTATCATGAGTAGCAGAAGGCGTAGTGACACCTGAAGCAGTGTCTGTGAAGTTGGGCTGCGTCACAACAGCAGCCGAGGAGGGCCTTTCGTACAGCAGGCCTGGCGTAACTCGCCTCTGCAGCCGTGACTGGGTTTAAATTTTGCCGCTTGTGTCGACAAATTTTCATGGTACCAGTGATTTCGGAACAGAGGTCCCGAAGAGGAAGATAGCTGGTATTGAATTTCTAAAGAGAAGGAGCTCCGTTTGTGAAGGTAATCTTAGCTTTAGACGCATTTCGAAGCCACAATCGTCCGTAAACTCAACAGGAAAAATTTCAATTTGAATTAGATCACCGGTTAGACTTCGTGAAACGTACTTTCGGTCTACTCTGCTCACCACACTTTAAAAAATGTGCAAAATCATTTTGATCTTAACGGAGAATGCGCCACACGTCAGTTAATTAGTTGCTGTAGTTCTGCACATTTATTGTTATAATTTCGTCTGCAGATCCAGCACACAATTAAAATCCCTACAACATATTATGCTACTATTTGAATTTGGGAGGAGAGTTGAGATATGATGACTAAAAACATCCGATCGTGCACGTGTAAAGTTAGCCCCGATGGCGCGTCAATATTTATAATGAATGCCTCACCGACAGAACATGCAACTGCGTCTCCGCTGGGCTAGAGTTGGAAATTTTTAACAGGAAAAGGAATACCCGTTGCTCAGTTGATTACTGGTTCGATATTAATCATAGCTTCCAAGTCAGGCAATGTTCTCATTCCTGTCGTTGAGACTTGCTGCAGAAATATGACGTCAAACGTGCCATGTTGTATTAAATCACCTAGCGCACCAATTGTAACAGGTTGTTTTCGGATTAGTATACAGTGTTAGCACACGGTAGAGTGACAGTGCACAGATGTAAAGTCCTGTGACATAACTGCGAAATTGCTGGGAGAACGGGACGTTAATTGACAGCTGGGTGCTGATGTCTTTGATCACGGGTAAATTTTAAACTGCTGAGTAGAACTGGAAAAAAAATGGTTCAAATGGCTCTGAGCACTATGGGACTCAACTGCTGAGGTCATTAGTCCCCTAGAACTTAGAACTAGTTAAACCTAACTAACCTAAGGACATCACAAACATCCATGCCCGAGGCAGGATTCGAACCTGCGACCGTAGCGGTCTTGCGGTTCCAGACTTCAGCGCCTTTAACCGCACGGCCACTTCGGCCGGCAGTAGAACTGGAACTCGAATCGCTAAACAGTATTACAGATTTTGTATGAGAAGTGGTCATCCTGATTTAGTTTAGGCTTGGCGCAAATTGAGACGCGTATAGCGCGTGTGGCGCGACGCAGCGCAGCGCGTGTTTTCGTAACTCCACAGGTTCAAGTGGGACCGCGGAAACTGCGACGCGACGCGACTGGGACGCGACTGGGACGCGACTGCGCCAGGTCGCGCGGCGTTGTGGTTGCGGCACAGTTTCTCGCGCGTGCCTCGCTAGCAGCGTGGGAAATTTCAGGCGGGGAGCGGAAAAGTAGCGCGACCATACGCTCACATCGGAGCGGCTCGTATGAGCAGTGGTAGCACTGCCCATACGATAAATTTTTGCCTTACTGTGTACTAAATTTTATTGCCGTTGGGTAGTCTTTCGTTTTTCGCCATTTAAACGATCCAGCTTCCTTCGTTAGTACATTATACTTTTCTGTTATTTATATCTGTATAGTTCTGTTTTGTTTTGTTTTTCTTCTGTAAAGAAAAATGCATACTTCAGTAACTAATGAGCCATTGGCCGCTGGAATTGTATCATATGCTTCCGGGATGATTTCAGATTGCAAGAAGAGACAGAGTGTAGTGAATAAGGAAGCAAGGAATATTATAAAATCATGTGATTAAGAAGCAAGGCAGGAAAGTAGAACAAGGTTATCTTCTCGCTGCCTAGTAGGCTAGCGTATCTGTACGATCTGTTACAAAAATTTAGAAAGGGATAATCTCCACAGGTGTGATCCCTTTGTGCTTGTGGTAAAAAGCGTCCAAGATCTGAAGCATAGAAGTTTCACTGTGATTACTCTGATATGGATGTAATAATGTAATACTACACACTGTACTACATGCATGTGAACAACATATTTCAACTGCAAACTAGAAACAGTCGAAAAGCAGTCGCAAATAACAATGTTTTAATTGGTTCGCCGTGATGAGAAAAAGCATTTCAATTGTTGTATGCGCATTATCAGTATTAATAAACTAATTATACAACGGACTACACAAAAGAAGGAAATGGTCGGTATTATTACGAAAGTAGGTTGGCTGGTTCAAATGGCTCTGAGCACTATGGGACTTAACATCCGAGGTCATCAGTCCCCTAGAACTTAGAACTACTTAAACCTAACTAACCTAAGGACATCACACACATCCATGCCCGAGGCAGGATTCGAACCGGCGACCGTAGCAGTCGTGCGGTTCCGGACTGCGCGCCTGGAACCGCTAGACCACCGCGGCCGGCACGAAAGTAGGAATGTTATGATTAGATATATTTAATTTGTTGAAATGTACTACTTACAAAGGCAGATCTACTTTCATGACAATGTTTATCGAACTCCAAGTCACACGGCACACATGGCTAGCTTGTGCATTCCTGTCACGCGCATTATCCTGCGCTGCTGACAATACACTGACCATTGTGTTGTGCGACAGATCAACTATTTTTCTCAATAACAACTATTATATTCGCAATCACATATTGTCAGTTTGGCAAGCCGTAGGTGAGTAAACAGTATCTGGCATGTGCCTATCATTCCGCCTGAAGGAACGCTCGTCATTATTTTAATGCTGCTCAGATCAGGAGAAGGAATAAAATCCTTTGGTAAGTTTCCATTCCAGTCACTCAGTGTTAAAAATACGATAGGTTACAGGGATTCTACCAAAATTCCAACAGAATTGGCAATCTATTTTTGTGTTAATTGTTAACCTTTTCTCAGTCGAAGAAGCATCACCGTTTGTGAGTAACGGCCACATTTCTCTTGGTGACTGGTTTAATTGTACGTCCTTTGTCACAGTGTAATTTGCCAAACTCATCTCACAGCAGCTATTGCGACAGAATTCCGAAACGGAGTGCCTCATTAACCAAGTAATTGGCAATCACAGAGCAACAATAGCTTACGAAAAACCTCATAGTGTCGGTTTGCAGTAACATAAAAGAAGAAATTTCATCTTTATTTTCATACTAGGAAGCTCTTGTTTCGCTAGGTGACGATAACTCTTAAAAAATTACAGTCACTGGAGTGAAATAAATAGAAAGGGAAGCATAAGTACTGATATATCGCCGTAGATAAGAAAGTTCCGTGTCTTTAAGAGTTGGCAAAACACTCTCCTCCTTGTGTGCTACCATTCGCCAAACATTCGTATCGATGTCTCGAGCGGTTTAGGAGATACGAGAGATGTTGCGAGTGTTTCATTCTCGCGGGCGTGAGATCAGAAGTGAGCGCGCTACATGGGATCCATTTTCTCGAGATCGGAGGCAGATAGAGATCTCCTCCCAAGTCTAAACAAAAATTCAACATGTTAGCTAAATTTCATAAGCATCAACATATGGTGTAATACGTACCAAACGCAAAATCAGAGCGACCCCTAATTTTCGTTGCAAACTTTTTGAGTTTTGCGTAGTGTCTTTCTAAAATTGTGTACATCACAATAAGAATGGTCATTAGCGTGGTGATGGGCACTTCGCCACGAAGCTGACATATAACGATACAAGTAAGGCAAAAATCAAATATTTTCGGTGAACAGTTTGTGTAGAATCGTTTGAGGAAGATAACAGGCTGCGCGCGCCTCGGTTCTGTCAGCGCAGAGCGTCGCCAGCCGGCGCGTGCGCGTCGCAGTGTGCGCTGCAGCCGCGCGGCCCGTGCTGCACGTGCGTGTCGCGCTGTATAGTGTCGGGTCACGTGACACGCGCTGTACTCGTCTCACTTTGCCTAACGCTGCCACTCACGGCGCATTTATTGCTGCGCCGTCACGTATGCGACTTCAGTAGTCGACTCCCATCGGCCCTGCATTGCTCTACTACAGCAATACATTCTGTGCAACCGCTATCTATGTCTGAGGAGACTATGCAACCCTAATTCGTACCCAAGTAATGATGAATTATCGTAGAGTACAGCACAGAACACGAAAAACAAAAAGATACAGGAAACAGGGCGACAGCCTTCAAAAATTCCTGAACTTTGGAATCGGATTTGAGTCTGTGTGTTTATAAGCCACATCTGATTGTAACTACTGTGTTCAAAATGTATAAAGGAACATGGCTGAAAGGGTTAGTGTACTCATGACAAATTACTGTGGCTGTTCTTATAGCGTTCTGCTCATGTTTTCCGACAATACGTTTTTGTTTCTTTCTTTATTTCTTTTCTTGGTACTCCCACTACGTTCCAACACAATACTTGGAGTCATTTTACGTTTCACAACACTTCTTCAGAAATAGCAACGGTTCAACTACAGAAAGAGAAAGGTAAGATAAAGTGCTTTAAGTATTTGGTAGATGGCATGGTAATACAATCACCATTGAAAGGGCACTGTTCCAGGAGTAAAGCCCTTTCATAAATGATGCCATTGTAACTGAGTCGCAGTAACACATTTCAGGTATCGGCAATAAAGCCATTTTCTTACAAAAATATCTATCTGTGTGTATAGGATCTGTGACCGTGCTTAACTCATTTTGTGAAAATTTGGACTAAGGCCCTTTCAAAAATGATTCTTCAGTCAACTGTACCCCATTACAGTAAACGAGACAAATGAAGACGTGACGCAGTTGTCAACAATACATGGCTCTCCTCATCGGCCCACGCCGTATCCCGGCAACGGTTTGAGTCGAGTCGAAAGGCGAGCAAGGCGGCTGTTGCTGTCCCCGTTGCCAGCAGTCTCTCGAGAAACAGAGAAATGCGGCAACAGCACGGAGCAGCGGCAGCGGTCTGTGCCGAGTCACCGACCAGCGTCTGATGTCTGCCAAAGCACGGCCACCGAAATGACTGCACCTTCCTGCGCATGCGTAACATTAATTCTCGACTCCTGCATGTTTAATAAATATGGAGATCTTAGACACAGACACAGAATAATATAATTTTACAAATCAGTCGAGCGGATTATTCATACGAATCTATCTAAGGCAGTCTCTGTAGGAGAAAGATTAATTTTACGCATCTTTTTAATTACAGAAAGATCGGGCGTCTGCAGATTATAAATATTCCTACAAAGCTACCATGCCAAGTGCTTTCTTCATTCGATCTTTTGGATAATGTTCGACAACGTTAGCACACCGCCATGGTTTCTTGAAACACGCGTTCTCCATGGACCTATCGTAAGGCATAATTAATTTTTACAAGATTTTCCACCAGCCTTTTTATTTCGGGCACTAAGTACTATTCCACCCGTCAACTTTGACTAGCGACGTCATGACATCAGCGGTCTACGATGCGAAAGATGAAAGTGTCCCGTCATTAAATGTTATCTGTGGTTGTCTCAGTGCCTGAAGTAAACTGTGCCGTTTATTGTAAATATGTCGCGATTTCCGAGAGTATGGTTAGGCAGCACCGCAACCTAAGCGCGCAGCTTAAACTGATGCCAGTGAATCAAGCAGCAATCGTATTTGTAATCTTCGTTCTCATAAAATATTTAGCTACTTCTTTCCCAATAAGATATGATTTCCGAATGTGAGGTCGGGCAGGAATCGAAAGAACAGCATAATTGGTGCGAATGGAACGGTTAGCTCGCATATTTATAATCTTGATTCCCACGAATATTTGGCTGTATTTTTCCGCAAACTGCACGATTTATAAGGATGAGGTTAGGCAGGAGACTAAGAGGACAGATAGGCCTATACAGGTAAATTGTAGGTCTCTACTGCACGGTGCGTTATTTTTGCTGGCATTTCATTAAGTATCTACTGTTATTACATTTTAAGAATTTTTTTTTTGGTTCTTGTCTTTGTACTTGAGTCGTCTAGATCAGGTTTAGTTATGGATTCCGGAATTTCTTATTTGTCGGAGTACTACAGAATGCGACAGTAGCAACAGAAATACAGCGATACATAACAGCACTAACCAATTGCAAAAACGCTGAAAATAATGAAACTTGGACTCGATATGTGGAACTGAAATATGTAGCTCAATTCTCGTGACCGGTTAGAACATTCGTCACTTTTTATGAATTTTCCTTACCTCTGCAGTGTTTCTTTTTGGAATTCTGTGTTTATTTCTCCTTATTTCCTGCTTATGACCTCTTTTTATAATTGAATTTGATCAACTATAGATAGCTTAGAACCTAAGACAATGGTACGTCGTTTCTCTTCTTCCCAGAATCTCTTTATGCATTGGCTGGCGGCCTGGCTCTGTTCATTTGACATCAGCCTCCTAGGTTGTGAGTTTTATTGTCGGACAAGAAATTTTGCACTACTGATCTCTAGCCTGAAATTTTCCCTGTCTTGTCTGGTGTCTTCTGTGACGTCCGGTTTTGTCATATCCTTTCTTGGCTGTTCCAGCCACCTCGTGATGTTTTTTAATTTGGAAATACGAGATTAAAATTTTTATCCAATAGCCAGTAGTCATTCGTACAATGACCGTAAAACTTTCATCTCCTCTTTCTTATTGAGTCTGCGATTTTTCCTATATTTCTCTATAGCTCTTCATTTATCCTCTTCGTCAGGCTATTTATTAGTTTAGTTCTTTTGTGGCCCTGAAGTCTTTCTGCATTTCCAGTTCTTCTCCTTCACCTCTTGTACTCGGTGTTAGGCATTTAGATCTGCATGGTGCATCCGGTGTAGTTACTGTTGCGTGGTGCTAAATTTTTGCCTGGAATGATACTGATTTTTTATTATATCGGTTTTGGGTGAGTTTGTTTGCTAATTCAATTTTCCTCGATCTTTCTTTGCTTGTAGTGTTATCTAATCCATTTGATTGTATCCATTCTCTTCGATACTTAAACTTATCAACTCTTTTGACGTTTCCGTTTTGTGTTTGCATATATTTTTCTTTGTTGTGTACATGTTCAACGTATTCCGTTTTCGCTTCCGACATTTGTAATCAGGTTGTAGCTGCAATTTTGTACAGTGTTTCTATCATTATCTTTTCATCTGTTTTGTGCTTAGAAATCATAGAAATATTGTTAGAAAAAACAAGATATTTCAAGTCTTTCTTGTTCTAGATGGATTCCTTCGACGTTTTCCTCTTGTAGTTCTCTGTCCCTCCCTGTCATGTCCTTGTCTGAGGTCAGACTGAAGAGAATCGGTGAGAGCCCATCACGCTGCCCAACCCTGTGTTAGTTGAGAAGGCTTCAAAAACTTCCCCTACGAATTCAACTTTTCAACTTGCGTCTGTAACCCTCTATTTGACTAATTGTCCTCTGTTAAGGACACTGTCTGACCGTTTACAGAACCGTAGGCTTTTTTTGAAATCAGTGAATATAACGACTGTGTTGTGGTTCTATGTTGTTCTGATCCTGATGATTCTTTTCAAGTTAGAAATTTCCTCTGGGCAAAAACTATTTTTGCTCAATCCCGCTTGGTACACCCCAGTTGTGCGTTCGGATCGGTCTTCTGCCTTACCCAATAGAGGTCCTGCAATGAAGTTGGATACATGTGTGTGCCTGTCCTGTCTCCCTTCTTACGTGGCGGATGGATTGTGGCTTCCTTCCAGTCGTCCGGTACTCCTCCTTTCTCCCAGCAGTGTTTCGTAACCTCCTAAACGGTTTCAGCTGCCCGCTCCCTCCTAGTTTTCACGTCTCAGCCAATATCCCGTCTTCTTCTGCCGCCCTGTTGTTTTTCGGCTGGCCAGTGTATTGTTCAGTCTAATGCAGTTATATGACTCTCAAGGCGGGATTTCCTTTAGAGGCTGTCTGAAAGATTGTCTTTGTGTTGGTTCCTCGCAGTTTAGAAGGTTGTTGGAGCATTTTGCTAGTAATATAGAGTTGTGTTTGTTGTTGGTAGTCATTTTGCCTTTTGAATCTTTGAAGTACAACTGCTTGTACCCTGTTATTTCTGCTTTGAAAACTTTTTAGAATTCCCTTGCGTTGTTCTGTCTGAATTCTGTATCTATCCGTTTCCCATATGTTCGTAATTATGTCATTTTGCCTTTGTTGTGTCTGATTTTAAATTGTCTCTGCCAGAAACACCCACTTTCCCATAATAACGAGCACCAAAACATATACTGAGATCAGTGAACACAGGATTGTCGTAGCGAAACTGAGTGTTGAAACTCCCTGACGAAAGATTCGTAACCCAAAGACTGGAAACTTGTACAGGTCACACCAAGACTTAAGAAACACAGTAGGAGTAATCCATCCGTTTACAGAGCCATATTACCAACGTCTATTTGCAGCAGGATTTTGGAACATATATTGTGTTCGAACATTATGAATTATCTCGAAGAGAACCGTCTATTAACACATAGTCAACACAACTAGCTTTTATTCACACGAAGTATTGAGTGGTATTGACAAAGGATTTCCGATTGATTTCGTCTTTCTAAAGTTCCAGAAGAGATCTGACACTGTACCTCACAAGCGGCTTGTAGTCAAATTGCGTGGTTATGGAATATCGTCACAGGTTGGCCAGTGACTTGATTCGTGATTTCCTGTCACAGAGTTCACAATTCGTATTAATTGGCAATTGATCCTAAATAATGAAAAGTGTGAGGTCATCCACATGAGTGCTAAACGGAATCGGTTAGACTTCGGTTAGACGATAAATCAGTCAAATCTAAAGGCCGGAAATTGAACTAAATACCTAGGAATCACCGTTACGAACAACATAAATTGGAAAGAACGCATAGGAAATATTGTGGGGAAGGAGAACTAAAGACTGCGTTTCATTGGCTGAAGATGCAACAGATCTACTAGGGAGACTGCCTACACTACGGTTGTCCGCCCTCTTCTAGAATACTGCTGTGCAGTGTGGGATCATTACCAGGTAGAATTAACGGACTTCATCGAGAATGTTCAGGGAAGAGCAGCACATTTTGTATTATCGAGAAATAGGGGAGGGTGTGTCACTGACATGATACAGAATTTGGGGCGGCCATATTTAAAACAAAAGCATGTTTCGTCGCGGCAGAACCTTACCACGAAATTTCGATTACTAACTTTCTCCTCCGAATGCGAAAGCATTTTTTTTTCGCCGACGTCCACAGGGAGAAACGATCATCATCATAAAATGAGGAAATCAGGTCTCGCTCGGAAAGGTACATCTGTTCGTTTCTTCCGCATTCTGTTTCAGACTGGAATAATAGAGGATTATTGTGAAAAATGGTTCGATGAACACTTTGCCAAGCACGTAAGTGTGATTTGCAAACTGTCCATGTAGATGTAAATTACGACTTTACTACGAGTGATATTGTAGTGGACTTTAAAGGACATGCATGGTGCTTTCACTTGCACGCGTGAACTGTGATAATTTGTTTCATGCATGTATGGTTTTTTATGTTGTTACTTTCTTTTTTGTTAGCTCAATTTATTTGAAATATAGCTTATAACTATGTAATTAATCGCATGAGCTGCAATCGAATTTTATTGTATGTATTTATATTATCTGTCTTTTTTGTGATACATTCTTTGGTTTAGGATTGAACCTCATTGCCTTCAGATGTCGCCTCTAAGTAGCATCTGTGAGTCAGATATGACGTCGATCAGAGCCATAGAGTAGAAAAATCTCTGGTGTGAGCATTGCGTGCTGTGCATGCAGCTAGCATTAAGGTGAAACTGTCGCATGATCTCGGGATGCCGTCAAGTCTCGTCATGTGAAAACATTCCACAATGCATTTCAAATGGCGGCATTCAGACAAGTCGTCAACAGACCGTCACGTCACGTCACCTCACGTCACGTCACGTCACGTCACGTCACGGCAGGTCAAGGTTTCCAGGGAATGAAGTGTCGACTGTATCATCATCTGCTGTCAGCGTAAGTTAACTCGTCGTATAGTAGTGGATATTGTGCTTTTGTAACTTTTTACTCTTCATTTTCTTATTGTGCTTTGATTTCGCGGCAAATTGTAAATGTTCGATGCCGACTTGGAGGTTTTTTGCACTGGATGTTCTCACACAAGCTTTGTGAGATATCTGAAAGCGAAAAATTATTTAGATTTTGCAATAACAGAAGAGACGCCCACGCACCCATAACATAGAAATGTCGATGTTTTGAGGTGTTGCTTCACGCCTCAGCACTTCAGCAAACAAGACTGATCAAGAACACAAGTTATGAGATTTGCTTTGGCCATTAGTAACATTAGTTCCTCAATTGAAATACTACACTCTGACACGGACTAAGCGAATTGACGTTACATGACGTGACAGACAGTGTGAATACACGCTGACGTGACGTTGCTGTGACGTGATGTCTGCTCATTTTGCTCATAAAAACTGAGAGATCACTTCATTGCAGGTATCAAATGCAAGTTGTTATGGTCTCTACAAAACACCTGTCCCTAATACACAGCACATACGATTGGAATCTGTCTGAACTAACAATTTGGCGACATTCAAAATGTATAGGATGTTTGACGCACAAACCTATGCCACCACGAGAATGCACAACCACTGTGGCAAGGTGTGTCGACAACAGAAAATAAATTCTGTGCGTGTGAATCCTCACTCTATGGTCAAAGCGGAGGGTGGAATCGAGCACTAGAATATGTTCACTGTTTTTTTCTGTTTATCATTAAACGAGGCGCCTTTATCATCCTTGTGCCAATGTAATTCGCATCCTTAACACCAGTGCAGTACTGCCACGTTACCTTGGCTTCTCATCTCCCTAGAACTGAATTAGTAGAGACTGCGCGAATTTGAGCTGCCGGTGTGTTGATTCATGTCGCTGTCAACTTTGGCATTCAGGCCATAGGCCTGAAACTGTAATGATCTGCCACATATAGATTACAACGCAAACTATTTTTATGGCAAACTTTCGCAATTTCCTGTACCATGGTATGTATGAAACATGGACATTTTTCTCATTTAAACCAGTAAAGACGTGGGTATTTCTTTCGGCATGATGTCATATTTTTGTGCTACAAACATACTTTTTACACCTTGTGCTCACAGATAACACTGGCCTTCCACAGATGTATTTATAAATGTATTCACAGATAACATAGTTCTTCCAAAGATGTTTGATTTTATGTACGTATGATCTTCCTGTGAACATGGATTGTCCAACATAGACATGTTATTCATCTTTGGCCATGTCAACCAGTATCTTCCATAGTATAATTTCAGATCAGATTCATTACACATGTAACTACTGCACTGATGTTCATTCTGTGGCTCGACTGTTTAATGACTGGAAAACATATTTGCTACCTGTCTGTCGTTGACTTGGACCATTCAGCACTTTCTTGATGCTCAAACATCGATTTTAGATCTTGACGATGCCTTCACATAGACTATGTGGTCAAAAGTATCGGGACACCTGGCGGAAAATGACTTACAAGTTCGTGGCGCCCCCCATCAGCAATGCTGGAATGCAATGTGGTGTTCGATTTGTTATCATCCACAACTCCAAATGGATTACACGCTTTCTCTTTAAAGTACTTTACTCACCACATGGGTTCGCAGTAACCTTGAAAATTAAATTTCAAATGGTCTTGGGAAACCGTAAATTTAAAAAAAACAGGAGAGAAGTTGTGCATAATTCGGACTAAGCTTGGCAGCACTTACTCAGTCGTATTCCACGCTAAACTCCAGCCGTGACAGAGATCTCGTTCAGACACCGACTTCAGTTCTCCAGTCGCTAGGCTGGAGTGAGAGCGGCACTGTTGCAGGGACGTCGCTAACGAGGAAAATGCAAGAGGAAAAGGGGTTGATTTCGGAATCCCAAAGTGGAAGGAGTGAAGATTAAAGAGAAAGGAAACAGGAATAAACACGGAAACACTATCTAATACAACGTTTCTG
The DNA here is from genome assembly GCF_021461385.2 of Schistocerca piceifrons. NCBI lineage: Eukaryota > Metazoa > Arthropoda > Insecta > Orthoptera > Acrididae > Schistocerca > Schistocerca piceifrons. The sequence goes on along the minus strand of NC_060148.1, from coordinate 24,333,682 downwards.
GCGATTGGCAACCCAGTGTTGGACGCCATTAATTGGAAAGGACCGAAATAACTGTTGGCCCAACCCGATTCCGCCGAAAGCCCGCAGAAATAGACAGGTATGTGGTATTAACGTCGGAGAAAAACAGTACATTGCCTCCTGTGGGGTAAACGTTCCCCACAAGTAGTGTTGCTGTGTTTGGGACAGAATTGTACATTTCGATTTGCAGCTTCAGAGTGAATAATGTAACAGTTTCTGAAACAACCTGCTGAACACCCAGTACTTGCCGCCGTCCAGAGTGAAAACTTTCTGAGGTGAATTACCTCTCTAAGTGTGCGTCATCATGGTTTGGTGCAACTTACAGAATCGCGACCTTCGGTTGTATGAATAAAACGGAGAATGTACTTTATACTCGAAATTGTGGAGAACATTCCCGGGTTCGCGCGAATGAAGCGAGTCGGAAAATATACTTCACCGGAGAAATTTCTCAGCTTGAGTAAATGAGTGGAAGAAGCCGCTAAGAACAAAGAACATGCTCCTATTTCGTATGAATAAAACTAGAGGGGCGAATCACGAACCGAGAACATTCTCCGTTTTTTGAAGTGTGCTCTGTAGCATACATCGAACTGATTAAGTTTTGATGACGTTAGCTTTTGCACACTTTTTGGTATTAAAGGCAGAGTTTATATTGCCTGGACGGCAAGAAGGTATACGTTCCCGAAGAAATACAGAAGAGAGGAACCGCAGAAACTTCTACGAGTTTTACAATAAAAACATTATTTGCATGGCGAATTTCCTTCCAAAAAACCATGAAAGAAGAGATGAGCGACCTTTCAAAAGAAGTGAAAATTAAAATGTTTTTTTTTTTTTGCTACTTAAGAGACTCAAGTTTTCACACTGATGTACGAGAAAACTTTGGTATACACAGAACAAGTGCGCAACTGACATTTCCGGATATTCATCATCATCTCTTCTCACACCGTAAATCTTTCATTTTGTTACGTTAGAAATATAGGCGGATCAGAAAACTTAACAGCTGGTTGATTACAAACCTAGCAATCGGTTTCTCGTAACGAACCCCACGGGCGATCGCTTGCGACCTTGACACGCGAGCACACCATTCTGCGTCCTATTTGAACAAAATTATCTCGTCTTAGAAAACTCTGCGACAGTTCCGGTTTGGAGTAGATGCAAAAATCATGTGATTTTAAGATTTCATTCACATAATGTGTTGACCGAACTTCAGTAACAGGAAAGGTTCCCCACATGTCGTAAATTCAATACGATCGCAGAAAATGCGTTTTTCCAAATTGTCTTTAATCGTCTTAACTATTTGTTGCCGCACATAAAAGTGAAATCTAAACGTAGTGCAACTCTTTACTGAACACACTGACGCCAGTTTCATCTTCGTACACTGAACGGTTTGCCTGTTTGAGCGAGCTGAATGAAGTCTGACGTTACGCGTGACACTGCAGACGACACACACAAGAGAACCTTCTCAGGGAGGTGGGGAGGCAGTGGAAAGGAAACCCTCTCGTCGGAGAATACGCTTCCGATTTTTCATTCACGCGAAACTGAAAACTTTCTGAGAGAATATTCTTTTGCTCTGATAATCTTCTCCGGACAAAGACGTCTTTTTATGTATACGACTCCTTAACCTCACGATTTCTCCCCATGAATGCGAAATCGAAGGACGTACCCACGACATAAACTAGAGGAATTGTGGCGGGAGGGGGCAGGTCATACTATTCGCAAAGAATTGGGAGTAGGCAAACCAGGCATCATTTCTTGATAGAGAAAACAGAAAACTGGCGACAAACTGCTTTCAATAAACATTTTAAACATAAGAATATACTCCCGAAAGAATACAATAATTTAAGTTCTTGGATTGGACTCAGATGTTTCTGATACTTCCTTTTTTTTTAATCTCGCCGTATTCTTTCACGCAGTTTCGGTGTTCGCTCAGCAGGAACAACGCAGCCAGTCTCCCTCGTCTGTCTCGATTCGGCTCTAAGCCAAGTCTTTGCTGGTCGTAGGGTATTGAAGCATCGTTCCATAGCCACCGTTTCCGTGGAATAGTACTCAAAATATTTTGTGCTTCTATAATGCTAGAGAAAAGGTTCTTGCCCTAGTGAAACAGAGCTGCGACCTATAAACCACTAAATTTTAGAGTCAGACACACACTTTCTCCTCAATCAGTTGTACTGCGGGTGCAGCTGAATGGCAATGGCCATAAAACCGTGAAGCTTTTAAAACAACTCTGCGTTTTTATGGAAGTTCACTGCGCTACTTTTGCCCATATTCAGGGGATGTAGCTTGTTCAGAGCAAGCGCTGGAATACTTTCAGGGGAAACTGAATACTTAACGGAGACGGGAGTGATTCGATATACGGTAACACGACCGAACGTCATCAGCACTTCGTCTCAATTTATGTCAAACATTTTCTTTCGAATTTTTACTTACGAGCCGAAAGTCAAAATTTAATTTCTACCTCCGGTCCCCCTGCAGGAGCAGCCTGTGCTTCTACAAGTAATTCCACACTCCCCGTGTCTCCTTCACTTAGGTCTGGTCTGCACTCAGAATGTCGAGAACCCATGGCGTGTGTTCACCCACCGGCTTACATTGCTGGACATCCACAACGGGTACCACAACTCTAGAGACCTCGCTACTACTATTCTGCGAAGAGAAGATAAACTACACCTATGTTGTCTTTAACATGTGGATAACTGAATACCACTTTCTCTTACTTGATAACTAATTACATCTGACTAATCTTTTAGAAATTAAATGCCATTATATCACACACTCACTACAGATTCATACACGTCATGTAGTAATACGCTTATTCTCCTGTACTTCATCAGCAGCATAACGAGTACCACCTGTCTGCCACCATTAACTCTGCAGTCGACTGCCTTTCATCTGCAAACAGAACATGCCCTGCTCGAAAGCTGCCTTTCAGAGGTAGAGAAATGAGTACTCCTTTCTTTAATTTGATAAAAATGATATGTTCGGATTCCTATACTAAGTGTAGTTCATCTACACAGATGCGTTACTGCTGCTACAACCACAGGTCATCAGGATTTAAGTGAGTTTGAACGTGGTGTTATAGTCGGCGCACCAGCGATGGGACACAGCAACTCCGAGGTAGCGATGAAGTGGGGATTTTCCGGGACGACCATTTCAATGGTGTACCTACGATATCAGGATACAGGAAAACATCATATCTCCGACATCGCTGCGGTCTAAAAAATATCCTGCAAGAACAGGAGCATCAACGACTGAAGAGAATCGTTCGACGTGACAGAAGTGCAACCCTTCCGCAAATTTCTGCAGATTGCAGTGCTGGGCCATCGACAAGTGTCGGCGTGCCAACCACTCATCGAAAAATCATCGAAAAGGGGTTTCGGATCCGAAGGCCCACTCGTGTACCCTTGATGACTGCACGACACGAAGCTTTACGCCCGTCAACACCATCACTGGACTTTGATGATGGGAAACACGTTGCTTAGTCGGACGAATCTCCTTCCACATTGTATCGAGTGGATGGACGCGTACGGGTGTGGATACAACCTCATAAATCTATGGACCCTGAATTTCAGCAGGGGACTGTTCAAGCTGGTGGAGGCGCTGTACTGGTGCAGCTGGAGTGATATGGGACCCGTGACACGTCTAGATACGACCCTGACAGGTGACAAGTACGTAACCATCCTGTCTGATCACCTGCGCCCATTCACGTCCGTTGTGCACAACGACGGACTTTGGGAATTCCAGCAGGACAATGCGACATCCCTCACGTCCACAACTGCTACAGAGTGGCTCCAGGAGCACTCTTCTGATTTTAAACACTTCCGCCGGCTGTCAAACTTGCAGCATACTGTTCAGAGGAGATCTCCACCCCCTCGAACTCTTCCGGATTTATGGACAGCCCTGCAGGATTCATGGTGTCAGTTCTCTCCAGCACTACTTCAGATATTAGGCGAGTCCATACCACGCCGTGTTGCGGCACTTCTGCATAAAATATGTCGACTTGAACAGCAAATTTTAAGTGTGTCTCTAGGTTTACATCTACTCCTTTTCCTGAAACTGCTCCTCTAGCTTTAGTCTTTTCTAATGGGACTGTAGGGCAAGAATTATTCGGACTGCGTTTATTACATGCTGCATAAGTAATCAATGTAACTGGAAATCCTTAGTCAATTCCCGCTGTGAAATTTTGTGTGTCAGTTGGTATCTTTATAATCGCAAGATACACATTCCTTTGTGGCTGTTCTTTTCCCTGCAATAACGTGTCTGTTATATCTTCCAACGTGATAAAGGTTCTGTTACTGTGTTAATATTGTAAAAATGTGCAAATTGATTAAATCCTGAACTTTACTATTGATCTACTTAATACAAACGAAGTGGTCCTCGTGTGTTAATGCTCCTGTTGGTGAAATGATCCCTGTCCATTAATAATTCTCGTAGCAAACAGATCCTGAAATGAAAATATCTCACCTCGTAATGTAATTGTTTTGCAAGCAGTGGCGCCTACTCGCTCATACATCATTTTGCAGAAAGCTTCGTCCATTTCGTGCTCAGGTGAACGCCAAGTCAAGTTACAAATGTTGTTTACGTTGGTGCTCAGGTGTACTCAGAATACGTTACATTTCGTTTGAAAGAAGTGTGCGCAAGTTGAGAAAATTTTCTCCTCATTATTGTGCACTAGCTATAAAGTTATCAAATGAGGGGAAAAATTAATTCTGGCATTTTTTTATCGTTATTCTGCTTAAAATCTCGTGAGACTAATTGTGATTATATTGTCTTTTAGTCGCAGCAAGTATGTATGGAAGCAATGTCTTTTTCTGCTTTTCATACACGAAGCTGTTGGCCTGAGAGTACCCAGCACGCTATGCAGCACATGTTGGAGTGTCTTCCAGCACTCGTGACGTTGTAATACCTCTCCAAGTGAGAGCGTCGTATCGTCATTGTGTGGGAGGCGGCTGAGAGCAGACTCGGTGCACTCAGTACGTGTCAGTAACAAATCCAGTGACAACTCAGAGCCAGACCGCTCACAGAAGGTACCTCCATGTCACTTTAACAAAATGTCTGTGAAGTCACCTAAAATCACGATAATCGATGCGGCATGTCGTGGTGTAGAAAACTTTCATAATACCTCCAACTTTCTCACAGTCCAGAGAATAACTATACTCGAGTCCACGAATGTGCCGGTTTCACAAAGTACGTATATTCTGTTACGATACAGTGAAAGAAAATAAAGCTGAGACGTTTATACTGTGTGAGAGAAAAGGAACATTAAAATATAGTAATCATTACATGTAGAATGCATTGTGAAAATATCGATAGGCAAACATTGTTATCAGTCTTCCTACATTTTACACGTGCATGAGTCGACCACTCGTGTTGTTATGCAAGAGTACAATAGTTATTTCTGCACAGTGTATGTTTTTATATACTTGAGTACACTCGTGGAAGGATACAGCCTAAAGGGAAGGACAGGAAAGAAATGTGAACAATATTTTTCTGCTGTAGAGGAAAAAAAGATATTATCACATTTGTCTGTCATCTGTCAGTCATAAAACATAAAGCAAATGAAAATGTATTCCGAAAAGTTTAACTTATGCACACGCCAATTACTTGTAATTACCCCAAATGAAAAATTTAAGCAGTATCAAGACGAGTACTTAATGTCTGTGAACAAGCAAAGTCAACGTGCAGAATGACGATAAATAGGAAATTATCTCTTTCCGATGAAGTCGATTAACTATAGGCGGAAAACAGTGAGAAATGATATTATCCTGTGAATGAGAAGAAAACTGATTAGCTCAAGCAAAGTCACAAATCGATCAAAGCAAGTATATGGCATGGCAATAAGGGTCTTCAATCCTTCACGTTGCCGTTCACAAAAAGATGAATTCTGCTAAATAAAAGTGTTTATCTTCCCGTAACTTCATACCCTTGTATTATCGTTTTGCAACACCTTGTCACAGGCCGTTAGAAATAGCAGTCGTCAGAGATACGCACCAAAACACATTCAACAAATCACGCACCAAGGCTAAAAACATGTAATCCGTAACAACTTCTAGCATCAATATGCCACACTTCATATCATAAATCATAAACGCCTGCATAATAGTCATAAAAAGTTCGCTATCCGCACTTCCTATTATTTCATCACATCTTCAATATAAAATTCCATAATTCATTGCTACACATACTTCATCTATAATTAATCCTTGTCTTCACTTCACATACGACATCTATAGTAAATCTCTTACAGTCAGTGAAGAAACCCTGATTGTACCTCCGTGTTACAGTATCTCAGTGGAAGACGCTGGAATTAAATATCTCCTCCGATTGTTGAGAGTACGTGTTGTGCTTGTGCAAATAAATGTACTCTACCTGTTTTCTCACTACTATCTGGAATCCGTTACTGCATACTTCTGTACGTTATCCTGTAAGAGAAAATGCATTACGACGAGCAAAATTCGATGTTATTGTTTCTCATGTTGCTTTTATCTTCTGTGATGCCTTTTCTTCTTCGAAAAACTCTTTGCTGTCTTCTTTTACGTAACCTTTGCTTGTAAAGTGATGTATTCTAAAGATCGGGGTCAGTTATGTTAGAACATGACGTGGTATATGCTCTGTAACGATCATTGTATCTGTTACATAAGTCACAAGGCAGTGAAAATAGACGTACGAAATGGCTTGTACCTATAGTACTGTATCAGGAAAAGTATTATTTTCGTCATTTACGTGCGAATGAAAGAAAACCCAGAGAACCAGCTTGACTAGTGTGTACAAACGGTTGATGTCATACGAAAATGAAATACGTGTTGTCAGAACGTAATTGTTATATGTCGGTATGGTGGTGTCATCATTAAGGAGTAGCAAGTCAACCACTTATTTAGTGAACGGTTTTGTATTGGTGATGTGATGAAGACCTCTCGAAGCTTTCGTTGTGAGTGTTTCAAGATGTCCTGCGTTCGGAAATGGGATTCGTGGGGTCCGAAATTGTCCGTTATTAAGTAATACAAATTTCTGACACCTGTTGTTTGCTTTACCAGATAATGGATGTGCTCGAACTAAAACTGTTTGTCGAACTTGAGATTTTCCAGTGTGACTTGCCTTCTTTTGTAGCATTTCCTCTTCTCAGCTGCCTCTTTTGTATTAGCCATTGCAATGTCAATGAGTTCACGATGACGTAGACGCTGTGATTTGTGGAAAGAAACAAGTTATTTTATTTTGACCGGCGGATTTTTATTCTTCAAAACTAAGTGTGGCGAGAGCAAAGTTGAATCAGTAGGAAGTGTATTAACGGTGTTCTGGGAAATCTGTCCCATTCAGTGTGTTGTTGGGACCGTCTGTTTGTGCTAAAAAGCTGTCAACGTTGTCTTTGATTATTCATCTGCATTGTCGGTAGCAAAAGACGTGTCAGTGGAAAATTGTGTACATCATTGTGTGTTGTTGTGCGCGAAAAAAGCTCTAGTCTGTTAATTTCTCGTTCGTCCATTGAAAAGCTCGGCTGAAACTGTAATGCCGGTTGCTGGTGAGTCATTATACCTGGTTCACATTTTTAATTTTACATTCTGCTACCTCAAATGCTATGTCCTGATTCCTATATGAAATTCAGTAATAGAGCTGTTCTTTATCAGCAGGTTAACGACCATATTGTGGCTGCCACCATTTACTCTGCCATCGAGTGCGTTTTATCTGCAACGGGAAGATGCAGTAGTCGAAAGCTCGACTTGAGATGACGGAAAATGAGAATCTGTTTCGTTTGATAAGTAATTGCATCTGGTTAACATTTTCAACATTACATTCTGCCGCTTCAAATTCTGTCTAGACGTTCGTATATAAACTATAGTAACAGAATCGTTGTGCAGTTCTTTATCATGGGGTTAACGAGCATTTCCTCGCTGCCACCGTTTACTCTGATGTCGACTGCGTTTTATTTGCAAAGTGGAGACGCCCTGCCCGGAAGCACGCTTTTAAACGTACACAAATCAGTACCTCCCTCTTTCTTTTGGTAAGAAATTACATCTGGTTAATATATATATTTTTTTTTATCCCGCCTGGAGGGCGGCGCGTGGGTCTGCTCCTGAAACCGAAAGGTTGCACGAATGAAGGAAGTGAGTAGGAGCAGGAAAAGGTAAAACTCGTCGGTACTGCAAATAAGTAAAAGTGGTTTACTGGTGCATGGATACATACAGAGGCATGCCTAACTTTGCACGTGGGTGCGAAGCCTTAGACCCGTCGTAAGCAGAGCAGAGCAGAGTGCCGACATGGAGCGCAGTGCCCCGGCCGCCTGCCCTTTGATCAAGTGGGCTGAACGCGCAGCGGAGCGGAGCTGGCAGAGCAGAGCCGCACAGCGCCGGCCGGCTAGAGGCCGCTGTCCGGCGTGCCGCCACCTTGGGAACTTGCACCTACGCCGTGGCGTCCTAGCTATCGATACCACAATTTTTACTACATTAACAGTGTTAAAATTTCGTGATAGTAACGGAAAAGGTTGCTATTTAATGTCGTATTACCAAGTCACTGCTTCGTACACAATAAGTTGGTCGACATATTTCAAATACAACAAGGGCACCAGGTCGACTCTCCCTGACACACACACACACACACACACACACACACACACACAAACCACCCGCTGCATAATAATCGTCACATGTGCTCATACACTCCTGGAAATTGTAACCTCCCCACAAAAATTTAAAGAAGAATGACAATATTATTTAGGGATGCTAATGGACATTGCGCTAAACGTAACCTGCGCACAATGAAATGTACTGACAATGGCAACAAAAATGTGAAATTCGCAATCTGACTCAAATATAAATTCCTGATGAAAAATTAAAGTCCATTCAATGATAAGAAAATTTAATTAAACCGAAATATCGGTCTTTGGCCCTGTGTAAAACAATCAGAATTAAAGTCTTACCTCAGAATAAATGGATGTCACATATCTGCTCTTGTTGTTGCGCACCGCTTCGAGGAACTGCATTGCAAATAATAATATTCTCTTTTTTTGTGATTTTAGTGGAGTTTTTCTTTAAAAGAAGTGGAATGAAATGGGAAGTGCAACGAAATCTTGAGTTCAATAAAAAATTAAATTTTTGAGAAAATGCTTTTGAAATAAAAAATTATTATTGGGAGACTTGTTGGAGAATAATTACAATAAATAAAATTTTTCATTATCTAATGATTATATTAATTAACAGTATACCTTATTCCTCATCTTGACCAGTGTTGCCGACCGCCTACATCACACAACCGCACTGGGCTGCTACTACTGACCGACCGCTCTGCATGACGACTACAGACAGAGTACTGCTCTCAACTAGACAGAGCTACAGACTCGCAACGACTGACTGACTGCTACTGACTGAGAACCGCTCGCAACACTCGCGCGGTCAAGCGCATACTCTCTGGTCACAGATGCTACAATGCCTCGCCATCGCTGCTGCGTTACATACGTGTTTCATAACCCTCCACTGGGGGGGTAAAAATTTGGCAGCGATGGTGAGTCATTTGGACTTGCCAAGCGCGGCAAAATTTTTCTTTAACTAACAAAATTCTACAACTTACAGAATATTTAAATGTTGTGCACACGCACTAAGTACAAAATATATCAGACAAAGACAAAATGTGAATACTAAACATAGTAGCAAATCAGAAAAAAGTATATACAAATTTTTTGACAGATAAAGTGCACAGGCACTGAAAAACTTCTTTAGCATATTCAGAACAAATAAACAGACTGGCAAAAAATATTATGTTGACAAGTGTACATGCACTGAAAAATGTCTTTAGCATTTTCACAACAAATAAACATAATGGCAAAAAAAAAAAATCATGTCCAAAGTGCACATGCACTGAAAAATGTCTTTAGTATTTTCACAACAAATAAACATAATGGCAAACATCATGTCGACCAGTGACATAAGTGTACTCACACTGGAGTTTAGCGAATCGAAAAATGTATAACCTATGAACATAAATGATGTTACCAAAAAATTTTTTCTTTATGTGACAAGAATCAGGATAGGAAAGGGAAGGATTGCATCATGGTTGTAGCACTTTAGATTGCACACAGCTGCTCTGAAAGTCCATATCTTTCCACAGAAGGACAACACCAAGTGACACAACTTGAAGATCTTTTCCCATCAGAATTTATCAGTGTAGCAAAGACACTGAACTGTCGTAGTAATGTTCCATGTTTTCATTTTGGCAGTACATTAGGTACACCAAACAGTGGGACCATAATAATGTCTTCATCGCTCATGGTGGTGGACAGCATGTCGTGTCAACACCACACTCTTACAAGGCACACCAACGTAGAATTAGTGCAAAAACCAAAGATAGTGCTCCATGATCACTAGGATAAACAGGACAAATGGACATTGCAGTAATTCAGGGTAGTCAGCTTATGAGGTGAAGGACATCAAGTCACATAATATTGACAATTACAGACTTAATTAGTAGTTTGTGGCATTCATAGCCCAGTTATTGAACATTTCTGTACCAAGTATGTAGTATTACAGAAAAATGTTCATTAATTGTTTTACATAGAATCAGTAGTCTTCTTTTCCTAGTTACAAAGCATTATGAAATAATCGCATTCTTTTCAGTTACAGAGTATAATCAAGAATCATTAACCTTCTCCTAATTACAGTTAATTAATCATTTGTCATTCCAATAATCATTAGCCTTTGCCTAATTACAGTTAATTAATCATTTGTCGTTAATTAATCATTTGTCTAATTACAGTTAATTAATCATTTCTCTAATTACAGTTAATTAATCATTTGTCGTTAATTAATCATTTGTCTAATTACAGTTAATTAATTGATCATTTGTCATTTCAATATAGTAAGAATTATTAGCCTTAATTAATTACAAAGCATTATTAAACAGTACCATAGTTAATTAATTATGTGTCATTCCAATCTATTAAGAATCGTTAGCCTTCTTCTAATTACAAAGCATTATTAAACAGTCACATTCTTTTCTGGTTACAAAGTATCAACATTGGAAACAAGAGCTAATCAATGGCATAATTAATCACAATTCGTGGAGTGACATTAATAATTGGCACTCAGTGGCCAGCAAGTATTGAACAGAATCATCATTCAGTATTATTCAGATTATTACGAAGTCATTATTAAAAATCAGTTAATTACAGTCAAATCATTAATAATCACAGGCATTATAAGTGGTAACATTACAATAAACAGTGTCAGTTATTAGCTAGTGACAAAGCATTATTTTGAATATAGTCTCATTAAGAGGTCATTACTCAAGTGACATGCTATTCAGAGTTGATCGGTATTATTCAGAATTATCATAAACTAGTGACATTACGTGGGACTGGTAATACATTTTTTTTGGTAGCAATGCATTGCGTTGGGATCGATAATTAATTGCTGAGGCATAATACTTTTTGCTTTTGACCTATTGCTGCAAATGAGGATAGATAACGTCATTCGTCATGAGTCAGCTGTAGCAAGATTATGTAACAAGGCAGTACATGTGATCACATTTATAAATGATAAACACAAATGGGTAAAAAATATAAAAATGCAAGTACTAGAACAGGTATAATAAGTAACAGGTTTAGTAAGTGTCATGAAAAACTTCTCCTGGAAAAAAAATACAAAAACGGATTATTGACCTGAAAGAAGAAACGCACACTATGCTGAAAAGTAGTGAACTTCGAATTAACAGGCAGTGAAGTGTGTATAAAAATGTGTTCCATAGCTGTCCTTTCCAAAACTTTCAGTCATCCTACTATGCAATGTAACACCTGCTGTCAAAGCAAACTGCAACAAATACTTAAATAACTACATAACATAAATACATAACTTCAACATTATCCTCATCTGTAAAGAAAAAACTTCATTATCCATATCATCATAACCTCACCATTATCATCACCTGTAAAGAAAAACTTCATTATTCATAATACCATATCCTTCATCATTATTCATCAGTATTCATTATCATCTGCAAAAAATCACTTCATTACTCATTTCATAACTATTCCTTATCTCTAGCATATTTCATCACTAAAACTAAGATGTGTAGTTCAGTCTGACAGCCTGCATCAATCACCTTGTATTCTGAAAGAAAAAATTAGTTAAGACTGCTATTCTTCGATGAGTATAGTATATTCTTGTTAATGTTTGTTAATCCTGATCCATTTACTCTTCCTCATAAAGTTATTGCATCTCCTTTCGTTTATTCCGTAGGTGAAATTCCATTTATGTTAAATTTATTTCTTAGAATCATCATTCCTTTCTGAAATTGATGAACAAAGATTAATGTCCTGCATTTAAATCATATACCCACTAGATAATGACTGGTTTATGGTGACATAATTAACCATACAGCATAACATGACAGAAAACGTAACATGTCAAAAACATTGACAGTGTTCAAATGCAAAAATATACACAGAATAATACAATGCAGCAGCAAAAAAAAAAAAAAATGTGAAACAGTCACGATGTTGAGATGTCATAAGGCAAAAAAATGTCAAAGTCGACTGGTGTGTGTTATATCTTAACTATTTCATAGTGCATACAAACAAAACTGGAGTACAATCATACATACAAAAAAAGTGGAAAATGTGCACGGTCTGATGTGTAACGACAAGAAAAGCGACCTGCTAACCTTACCTTGCCGGGCACTTGCCAAGAAAAAATACGATAATCATCAGTAATTAGTCAGGTGAATTAATTGCATTAGTAAACGACATCATAGTGTGTTGAATCATACAGTGGTTTCACTCAATAAACGGTTTAATGTTTGAGATATGGTGATTGCCTTTCGATTTTCTGGTTCTCAAAGTTTCGACGTGTACAACATTGGGGTGAGGGATACTGCGAATCCGATATGGACCTGCGTATAGAAGTTCAAATTTACTGCACTTACCTTTTAATTTGCTGGATAAATAGTGTGTACGTACTAGTATCTTCTGTCCAACGTGAAAGACGCGGCGTGTACAAACCTGTTTTTGCTGTCTTCTCCGGCGCTCTGCGGCACGTTTGATGTTGTTCAGCGCAATGTCAATTATTTCGTGGTGTCGTAGGCGACGACTTTTGGGAAATTCTATTAATTCTTTAATTTTGTTCGGTGGTTCAACGTTTTTCAGTATAACAGTCGGAGATAGCATAGTGGATTCATTTGGAATGGAATTAATTACATCTTGGAATGAGAGTATGTGTGTATCCCAATCAATATGTCTTTTGTGGCAGTATATTCGGCACAGTTTACCAATTTCTTTCATTAATCTTTCACAGGGGTTCGAAGAAGCGTGGTACTTGGATATATAAATCGGAGAAATGTTTCTAGCTCGTAACATGCGTGTCCATACACTACTACGAAATTGTGATCCATTGTCGGAAATTACTTTCATTACATGCCCTACATGAAATAGAAAATGTTTTACAAATGCATTTGAAACAGTTTTGGCAGTAGCTTTGCGTAACGGAGTGAAAGTAACAAATTTTGAAGTGAGCTCAACTGCGACAAAGATGTAGCAAAAACCTCTGTTAGTTCTCGGAATCGGACCAAAAATGTCTACTGCGGCCATGTGTCTTAATTTAACAGGTATAATGGGATATAACGGAGGAATATGTGAAGTGGTGTCTGATTTAGCTTTCTGGCAAATTTTACAAGACGCTAGAACTCGTCGTATACGTTTTTCCATGTTAGTAAAATAACAGTTCTGTCTCAGTATAAGAAATCATTTTCGTGCTCCGTAATGTGCGTAACTTAAATGAGTGTACCAAATTAATTTGTTAACCAGTTCGTCAGGAATGCATAATAACCAATTGTTGCTGTCAGGATGAGAGCGGCGAAACAGAATGTCATTGCGCACAGTGTAGTGGTTCCTAATCGTAACATTATTCTTATCTAGCCAAAGGTGTTTAATTTCTTTCCACACGTTGTCTTTATTTTGTTCTTTTGCTATGTCCTGTAATGAAGATGAAATAAAATTTTCAAATGCGACTTGCTGAATGTACATGACACTGAAATTTGTTCTGCAGAAGTTGGTTGCTACGTCTTGCTGATTGTTGCCGAGAGAACGCGATAGTGCGTCTGCTATAACATTTTGTGTGCCGGGAATGTGAACAATCGTAAAATTAAATTCCTGTAAATACAGTTTCCATCTACTTAATCTATCGTGATTGAATTTAGCTGAAAGCAAAAATTGTATGGCTCTATGATCTGTGTAAACTGTGGTATGTCTGCCATAAAGAAAATGCCGAAATCTCGTAAAAGCCCATACAACACATAATGTTTCAAGTTCTGTAACGGAGTAATTTCGCTCAGCAGGTGACAAAATGCGGCTTGCAAATGCGATGTTTTTGATTACTGTAGAGCCATCTTCTTCTATTTCCTGGAAAATGTGTACGCCTAAAGCGGTGTTGGAACTGTCGGTAGCAATGGAAAAATTTCTAGTAAGATCGGGGTGCGATAACAGTGGAGCATTCAACAGAGCATGTTTCAGGTTCATGAATTCAGAGTGTGCTTGCTTATCCCAAGACCAAATACTGTTTTTACCTGTTAATTGACATAATCTGGGTGTGTCTAAAGCAGAGTGATGAATAAATTTACGAAAAAAATTAATTAAGCCCAAAAAACTGCGTAATTGCTTCTTCGTCGTAGGAACACTAATGTCACGTAGAGCCTGAAGTTTTTCTGGATCAGGCGCAATGCCTTCTGCTGAAATTACGTGTCCAAGAAATTTTATGGAAGTTTTGCCAAAATGCGATTTACTGAGGTTAACTGTAAGTCCTTGTGCATGAAAAGTTTGCAGCAGTTGTTCAAGAATCAGATTGTGTTCATACCAGTTAGCTTCTGCGATAAGAATGTCGTCTACATACGTCGTAATTCTGTCTTTAAGTTCTGTCGGAAGTATAGTGCTCAAACCGCGAATAAAAGCTGCAGAAGAAATAGTTAAGCCGAACGGTAATTTACAAAATTGATAACAGTCGCCGAAACAGAGAAAAGCTGTATATTTTCTGCAGTTCGGATGAAGTTGAATTTGCCAAAATCCCGATTTCAAATCTAATGTAGAATAAATAGCTGTACCATGAAATTTCTGTAAAAGTTCCTCTAGTGTCTGTGGTCGATCTGTTTCATTAATAATAATGTCATTAATGTGACGTGAATCAAGTACAAGGCGAAGTGAGCCATCTTTCTTCTTAACAATATGTAGCGGGTTTATATACGGACTAACTGCTGGTTCTATAATTCCTTGATCAAGCATATCTTGCAGCTCTTTTTTAACCTGTTCTCTGTGAATATATGGAATGGGATAATGCTTTGCTTTAAATGTGTCGTGCGGTTTGACTTGAAATTCATACATAAAGCCGGACATAGTACCAGGAATGTTGTCAAAAACTGGAGCTTGCTGTAAAAGAATTTTGTGTAACTGTGTGCGTTCGTCGTCTGTAGTTGCACTGCTTTGTCTAACTTTATCGGAAATCATTTGTATTACGTCGTAGTCCACTTCGTCTGGAGTATTATAGCTGTGCACGTACGTATCCGTGAACAATGTGGGATTACAGTCTATGTCACGTGTTGCGGAAATGACCTCTGTACGGTTAATTGTTTGTTCTTCCGCAGATAAAGAGTGCTGAAATTCTAAAGCCAATTGCACATTTTCATCCTTTAACATTAAATAAGAATTTTGAAAATCGATAACTGCGTCGTGTTGTACCAGAAAATTCGTGCCTAAAATAATGTCTGTTGTCAATAAAGGAACAATCCAAAAATTAGAGTGGAAAGTATGACCTCCAATACAAAATGATAAATGTGTCTGTAATTTAACGTCTACACCTTTACTCGACACTGCTCCTTTCACTTTTGTTTTGCCTAATGGTAATGTCGGATAAGTATTCTCTTTGTTGCACTCATTAAAAGTCTCCTCATTTATTACTGATATAGGTGAGCCGGAATCAATTACTGCTGAGAATTTTGATGAACCAATTTTAATTTCGATAACAGGATGTGAAATGGTTTTCTGAATAACTGGTCTTTCCTGTAAAAGAGTGTCTCTGATGTCGTCAAAAGTAATTACATTTTCGTGAACAACATTTTGCGTGTCAAAGGTAGTGCTTGTGTTACTAGAAGATGCGTCCTGTGCAGTATTTAGTCAGATTCTATCTGACGTGTTATTATTATTAGGAGGATTCTGTGGCATTTCGACTATTTGAACTGTCCTATTACTTCTTCCAGGCGTGTTACGCTCTGGATGGTACCTACTGTCGGGTTCATTCATGAGAATATGTTCTTGCGTATGATTTTGCTGCTGGTATGACCGACTGTTGTTAGATGTTCGCTGAAAATTGTCCTCATTATTTTTACGTCTGTCGTAATAGTCATTCCTATACGGTGCTTTACGATAGGAATTGAAATACTGTCTTCTTTGTACGTAGTTGTTTCCTTGCTGACGTACGTTACTATTTGTTGTACCAGGGGCTATACGTCCACGCGGCGAAACATTAAAGCCTGGTTGACCTTGTGTATTCCATTGTTGGTTAGGTATGTTAACCGGCTGGTTTTGATGTTGTTGTTGTGAAACACCTCTATTGTTACTAAAGTGTTGTTCCTGTTGCTGAAAATTTTGACGGTATTGATAATTCGAATTTTGCCTGTTATTAAAGTTTTGGTAATTGTCGTTCCTAAAACGTCTGTTATCTTTCCGACTGGAATTACGTCCCTGATCATAATTGTAGTACTGTTGTTGACCTTGGTTGTTACTCAAAAAGTTTTTGTTTACAAAAGAATAATCAGATTGCTGTACTTCCAAGAGCTGTAAAAGATCTCTGAATGCTGAAATGTTTTCTTTTTGCTGGCCCGTTAGAAGTGACACTCGTAATGACCGTGGTAATTTAGAGATGCATAGTTGTATAAGTGCGGATTCACTGTACGGTTCACTTAGGTACTGGTTTTGTTGTACCATATGCTCAAAAAATTGCGTTACACTGGGAAAATTTGAGTTTTCATAGTTTGGCAAACCAATTAGTTGGTCTTTAATTCCGCGCTGTGTCGTCTCCGACCAGTACGCTGACAGAAAAGCATTCTGAAATTCCTCTACCGAGTAACACTGTCTCGCGATCGGTCTCATACGAGTTGCCGGTTCGCCTTCCAAAAAACTGCAAATAAATTCAAGTTTATGTGTTACAGGCCAAGTCGGTGGAAGAGCAAAGCTAAACTGTTGAATCCAATCCAGTGGGTGAATCTGCGTTCTATCGTTTTTGAAAACCTTAAACTTTCTCACTGACAGAAAATGTTTGTAGTCGAAGTTATCATCTCTGCATGATGGAACAGGTTCAGGATCGTAAGAGTATCTATTGAACTGTGGTTGTTCGGAATCTAAGTCCCGTACTCTCTGCAGATTACCCAAATTATACGCGCTGCGTGAGTCTGACACATGTTCATAAAGTGGCGTCTGTTGTGTATTATTAACAGAAGTGTTTTTCATTTCTGTTACTTCTTGTTGTAAATTTGATAATTTCCTACGTAACGTGTTGTTAGATGAATCGATCTCATTAATAGTCTGCTGTAAATTTTGAAATTCAGGCGTTTGGATAAATGAAACCGGTGCAGTATCGTCTGATTTATTGTCATTAGCATTTTCGATAACATCAATACGACTGGCCAATTCATCACATTTTTCAGTCAATATCTTAACCTGATCATCGGTTTTAGAATCAGACGCATTAATCTGTTTTTGCAACTTGCGCGTAGTTTCGCTCAGTTTTTTAACATCAGCTTTGATAACATCACAATCCTGTGTTAGATCTAACTGTTCGAATCTATCTGTCACTGTTTGAATATTTACTGTGTGTGTATCTGTTTTTGATTTAAGGTCAGAAATTTCATCCCGTAATTCCGCGTTCAATTGTTCTATGGTATTAATTTTGTCGGACACTGTAGTAATATTATTGTCTACATACGTCTTCGCTTTCGCGAATATTTTACGTTTGTCCTCTTGTCTTTGTGCAGTGATTGTTTCCATGACTTGTCGTTTTACTTTGTTTTGATCCTGAATAAATCTGCGGAAACGCGTATCACTGTTCTGTATGTGCTGATTAAAGCGCTCGTTAATCTGAGTGTTCTGCTGTTCGAATTTCGTGTCTATCTTTGCGTCCATAGTGCGCGAAAGTTCTACCGTCATTGCTCTAAACTCGTCCCGTAATTGTGTAGCTTTTTCAGAGCACTGTTTGGCGACTCCGCTAATTTCGTCTCTGAGTGTATTTGTCGCGGCTGTTTGCGTTTCCCTTAATTCTTGCGCAACAGACTTTATTTCTTCGCTATTTTTTTGTGAACAAGCCTCAATTTCCACGCGCAACTGTTCCTTAGTGTCATGGCACTGCGCGGCAACGGCTGTAATTTGTTCACTAAGTTGTTTGAAATTTTCGTCATTATTGTCAAGTTTTTCATTTAAGTGTTTGTTATCTTCCCTAAGTTGTTTGACCTGTTCATTAAATTGTTGTTTGATATCTTCACTCTGTTGTTGTAGCAATCTTACCATGATTTGTTCAAAGCCAAAGTTAGCGTTTATACTCTCTGTGCTGTTTAGTGGTGGATCTGGAACTTTCACGCTTACTGTAACCATTTGGTTATTCTGAGCAGTCGGATGTACACTGTCAGACATTATTTCGGAATTAAATAAATCCGTCGTACTTTCAGTATCCTGTTCATTTTCATTAGACAAATTTGTCTGTACATTACTTGGATTTTCTAAATCGGGTGTGTTAAGCTCGGCAGCGCTCATTACCATAGAGCATTCTGCGTCATCAATTGTCGTCAAGTTAACAGACGAGACAATTGAGTTCGTTTGTTCATCATTAAGGTGAAAGTCATCTTTAGTGGTTGGAATGCACTGATTGTTAGTGAACGCAGGATTGTCATCATTACGTTGCGTATCACAATTACTATCGGTCACGTTGTTTAAGTCGGTAATTTCATTCACAATACTTCGCGATACACTATTCACAGTCTTTCGCGGCATTTTTACAATAGTCAAAATTTTTCATAAAACAAATGAGCACAATGCAAAAGCAACACACAAATACAACAAAGCAACAAATTTCCGTTGACCTGTAGAGAGAAAGTCACAAGATTAATAAAAGCGTAGCGCCAAATCCTAATTATACTTAAGCAAATAAGAGCAGATATCTGACTGTTGCTCAAAAGACTCTCAACGAAATACGATCCTGGACTGGGTGTCGCCAAGTGTAACCTCCCCACCGTAATTTTAAAAGAAAAAGAAATGACAATACTCAATAGAAATGGGAGCCAAGTGTAACCTCCCCACAAATTTTTTTAAAAGAAAAGGACGATACTAATTAGAAATGCTGATGGACATGGCTCTATACGTAACCTGCCCACAATGAAATGTACTGACAATGGCAACAAAAATGTGAAATTCGCAATCTGACTCAAATATAAATTCCTGATGAAAAATTAAAGTCCATTCAATGATAAGAAAATTTAATTAAACCGAAATATCGGTCTTTGGCCCTGTGTAAAACAATCAGAATTAAAGTCTTACCTCAGAATAAATGGATGTCACATATCTGCTCTTGTTGTTGCGCACCGCTTCGAGGAACTGCATTGCAAATAATAATATTCTCTTTTTTTGTGATTTTAGTGGAGTTTTTCTTTAAAAGAAGTGGAATGAAATGGGAAGTGCAACGAAATCTTGAGTTCAATAAAAAATTAAATTTTTGAGAAAATGCTTTTGAAATAAAAAATTATTATTGGGAGACTTGTTGGAGAATAATTACAATAAATAAAATTTTTCATTATCTAATGATTATATTAATTAACAGTATACCTTATTCCTCATCTTGACCAGTGTTGCCGACCGCCTACATCACACAACCGCACTGGGCTGCTACTACTGACCGACCGCTCTGCATGACGACTACAGACAGAGTACTGCTCTCAACTAGACAGAGCTACAGACTCGCAACGACTGACTGACTGCTACTGACTGAGAACCGCTCGCAACACTCGCGCGGTCAAGCGCATACTCTCTGGTCACAGATGCTACAATGCCTCGCCATCGCTGCTGCGTTACATACGTGTTTCAAAATGGAAAAAAGAACACATTGACACCGGTGTGTCAGACCCACCATACTTGCTCCGGACACTGCGAGAGGGCTGTACAAGCAATGATCACACGCACGGCACAGCGGACACACCAGGAACCGCGGTGTTGGCCGTCGAATGGCGCTAGCTGCGCAGCATTTGTGCACCGCCGCCGTCACTGTCAGCCAGTTTGCCGTGGCATACGGAGCTCCATCGCAGTCTTTAACACTGGTAGCATGCCGCGACAGCGTGGACGTGAACCGTATGTGCAGCTGACGGACTTTGAGCGAGGGCGTATAGTGGGCATGCGGGAGGCCGGGTGGACGTACCGCCGAATTACTCAACACGTGGGGCGTGAGGTCTCCACAGTACATCGATGTTGTCGCCAGTGGTCGGCGGAAGGTGCACGTGCCCGTCGACCTGGGACCGGACCGCAGCGACGCACGGATGCACGCCAAGACCGTAGGATCCTACGCAGTGCCGTAGGGGACCGCACCGCCACTTCCCAGCAAATTAGGGACACTGTTGCTCCTGGGGTATCGGCGAGGACCATTCGCAACCGTCTCCATGAAGCTGGGCTACGGTCCCGCACACCGTTAGGCCGTCTTCCGCTCACGCCCCAACATCGTGCAGCCCGCCTCCAGTGGTGTCGCGACAGGCGTGAATGGAGGGACGAATGGGGACGTGACGTCTTCAGCGATGAGAGTCGCTTCTGCCTTGGTGCCAATGATGGTCGTATGCGTGTTGGGCGCCGTGCAGGTGAGCGCCACAATCAGGACTGCATACGACCGAGGCACACAGGGCCAACACCCGGCATCATGGTGTGGGGAGCGATCTCCTACACTGGCCGTACACCACTGGTCATCATCGAGGAGACACTGAATAGTGCACGGTACATCCAAACCGTCATCGAACCCATCGTTCTACCATTCCTAGACCGGCAAGGGAACTTGCTGTTCCAACAGGACAATGCACGTCCGCTTGTATCCCGTGCCACCTAACGTTCTCTAGAAGGTGTAAGTCAACTACCCTGGCCAGCAAGATCTCCGGATCTGTTCCCCATTGAGCATGTTTGGGACTGGATGAAGCGTCGTCTCACGCGGTCTGCACGTCCAGCACGAACGCTGGTCCAACTGAGGCGCCAGGTGGAAATGGCATGGCAAGCCGTTCCACAGGACTACATCCAGCATCTCTACGATCGTCTCCATGGGAGAATAGCAGCCTGCATTGCTGCGAAAGGTGGATATACACTGTACTAGTGCCGACATTGTGCATGCTCTGTTGCCTGTGTCTATGTGCCTGTGGTTCTGTCAGTGTGATCATGTGATGTATCTGACCCCAGGACTGTGTCAACAAAGTTTCCCCTTTCTGGGACAATGAATTCACGGTGTTCTTATTTCAATTTCCAGGAGTGTATAATCATGCATGCGACAAGTGATACATCCACTGGAACATTCATCTCCATCTACTTACACACTTTACAAGCTACCATACGGTCTGTGGTAGGCGGTATCCTGCCCAATGACTATACTCAGTGATGTTAACTTTGTGTAAGTTTTTGCAATTTTTGAAAACTCTGGACACAAAGTAAGTTACACATCCCTACAGAAGGTGTAAAACTTTACATTTATACTTAAAAAGGTCTTAGTAAACTCAAAACCTACACCAATTACACTGCTTTCGAGTAGAATTTCTGTTTCAGTAGTAGTAGAAAGTTACACTGTCACTTACCGTAGCAAAAAATGTACAATTTTTCCTATATCTGATGCTGTTCATAAATTTACATCATGCCAGAAAGAAATCAGCTGTTTGTAAGAAATAGAAACACACAGTGTTGATTCATTATCGCATGTTCACTTACAAATATCAAAATACTTGCATAGATCTGGCATTGCTGAAGTTGAACCAATGTCGCGAGAGCCTCTCCCCGCAGCTGATGCAAGTTAAAGGCTAATCCCAAGCGAGAGAGCCAGTAAGAAGCTCCAAAGGCAAGTGAAATACTAACTAGAAACTACACAGGTAATAAAACTGCTGCATTCAGTACAAAATAATCAATGTAGGTGGGGCAGCAACCATATAAAAAACCAAAGTAGTAACTGGTACACATAAAAAGTTATCCTAACCGACTGCAGTCATTTCCTCTTTCCGTTCTGCTCGCAAATTCAGCGAGGGAGAAACGACTGCCTGTATGCCTCTGTACGAGCGACAATGCCTCTCACCCTATCTTCACACGCCTTGTCTGAAGTGTACATTGCCAGAACTAGAATTGTTCTCCAGTCAGCGTCAAAAAACAGTTCTCTAAACTTTCTCGACATAATTCCTCGAAAAGAATTTCGCCTCGCCTCCAGTGATTCCGATTCGAGTTCCTGAAGCTTCTGCACAATACCTCTGCGTCACTCGAAACTACCGGTAGCAAATCTAGCAGCTCAGCTCTCAGTCCTTTAGCAGTCTTCCTTTAATTCTACCTTTTGCCGATACCAAACACTCGAGCAGTACTCGAGAATAGGTCGCACCAGCGGCCTACATGCAGCCTTATCTACTGGCCAACCACACTTTCCTAAAATTCTCCCAACAAACTAAAGTCGATCTCCCGCCTTCCCTTCCACAGTCCTCTCAACCTCGTTCCATTTGGTATCGCTTTGCGAACTTTCGCTCAGACATTTAAGCGACGCCTCTGTGACTGGCGGAACACCTCTACTGCTGTACCTCAACATTACATGTCTGTTTTTCCTACTCACCTGCATCAACTTACGTTTCTCTACATTTACAGATGGCTGCCATTCGTCACACCAACTAGAAATTTTGACCAACTCGCCTTGTGTCCTCCTACACTCACTCAACGACGACATCTTACTGTACACTAGGGGACAATAAGCAAACAGCCGCAGATACCTGTCCACCAGACCATTTATGTACATAGACAGTAACAGCGGTCCCACCACCCTTTTCTGGAGCACTCCTGCCTCTGGCGAACGCTCGCCACTGAGGACAACATACTGGGTTCTCTCACTTAAGAGCTCAGGTCCACTCACATACATGGGAACCTATTCCACACGTTTCTATCTCCTTCAACAGTCGACAGTAATCCACCGTGTGAAATACTCTGTGGACATGTACGAATATGTTATTCAGAGGTGATCGACAAGCGCACCACGTCACAGGAAAATCTGCACAATGCAAAGAATTGCGATCTGTGGGGTAAAAATGGCTCAGTCACCTCTATTGCAATCACGGATTGTATTAAAGAGTCGGCACAGAGAGAACTGGGGGCTAATGTTACCCGTCTCAAAGAAAAGGATTGTAGTTTACACACAAGTCAGCCTTGCCGCTATTGGACGCATCAGAAAGGCGACCGAAATTAGACCACGCGGTTTGCCAGAGCCGCAAAGGAAGTGCACTACGAAATTTGGAGTATAAATCCATCTTTGCAAGTAGCTTCTCAAAATCGGTAATTCGATCAACCATAGGGACTTTTGTATGGCTAAAAAGTAGTGCTGACATTACACAAATTAGTTGCCGTAAAAACAAAAAAAAATTATTTTCCTTTGAAGAAAGCTGTTTAGTGTAAGACACTGCACGAAATGCGATTTACTTGCAACAGACCTCTAAGTAAAGGAAAGGTCTCTCTAGAGAGAAGTGATTACAGACTGGCGATGCAAATGCATGATACAAGTCAGGAAATTAACAGAACTCTTTTATGTCGACGAAACTTGGGTGGTGAACCAACGACATTCCTCTTAGAAGACTACGCCAGGGTCGTGACATTGGCACCAAAATGGACAATATGATAGTACAGGCAACAGCGGTGAATGTTGAATCCAATACTTGGTTTATTTATTAGTCTACATCAATACCGTCTTCACCAAAATATTTCCCATTACATATTATACATTTATTCCAGTGGTTCTTCCAATGCTTAATACTATTCTGGAACAATCCCCACGGTAGTGTTTAGTTCTCTCAGATGCGCAATTTGAATATCATCTCTTATGTAAAAGACAGCTCTTTAAGGTTTGTCTTTATTTTTGGGAACAAAATGTCACACATGGAGCGAACGTGGGGCCAAGGACATCACTACAGTATTGTTTCAAGCAAACATGCACAAGCACGCAACGAACTGTGAGCAGGTGCGTTATCGCAGTGCAGAAACAATGAATTGTCCCGCCACAAAGCGGGACACCTTTCCGCGTTGCTTCAAGCCATCGGGGTTGAGCTGGTGAGAAGTTCTGCCTACTGGCCGTTTCATCTTGGGACATGGAGTCGTGGTGCACTGTACTGTTAAAACCGAAGATTACTGTCAGAAACGTAACATTCACATTTCAGTGGTGTTGGCCATCTGTCACCGAGACGATTGAGTGTTGGTTTACGCATCGTTTGGTTTAACTCTCAGTTTGTCTTCTATTATGACCTTATCATCCTCATCTTCTTCGAAATGTTTATACTAGCTGTAAACACCTATTTCACTCGTAGTATACTCACCAAAAGTAGTATATAATAGTTCTAAAACCACGATGCATTTTAATCCGTTCTCATAGCAAATTTTAATACAAATGCGGTAATCCGCTTTTACAGTAAACAAATAATCGCTGATACTCTTAAAATACCAGTAACCTTTCTAACACCTGACAACACACTAAATAACCGATACGCATAACGTTGTACACACAATGACAAAAAGGAAGTAGGAATCTGAGTAATAAAACGCGTGAAATGACAAGTTTCCCGTATCACAAGAATGGTTGCGTTTCAATCCACCCAATCAAGGGGAACTTGTACCTCTTAGAGGAAACACAATGGAAGAGCAAGTCTTCAGTTCTCCGGTATAACTACACCACATTTCGTTTATAATCACTTCAGAATATATCCATCCATTTAGGAGGGAATTGTAGATGAAAATGCATACAGGGGAACAGGCATTCGGTTCTGACGTATATTCGTAATAGATGTAGCAACCTTGGCTTTTGATTTCTGTTCCTGTGTTTCGGGAGATGGCTATCATCTGCTGTCTCGCAGTGGTGCCAACACATTTACCTAAAAATGGACGCTGCCCGGATGGGTCTGCCCAGTGCGTCGCCACCGATTTAAGGCGCGCGCCGCGGAAACGCCGACACGGCATTTCGGAACCGAGGTGTATAGGAAAAGCAGGCCGGCCATTCCGGCCCCAAGCGAGTAAAAAACTCGCAGACGCCCTCACACGCCTTGACGTCACGGAGACGGGAGGAGAGGAGGCTGCAGCGCCGAGTATCCAGTTTTGAGACAGCCACGAGCAAGGCTCGCTGTAAGTGTGCCGTGGCAACATTGCATTAATAGTGCTCGGACGACGACGGACGTTACGTATCACGTTTTTCCCAAGGATGAGCACTTGCGACGTGAATGGATAGTTCGATGCAAACGCAAGGACAAAGTGAATGTGAAACCTGCACGTGTGTGGTCAGCTCATTACCGGCCAGAAGATTATGAACGGGATTGGAGAAATGAGCTTCTAGGGTTACCTTCAAGGAAGAAGTTATTACCAGCAGCAATCCCCTGCATAAACATTCCGAACTGGCGTGGACAAGAAATTGCGGAAAGCGGTGATGCAAACGAAAGGGTAAGACGTCTGCACATACATAACACTTTCAATAATTGAAACTGAAAAATTACCGTAATACAAACGAATTCACATAAATGCAATGCTTCTTGACGCATTGCTATATTGCTTTATGGGAGTGAATGACTCGCTATATTGTACAGGCAATAAATAATGTTGCTCAAGTGTATTTGCTTTTCCTCCTGGATATAATAGCTACATTTGTCTTAGAAATAGCCGTTTTTTTAAGTATTCTCGATATGTTAACTATTTTAAAGCTAGTATATAGTTCAAATGACAAAATCATCATATTTCGCGTAATTTGTTTACATTTACTTTTGTAGCAATAGCTGATGCTGACCAGTTGACTTCGCAGCGTAGTGGTATGGTTTCTGACTCCCATGTTGGAGGTTATGGGTTCGTATACCTGTATTTCCTCTTACATTGTATTTTTACATTTTATCAAACTAGGCTATTGTAGCCGCTTATGCCGGTAATATTTAATCGCTTTTGTCAATTCTGATTTTTAGTGAGAATTTAATGCAGTTGCATAGTACTTGGTCAAAAATTTTAGGAATAGTAGGCCTACTCGGTAAATAATTTGAAGAATAATAAAATTAAAATGAAATTCATTCCTTAGGGATCCGGAAGTCGTGCACAACGCTGTGGAGCAACAAGTTTGCAAAAGCGAGCTTTGACGGCTTTAGAAACTGTGTCACCGGGGAAAAAAGAAAGTCTACCGAACCACACGTACAGATTGCGTTCATGCACCCACTGAACTATTGAATAAGAATTTGGAAATTAAGGAACTGAGGGCCGAGATTGAATGCACAGAAAGAAGCGGCACC
Source organism: Schistocerca piceifrons (assembly GCF_021461385.2). Taxonomy (NCBI): domain Eukaryota; kingdom Metazoa; phylum Arthropoda; class Insecta; order Orthoptera; family Acrididae; genus Schistocerca; species Schistocerca piceifrons. The sequence goes on along the minus strand of NC_060148.1, from coordinate 24,307,168 downwards.
AAAAAATGTGATGCAGCCTTACGAAGTAAAACGAAAGACCTCCAACGTGTTCTTTCGCTGAAGCGGGTAGAGTAGTCATCTGACGTGAAAGAAATAGTAAAATTGCACAAAAGTGTAAATAGTGTATTGTCAAAGTGTTTCACAACGGCGCAAATAAGATGCCTATTAAACAAAAATAAAAGGGCAAAGTGGAATTCAGGGGACATTGGCCATGAATTTACTTTCAGAGCTCTGTCACCTAAAGCATACACTTATTTGCGAAAGCAAAAAATTCCTTTGCCGTGCAGGGCAACCCTTCACAAATGGACGAAGGAATTTAAAAGCAGACCGAGTATTCTTGAAGATATCCCGTGTTTATTGAAAGCCAAGTCACACACTATTACTACTCGAGAGAGACTAGCTGTTCTGACATTTCACGGAATCCATGTTGATGGCCGCATATGGTACGATTCGTCTGAAGACGTAGTAGTCGGACCACATTCCAATGTACAAGTTTGCATGATACGTGGGTTGTGTAAGCAGTGGAAACAACCAGTTTACTATGATTTTGACACTGTGATTACCAGTAATTTGCTTCAGAGCATCATTAAGGCAGTTGAGGAATCAGGAATCGGTGTTGTTGCTGTGACATGTTATATGAGCGGAAAAAATATAAAAGTTTGGAAGGAACTGTCTGTCGATACAGAGAGAACTTATTTCGTAAATCAAGCAGACGACACCACGAATGTATGGGTTTTCTTCGATGTACCACACCTGTTAAAGTTATTACGGAACAGTTTCTTGGGTGCAGGCATTACGCTACCTGATGGATCCAAAATATCTAAGGCAGCCATGCAGGAACTTTTAAAGCATCAGACGAGTGACTTAACGATAACACACCACATTACTGAAGCGCACTTAAACATAACTCGACAAGCAAGGCAGAATCTACAGATGGCAGCGCGACTATTTTCACGACAAACAGCTCAGGCTTTGAAGCATGTTCTTCATAAAGACGTTGAAAGTAATTTTATTGAACTCGTTAACGACGACTTCGATGTCTTGAACTCTAGAGTTCCAAAATATGAATCTGACTTCGAGAAAATGCTTAACAGATTCTTAGATATCTGTCCAGCAATGTGCGTTGGTGACAAAGAAAGAATGTTGCCTTTCCAGAAAGGTTTTATAGCTTCAATAAAATCTCCCTTTGGCCTTTTCGAAAGTCTGAAAAGTATGAAAGTTAGCTATATATTAACTTGTAGGCTGAATCAAGATTGGCTGGAAAGCTTTTTTCTAGGGTACGAGGATTAGGTATATTTCATAACAATCCTACACCTTTTGAAGGAAGGAACAGGATACGTCTCCTTATACTGATGGGTAATGCAAGTGATATTTCTCTCTCTGGGAACACGCCAGTTACTGAAGAATTAAACACGGAGTCTTCCCAGTGTGGCGTCTACTCGGATCCTGCATCCCTAAGTTTCATTACCAGTGAGCTCTGTGTGTATGCTGTTGACGAAGCGCCACTGTGAGAAATCCCAGAAACTGTGAATGTGGAAGAAAATTTAGTGACATGTGGTAACAATGGGGGATGAGTCTGTAATCTCAGATGTTCTTCCAGATGCGGTAAAATACATTTCAGGCTATATTGCATTTAAGTGCCACAACATTGATAAATCACTAGGCTTTCCAGCAGCAAAAAGTGAAGGAGATCATGCTGCAGACTGGATATCAATTACATCTCGTGGTGGTCTTTACACTCCAATGCCAGCATGGGAAAACAACAGTGTTGCTGTTTGAAGAAGAATTTGCTGCTTTTCATGGACATGGAGTGTGTAAACAAAAAAATGTCTTAAGTCTCTGTGCTCTATTACAAAACAAAAGTTTCCTGAGGTTCATGAACCAGTTATTACTCTTTATGTAAAAACGAGAACATTTGTAAGGATTGGGCATCTCAATCAAGAAGCAAAGAAGAAATGTGCTGCAAAGAGGAAGCAGTTATGGATTGCATCGTCGTCTGGTAAACGGCAGTAGAAACAGACTACATTCATATCTGCTTCTTCATCAAACGAGCGAGTTATTTTTCACCTTAATTATGATCTATTTACTCTTAATGTGTACAAAACCTGTCGTGCCCCTTGTTTTGACTTGTACAGATGCATATCGAACGAAAGCAAAAGTAAAATGAATAACATAGCGCCGAGTCTGCGGTGCGGCGCATTTGCCGTGTAAGCATATGGCTGCGCCGCGCCAGGGTCCTCGTCGTGACGTCACGGCGCTCCACCCAATAGCAAGCGTTTTCGCCTGCACGAACAGTTCGACGTCGTTTCCAGCAGCACGGACTATCAGCTCTGAGACATGGCTGCTGTTACCCTTGACGCTGCATCACAAAATGGCTCTGAGTACTATGCGACTTAACTTCTGAGGTCATCAGTCGCCTAAAACTTACAACTAACTATACCTAACTAACCTTAGGACATCACACACATGCATGCCCGAGGCAGGATTCGAACCTGCGACCGTAGCAGTCGCTCGGCTCCAGACTGTAGCGCCGAGAACCGCACGGCCACTCCGGCCGGCGCTGCGTCACAGACAGGACCACCTGTGATGGTGTACTCAACCATGAACCTGGGTGCACGAAAGGCAAAACGTTATTTTTTCGGATGAATCCAGGTTCTGTTTACAGTATCATGATCGTCGCATCCATGTTTTGCGACATCGCAGTGAACGCACATTGGAAGCGTGTATTCGTTATCGCCATACTGGTGTATCACCCAGCGTGATTGTACGGGGTGCCACTGGTTACACGTCTGTCACCTCTTCTTCGCATTTGAAACGTCCCCTTTGAACAATTATACACGACTGTGCTTAAACTGACACACAATAATTTTAGCGCAACGCAATCTGACTTTCAAAATTCCCTACAAAAGAATGGCCCTGACTAACATTAAACTATACCTTTCACAAATCACTTACCTCACAAAAATCTTCGTTACTCTAACTACTGCAATACAGCGAGCGCCACTGCTGCCAGCTAAATAAAAGATTCAAACTATGGAAGGCACTAACTACTGATAGGGATAGTTAGCAAATGAAAGATATTAATAGAGAACAAACAATGTATTTACCTTGATATCATCATCTATAAATATAGCAGTTCATGACAAATTACAAAACTCCGCCATCTCTCTCCCCACATCCACCACTGCTGGCGGCTCACCTCCAACTGCGCAACGCTACGTGCTGTTCACAGCCAGCTGCCTAACACTACAATGGCGAGTATTACAACAATGCAAAGCAGCCACAGACTGCACACAGCACAGCCAGTGATTTTCATATTGAGCGCTACGTAATGTTGCCAATAAGAAAACATAAACAGCCTACTTACATAGCCCCCATGCTCCCCACAAAAAATTTTACAAATTGGTTTGGGCAGTGCCCAATACAGATTTGAAAAAATTTTTCATAATTACAATAACAAAGATATCAAATGCACACACTTATTGATACAATGTTGGTCAAAAGCTAAAAATTTCTCACAGTCCATAAAGACAGTCCTGATCGTTCATCACGGTAAAATAGTAGTGTTTTTCTCAAAGTCTGAGCAGTAAAAGAAAATGCACACGGAAGTAGTGGATTTCCACATAGTCTTGAAGAAGTAGTGTTGTCCTTCAAACGGAAAGACAGTACTGACTCTTGACATGCAGACAGGTAATGGGCCACAACAGAGCAAACCCACAACAGAGTCATTCGAAGTTTTGAAGACTATTGGTAGGTAGGTCATCACAGAGCAGACCCACTGGAGTCCTGGTAGAGATTGTGGTATTGGTGGGCCACCAGAGGTGCAGACCCACTGCAGTCCTTGTAGAAATAATGGTATTGATGGATCATCAAAGATGTAGACCCACTGTAGTCCTTGTAGAGATAATGGTACTGGTGGGTCATCAAAGATGCAGACCCACTGTAGTCCTTGTAGAGATAGCCAGCAGCCATCTGTTGTGACTGTGCAGGAGGAGGAGACAGTGTCACTGACACGATACAGGATTTGGGGCGGACATCATTAAAACATAGGCGTTTTTCGTTGCGGCAGAAATTTATCACGAAATTTCGATCACCAGCTTTCGCCTCAGAATGCGAAAATATTTTTTGACGCCGACCTACACGGGAAGAAACTATCATCATCATAAAATCAGGAGATCAGAGCTCGCTCAGAAGGATATAGGTGTTCGTTTTTTCCGCACGCTGTTTGAGACTGGAATAATAGAGCATTATCGTGAAACCCTTTGCCAGGCACGTAAGTGTAATTTGCAAAGTATCCCTGTAGGTGTAAATATAGATTAAGGGTTTACTACGAGTGATATTACGGACTTAAAAGGCCGTCTATAGTTCTTTCACTTGCTTGCATAAACTGTGATAATAATTAATGTAATGCATGAAACTTCCTTGCACATTAAAACTGTGTGCCGGACCGAGACTCGAACTCGGGACCTTTGCCTTTCGCGGGCAAGTGCTCTACCAACTGAGCTACCCAAGCACGACTCACGCCCCCTCCTCACAGCTGTACTTCTGCCAGTACCTCGTCTCCTACCTTCCAAACTTTACAGAAGCTCTCCTGCAAACACAGGAAGTTTGGAAGGTAGGAGACGAGGTACTGCCAGAAGTACAGCTGTGAGGAGGGGGCGTGAGTCGTGCTTGGGTAGCTCAGTCGGTGGAGCACTTGCCCGCGAAAGGCAAAGGTCCCGAGTTCACTCATCAAACAACAGCGGACAATTGATACACTCGTTAGTATTTCTGTCAAACTGATTTCATGCCTAGTGCATGTCCCACTAAGGTCTCGTTTTCAAGACCCAACGTAAAATGCCTCCCCCTTGTTTTCTAACACAAGATTTACTAAGAAGATAGTAATAACTCAACATTATTGTAAAATGAATAGAGCACATCCACAACTCAAAATATCTACAAAAATAATAACAATAATAATAATACCATAACTAGTAATGAGTAAATTTTCCATAAAATAACTTTTTTTTGCTAATTTTTCTCTGAAAATAACTAGATCGTACAATCAATGCTTATTCCCAATCCATTCTGCCACACGTACAGATGTAGTGTACAAAGACTCAGAAAAAGCTAAACTGCAACAATAAACAGTGCAAGAAACAACTAACGAAATGTGACTGACAGACTCTCGAAAAATACACTCCTGAAAATTGAAATAAGAACACCGTGAATTCATTGTCCCAGGAAGGGGAAACTTTATTGACACATTCCTGGGGTCAGATACATCACATGATCACACTGACAGAACCACAGGCACATAGACACAGGCAACAGAGCATGCACAATGTCGGCACTAGTACAGTGTATATCCACCTTTCGCAGCAATGCAGGCTGCTATTCTCCCATGGAGACGATCGTAGAGATGCTGGATGTAGTCCTGTGGAACGGCTTGCCATGCCATTTCCACCTGGCGCCTCAGTTGGACCAGCGTTCGTGCTGGACGTGCAGACCGCGTGAGACGACGCTTCATCCAGTCCCAAACATGCTCAATGGGGGACAGATCCGGAGATCTTGCTGGCCAGGGTAGTTGACTTACACCTTCTAGAGCACGTTGGGTGGCACGGGATACATGCGGACGTGCATTGTCCTGTTGGAACAGCAAGTTCCCTTGCCGGTCTAGGAATGGTAGAACGATGGGTTCGATGACGGTTTGGATGTACCGTGCACTATTCAGTGTCCCCTCGACGATCACCAGTGGTGTACGGCCAGTGTAGGAGATCGCTCCCCACACCATGATGCCGGGTGTTGGCCCTGTGTGCCTCGGTCGTATGCAGTCCTGATTGTGGCGCTCACCTGCACGGCGCCCAATACGCATACGACCATCACTGGCACCAAGGCAGAAGCGACTCTCATTGCTGAAGACGACACGTCCCCATTCGTCCCTCCATTCACGCCTGTCGCGACACCACTGGAGGCGGGCTGCACGATGTTGGGGCGTGAGCGGAAGACGGCCTAACGGTGTGCGGGACCGTAGCCCAGCTTCATGGAGACGGTTGCGAATGGTCCTCGCCGATACCCCAGGAGCAACAGTGTCCCTAATTTGCTGGGAAGTGGCGGTGCGGTCCCCTACGGCACTGCGTAGGATCCTACGGTCTTGGCGTGCATCCGTGCGTCGCTGCGGTCCGGTCCCAGGTCGACGGGCACGTGCACCTTCCGCCGACCACTGGCGACAACATCGATGTACTGTGGAGACCTCACGCCCCACGTGTTGAGCAATTCGGCGGTACGTCCACCCGGCCTCCCGCATGCCCACTATACGCCCTCGCTCAAAGTCCGTCAACTGCACATACGGCTCACGTCCACGCTGTCGCGGCATGCTACCAGTGTTAAAGACTGCGATGGAGCTCCGTATGCCACGGCAAACTGGCTGACACTGACGGCGGCGGTGCACAAATGCTGCGCAGCTAGCGCCATTCGACGGCCAACACCGCGGTTCCTGGTGTGTCCGCTGTGCCGTGCGTGTGATCATTGCTTGTACAGCCCTCTCGCAGTGTCCGGAGCAAGTATGGTGGGTCTGACACACCGGTGTCAATGTGTTCTTTTTTCCATTTCCAGGAGTGTATATATAAAAAAAAGCACCAAATGAAATAATTACCTGGACAGTACAGTAATAGAAAAATAAAAGCAAAGAATGGATTGTCTCGTCTTTACAGGTAAAACGCAAACTGTAATTGTAAAACGAAAATTGTTATTTTGAAAATAAAAGTCTATATACGTTCAAAAAAAAAAAAAAAAAAGTAAGTTCGAGTCTCGGCCCGGCACACAGTTTTAATCTGCCAGGAAGTTTCATATCAGCGCACACTCCGTTGCAGAGTGAAAATCTCATTCTGGAATTATTTTATGCCTGTTTGTTTTTAATGTTGTTGCTTTCTTTTTTCTTACCTCAATTTCTTTGCGATATAACTTGTGGCTATTTAATTCTCGTGAGCTGCTATGAAATTTTATTGTATGTATGTCTACTATCTTTCTTTTCTGCGATACATTCTTTGCTTTAGGAATAAACCTCATTGCCTTCAGATGTAGCGTCTGTGACTTAGATATGACGTCGGTCCAAGCCATAGAGTAGAAAAATCTCTGGAGTGTGCACTGCGTGATGCTCACGTTGTCAACATTAAGCAGAAATTATCACGTGATCTCGGCATGACTCTTTTTAAGAACAGTTCATCTTGGCCATCGCGTCCCGTCAAAATGTTCCACAATGCATTTCAAATGGTGGCATTCAGTCAAGCCGTCAACAGACCGTCACGTCACGTCACGTCACGGCAGGTCAAGGTTTCCCGGGAAGGAAATGTCGACGGTATCATCGTCTGCTAACGTCGTAAGTTAACCTATTTTCCCGCACTCACGCGTGTTATAGTAGTGGATATTGTGCTTTGTATCTTCTTAATATTTCTTTTATTATTGTGCTTTATTTTCGTGGCAAATTGTAAATGTTTCATGCTGACTTGCAGGTTTTTTGCATTGGATGTTTTTACACAAGCAGTGTGAGATATCCGAAAGCGACAAACTTATTTAGGTTTGACAGTAACAGAACAGATGCCCACTATCCCACAGCGCAGATATGTCGACGTTTTGAAATGTTGTTTCACGTCTTAGCACAAACGAAACTGATCAAGAACATACCTTACGAGGTTTGCTTTGGCCATTAACAACCTTGTTTCCTCAGTGGCAATACTATACTCTCACACAGACTAAGGGAACTGACGCTACATGACGTGACAGACAGTGCGAACACACGCTGACGTGACGGTGCAGTGATACGACGCCCGCTCATTTTACTCATCAAAGCTGAGAGAACAATTTAATCCTGGTATCGAATGCAAATTGCTATGGTGTCTACAAAACACCTGTCCCAAATACACACCACATACGAAGGGTCTCTGTCGGTACTAAGGATATGGCGGCATTCCAACTTTGTGGGACGTTTTACGGACAGACATACGCCGCCCCGAAAATCAAACCCGTGCATCCGAATGTTCACCCTGTGGTCAAAGCCGAGGGTGAAACGGGACACTAGAATTTATTCACTGCTTTTTTACCGTTTGTGTATCATTAAATGAGGCCTCTTTGTCGTCCTTGCGCCAATGATATTCGTATCCTTAACACCAGTGCAATAGTGTCACGTTATGTTGGCTTCTCATCTCCCTAGAACTGAAATAGTAGAGACTGCACGAATTCGAGCTGCTGATACTCTGATTCATTTCGCTGTCGACTTTGGCAAAGGCAAATTCTCGCAATTTTCCGTAGTATGGTATGTATGACACATGGACATGTTTCTCATTTAAACCTGTGTATGATGTGGGTATTCCTTTCAGCATGGTGTCACATTTTCATGCTATGAACATGCTGTTTACACCTTGTAGACGCAGAAAACACTGTCCTTCCAAAGATGTATTTGTAAGTGTATTCACAGAAAACATAGTTCTTCCAAAGATGTATGATTTTATGTACCTATGATCTTCCTGTGAGCATGTGTTACGGTACAGGGGCATACAACCTATGCTATTCATCTTTGGGCGTTAGTCAATCAGTATCTTCCATAGTATATTTTCAGACCAAATTCACTACACATGTAACTACTGTACTAATGTTCATTCTGTGGCTCGATTGTTTAATGACTGGAAAACATATTTGCTACCTGTTTCTCATATATTTAGACGATTTTGGATTTTCTGCTTGCTGCACACCCATTTCAATAGATCTTAACGATGACATCACTTAACAATGTCTAATTATACCCACCGAACCTGATAATGACTTAAGAACAAAACCATGATAATAATATAGAACAAGGAAGTTTGTACAGTCAGAAGGCGGAAATATCATTCAAGAGCTGTGATCGTCATTGATTAAAGCTGTGTTTCATTTCGGTGATATGTAAAGTACAGCAGTGAGCATCACTTACCTGTCACCTCTTACACACTTGTGCATCCTGTTATCTGATAGGTTCGCCGACGACGAGTTCACCTAGCAGCCTACACATGAGCAATATCTCGCTGGCAATGTCACCAGCAGTTGTTGCTAGTGATTGGTCACAAAACACACCAGCGATTTATATGGCAATTTTAATCAGTAATTCCAACGCCACTAGGTCTGGAACACCTGCTACCGGAAATTACCTGGAGTGACGAGCAAAATCTCGCATGTCGGTTAATATTCGCAGAAAAACAAGATTTTAAATGTATTAACGTTGTTTTGGGATGTTACCGACTGGAAATAGTAACATGTCAACTAAAATGGTGCTCAGACTTAAACTATCTGCTCTTCTTCCTTTTCCCTTATCTTGGTATTTCTAACAAGGCGTCAGGATTAACACATCGCAGCTTATATGTATTATGGGTATTTTATGCTGTACTACATTGTTGTCAGTTAATTTTTCTCAAAATTTCCCTGGAAAGAACTACTCGTGACAATTCAAACCTATTCGTGAAAAATGCGTGTTTCTCCTAATTCATACATATTTTTAAAGCATAATATCTGGGAACCCATAATGGAGAGAAATAATCGTAGATGCAAGTTTGCAGAAAAATGCTCTACAAAATTTATTGACGCTGCGTTTACCGAAATTTCCACTGGAAAGTAGACATATAGGGAAAAAGATTTTGTCGCGATTTCGGCTGGTTTTTCGAATGTGACCACATGCACACGTCCCCTCTAATGTCTAGACCTTAGATTTTACAGCAGGGGTAAGTTAATATGACATACTAAAAATCTGGAACTACCGGAATAAATGCGATGGTGGATTAGTAATTGCATTGAGCTACAGGGTGTTCTGAAATTCCTGTTCCAAACTTCTGATACATGTAGATGGGAGTGTGTACACAATATTTTGCACAAAAACCCACGGCCGAAAACTTACGGTTTGTGTCCAGCTTTTGAATTCACCAACTTTTACTTGAGGAATTGGATTATACTTTGATGTTGTGTTCTTCAGTCCAGAGACTTCTTTGATACAGCTATCCATGCTACCCAATTTTCTGTGTAAGCTTCTTCATCTCCCAGTACCTACTGCCACCCAAATAGCAAGACTCATTTACTACTTAAAGTGTCCATTTCCTAATCTAATTCCCTCAACATCACCCGATTTAATTCGACTACATTCCATTATCCTCGTTTTGCTTTTGTTGATGTTTATCTTATATCCTCTTCTCAAGACACCGTCCATACCGCTCAGCTGCCCTTCCAGTTAACTTGCTGATTCTGACAGAATTACGATGTCATCGAAAAACCTCAAAGTTTTTATTTCTTCTTCATGGATTTTAATTCCTACTCCGAATATATCTTTTGTTTCCTTTACTGCTTGCTCAATATACAGATTGATTAACATCGGGGATAGGCTACAACCCTGTCTCACTCCCTTTCCACCCACTGCTTCCCTTTCATACCCCTCAACACTTATAACTGCCATCTGCTTTCTGTACAAATTGTAAACAGCCTTTCGCTCCCTGTATTTTACCGCTGCCACCTTCAGAATTTGAAAGAGAGTGTTCCAGTCAACACTGTCAAAAGCTTTCTCCAAGTCTACAAATGCTAGAAACGTACATTTACCTTTCCTTAATCTGTCTTTTAAAATAAGTCATCGGGTCAATATTGCTTCACGTACTTCAACATTTCTATGGAATCCAAACTGATCTTCCCTGAGTTCAGCTTCTACCAGTTTTTCCATTCGTCTGTAAAGAATTCGCGTTAGTATTTTGCAGACGTGGCTTATTAAATTGATAGTTCGGTATTTTTCACATGTGTCAACCCCTGCTTTCTTTGGGATTGGAATTATTATATTCTTCTTGAGGTCTGAGGGTATTTCGCCTGTTCATACATCTTGCTCACCAGATGGTAGAGTTTTGTGAGGGCTGGCTCTCCCAAGGCTGTCAATAGTTCTAATGGAATGCTTAGAACTGTGTTCCCATCTGAGCTCTTGATATTCATACAAGTGGTTCTCTTTTCTGCAAAAGTCTCTTTAATTTTCCTGTAGGCAGTATCTATCTTGCCCCTAGTGACATAAGCCTCTACATCCTTACATTTGTCCTCTAGCCATCCCTGCTTAGCCATTTTGCAGTTACTGTCGGTCTCATTTTTGAGATGTTTGTATTCCTTTTTGCCTGTTTCATTTACTGCATTTTTATATTTTCATCAATTAAATTCAATATCTCTTCTGTTATCCAAGAATTTCTACTAGCCCTTGTCTTTTTACCTACTTGATCCTCTGCTGCCTTCACTATTTCATCTCTCAAAGCTACCCATTCTTCTGCTACTGTGTTTCTTTCCCCCCGTTCTTGTCAATCATTACCTAATGCTCTCTCTGAAACTCTCTAAATTCTCTGGTTCTTTCGGTTTATCCAGCTCTCCTCTTCTTAAATGACCACCTTTTTGCAGTTTCTATAGTTTTAATCTACAGTTCATAACCAATAGATTGTGGTCAGAGTTCACATCTGCCCCTGGAAATGTCTTAGAATTTAAAACCTGGTTCCTAAATCTCTGTCTTACCATTATATAATCTATCTGAAACCTTGCTGTGTCTCCAGGTCTCTTCCATGTATACAACCTACTTTCACGATTCTTGAACCAAGCGATAGCTATGATTCAGTTACGCTCTGTGCAAAATTCTGTCAGGTGGCTTCCTCTTTCATTCCTTATCCCCATTCCATATTCACCTACTACTTATCCTTCTCTTCCTTTTCCTACTATCGAATTCCAGGCACCGATGACTATTAAATTTTCGTCTCCCTTCACTATCTGAATAATTTCTTTTATCTCATCTTACATTTCATCAATATCTTCGTCGTCTGCGGAGCGTATTGCCATATAAACTTGTAGTACTGTGGTAGGCATGGGCTTCGTGTCTAACTTTGCTACAATAATGCGCTCACTATGCCGTTTGTAGTAGCTTACCCGCACTCCTATTGTTTTATTCATTATTAAACCTGGTCCTGCAGTATCCCTATTTGATTTTGTATTTATAACCGTGTATTCACCTGACCAAAGTCTTGTTCCTCCTGCCACCGAACTTCACTAATTCCCACTATATCTAACTTTAACCTATCCACTTCCCTTTTAAAATTTTCTAAACTACCTGCCCGACTGAGGCGTAACACAATACAATTATTGGGTAACAGAAATAAAACATAACGAAACATTCACTGATCACTGTAACACATTAGTTTCTAGCATCACACTACACTCTTGATTACACGTTGGTGATTGTATACAAGCATCGGAATCATGCTGGCTTTCATATACATTGCAGCATTACCCTCATACTGAAACTTTTTGATCGCTGTTTACACCTCCTCTCAAAATATGGAAAGCAGAGAGCTGGCAGTAGAAGCGATTTGCTTCACAGTATCGAAGATGAAGAGGAGGTCACAGCTCTTAAGGTATGTGCTTTAGAGTATACGTTTGCTAAGGCGTTTTTTGCTTCGAATGATTGTCGCTGGAATATCCCTGAATATCGAAAGTTCCTCCTGAGTCACCCTGTGCATTTGCGTCTGTCGGGTATGTCGTAGCGCAAAGACACAACCGAAACAGCAAACTGGCGGAGTCATTTCAGACTCTAGAATGCAGTTGGTACATTAAGCGGGGTTTACACGGGCACGTATCGGTCGCGCCTGTTGACTTACACATGTAAAGGTGCGCGTTTGGAAGCCAAAAATGGCACGTCGTAGCAACTGAAAACTGAAACCGTGTGTAGCTAGTACCTGGCCTCGTTTTGACTTTATCCATTCACCTACCTTCGTACAAAATTTGAACCCATTTATGCAAGTTAAAAGTACAGAAGCTGCACGTTTCAAAAAATTCCCGGATAAACGTGTTTTCTGCATGTTATTGCACTCAAAATGCTATCGGTGCAACTACAAATGGTGCCATTAGCAGTGCATTAGTTTCATCCCAATTAAAATCTTTTGCAAAACGAATTAATCGCATTTCACAACTTGCCTGGGCGCCAGCTCGGGGTCGTCGTTCGAACCTCGCTTAATACAGTACACTGTAACGTAGCTGCAGTAAGGCAGATGTCGAATGGCTACACATATGGTCGCCGGTTCGAAGTAAACCAAAGGCAGTTAACCCTACGCAGCCAGCTCAGACAGGAACCGAGCACCAACACCTCCCTCCCTCCCTCCCCCCGCCCACACACACACTGTTACGGTCGCAGGTTCGAATCCTGCCTCGGGCATGGGCGTGTGTGGTGTCCTTAGGTTAGTTAGGTTTAAGTAGTTCTAAGTTCTAGGGGACTTATGACCTAAGATGTTGAGTCCCATAGTGCTCAGAGCCATTTGAACACACTGTTACAGTGCTTCTGCGTTGTAACGATAAGTAGCCCGGGACGGGAGAAACAGTCTCGTAGCAAACATTCAATGATTACTGTCAGTCATAACAAAAAAGTTAAGTGAACTGTCGATTTGAAAACAACTACGGCGATGGTACTAGTCCCATGTTACTCAGTATACGTATTGGGAAAAATTTTACTCCAATTCTATCCAGTTAATGAATTTTTCGCCCCTGTATTTTGGACGGTGCGTCTTTTTCAGTAAGCCAAAATTAAACTTCCTGGGAGATTAAAACTGTGTGCCGAGATTCGATCTCGGTCCGGCACACAGTTTCAGTCTGCCAGGAAGTTCCATATCAGTGCTGACTCCACTGCAGAGTGAAAATCTCATTCTGGAAGCCAAAATTAGACGCACCTGTGCAAGTGTGTTTTGTTAGTTTGCTGGGGATGACAAACATATTCGCAGTGTGTCTCAAACTAACCGGTGCTCTTTCACCCTGCACTCAACACAGAGCATTTTCTTAGAGCAGGGTTGCCCAATCTGTGTCCTGTGGAACATTGGTGCTCCGCGAGGACAGAATATGTGCTCCACGAAAAAATGTTTATAACATGGTGTTTTTTTCGTGAACACCTTGACGATATTGATTTTTATTTCATTTTATTATGGTTCCTGTGTTATTAGTCATGAGCTACATTGAAGTAATCACCGAATAAAACAAATCCTTCTCTTTTTTTTAAAGTTTCATTAACGTTCAAAACAAACAAGGCGTTCCGTAAAATTACCAAGATTCTCGAAGTGTTCCGTCAGAGGAAACGTTTGGAAACCCGTGTGTTAGATGCGTACTCGATATTACGTTGCAACTTCTGTTCCACGCAGTGTGCGTCTTTATACTGTATTCGGAGTAGATACCACCGAGACAAAGTACCTCACGCTTCCGAACACTTGCTGCGAGCTTACTGCCAGTGCTTCAGACAGCAAGTAAACCATTTCATACTCATGACTGAGTGAGACACTCCTTTAAATAAAAATGACTTGGACCGAGCATGTGCACAATGCTCTTAGGTGAAATATGCCTTTAACGTGATTTTTGAAAAATTATCTGATTTATTATTACTGTTACGTAGTTGATATCACAACATTTATTGACGCTGACAAAGGACGACACCTATACCAAACTCTCACTCTCAGAAACGTTAGACAGATAATCAATAAACATGAAAAATACCTCACAGTGAAAATCACAGAATTTTTAATGAAAAATCTGAAGTTCCCTCATGTGGATGTCTCATTCAACAGTGAATCTAGCTACACGTGAGTGTGGTGTCGCTAAATAAGTAATGTTGCCTTCATTCCCCCTCATACTCTTCCCTGATCTCATTTCATTCCAAATCACTGGTCAAGTCTCCCCCCCCCCCCCCCCTGTCTCACAATATCCAGCCACAGTTCACTTTAACTCAGACGCACCCACGCCCACCTCCACGGCTGCTCTGCCACGAGTCCCCTGCTCGGCGCCTGCCTCGCTACCCCTCTGACGTCACAACTCCCGCGCTCCTCGCTGCCAGGCAGACTCTGACCAAAGACTGCCCGTGAAGAATAACAGACTAAAGATTGTCGTTTGGCGTCTCAGACACACATAGTACGTATAAAGTACTGAAATGCAAATGACAAACTCACAGAAGGTCGGAAGAAGAGTTTTAAGGAAAATACTGGGAGCTAAAAGAAACGATAATGACGAGTACAGGTTAAGACCAAACAGAGTGCTGTACTTGAAAACTGAAAAACTAACTGATGTAATGTGGAAGAGAAGACTACAGTTTTCTGGACGTATTTTCGGAATGGATAACAACAGACTAACCAAACGTAGATTCACATTACTTTGTAGCTATCAATCCAAACCCGCATGTTTCATAGAGAGTGAAAAGGACATGGAAAACGCTGGAATTACTATACACACAACAGAAAACAGAATACATTTCAGAAAGTCAGTACAAAAGACAGAATTTCAGGAGGGAAAGAAAACAGCTAGACGAGAGTGGACTCAACAAGAAAGGGAACAACACTCTAAAAGGGTGAAGGAAATTTGGAAACTAAGGGAATCTAATACAATGAAGAGTAGGCAAAGCTGATTCATCGTATCCTCCAAATAGGTTATTTGAAAGAAGAGGAAGAAGAAGAAGAAAATCATAGTAGATCTATTTCACTATCTCACAGTCTCTCTGGCCAGAATTTTGCAGGAGGATATTTACACATGCCAAAGATTGTACTGAAAACTTCGTCTACGTAATATTACACGAAAATAGTAGTAAGCTAGGAAGTGGTATAGTATACTATAAATAAATATGTAGAGATAACAGAATAAGCAATATATACATGTTAAGTGCATATATGCACTATAAAGAAGTTTTGTAAGTAGCAGTGCTCTGTCGCTCATAAATTAATTTGTTAATTTGCAAAAATCATCGTACATTTCGCGCTCAGCTGCACTCCAAATATAAAGCTGATTACATTGGTGCTCAGGTCTATTTAGAATGCGCTACATTTCGTTTGAAGGCAGTGTGCACAATTTAAAGAAAATTGTCCACTAGATTTGTGTGCACTAGTTCTAAAGTCATTAATTGTGGGAAAAATGACACCGACGGCATTTTCCTTTGCCGTTATTCTGCACAAAATGTCGTGAGACTGGCTGAGATTACGTCGTCTTTTTGTCGTAGCAAACGTGTATCGAAGCAATGTCTTTTCGTGGTTTTCGTACACGGAGCTGCTGGCTCGAGTGTACACAGTGCGCTGTGTAGCTCATGCTGAAGTGTCTTCCAGCACTCACTCACAGCGCTGTGATATCTGACCAGGTGAGAGCGTCGTACCGTGACTGCGTGGGAGGCGGCTGAGAGCGGACTCGGTGGATGCTGTACCTGTCCATAATGAACCCTGTGACAACTCAGAGCCAGACCGCTCACAAAAGGTACCTCCACGTCACTTTAACAAAATGTCTGTGAAGCCATCTAAAATCACGATAATCGATGTGGCATGCCGTCGTAAGGAAAACGTCCATAATACGTCCAACTGTCTCACAGTGCAGAGAATATCTCTACTCGAGTCCATCAATGTGCTGTTTTCTCAAAGTACGTGTATCCTGCTACAACGCAGTGAAAGAAAATGAATCTTTTACATTTATCTAAAACTACATAAATTATGGTGAATTCTCAGATTAAAAAACAAAGAATAACAAGCATTTCTTACGAATATTCAAATTACAATATACACTGCTGTGTCGGCAGTGACATGTCACACAGAATAATCATAATGGAAATCGGTTTCACGCTGTGAGAGAAAAGAAACATTAAAATACAGTAACCACTACACGTACAATGCGTTGTGAGAATATCAGTAGGCAAACATTGCCGTCTGCCTTCTTACTGTTCACACGAGCATGCGTCTCCCACTCGTGTTGTTATGCAAGCGTACAATACTGATTTCTGCAGCGCGTATGTTTTTACATACTCGAGTAGATGCCCATAAGGATACAGGCTAAAGGGAGGGAAAGGAATGAAATGTGAACAATATTTTACTTCTGTAGAGAAAAGAAAAAGAAATTATTACATCTGTCTTTTGCCTCTGAGTCACAAAACATAAAGCAAACGAAAATGTGTTCACGAGACCTTCACCTATGCACGTGCCAATTACTTATAACTGCCCCAAATGCAAAATTTAAGTGGTATCAGGAAGAGTACGTAATATCTATGAAAAAGTAAAGTCAAGGTGCAGAACGAAAACAATTAAGAATTTATCTCTTTCCGATGAAGTCTATTATCTAGAGGCGAAAAACAATGAGATATTGTATTCTCCTGTAACTGAGAAAAAAATACACTAGCGCAAGCAAAGTCAGAAATTCATCAAAACAAGTACATCGTAATAAGCGTCTTCAAACCTTCTCATTGCTGTTCACAAAAAAATGCATATTTTTGAAACAATGAGTTTATCTTCCTGTAAATTCATAGCCTTCTATTATCGTTTTGCAACAGCTTCTCTCAAACCATTAAAGTAATACTCGTCAGAGATACACACCAAAACATAATCAACAAAGCATGCAACAAGACGAAAATCATCGTGTAGTCCGTGACAATACCTAACATCAATATGCCACTTCATGTCATAAATAATAAACGTCTGCATAATAATCATAAAAAGATCACTATTCCCACTTCCTATTATCTCATCGTATTCTCATTATAAAAATCTATAAATCATTGCTACACATACTTCATCTATAATGAAGGCTTAACTCTTCACTTCACATACGACACCTACAATAAAATTCTAACAGTGAATGAAGAAATCCTGACTATATCTCAGTCTTTGAGTATCTCAGTGCAAGACGCTTAAATTGAATATCTCCTCCGATTACTGACAGTACGTGTTATACCTGTGAAAAAATATATACTCTACCTGTTTTATCAGTACTGTCTGGAATCCGATGTTGCATACTTCTGTACGTTAGCTTGTAAGAGAAAATGCTTTATGACGCGCAAAATTCGATTTATTGTTTCTCGTGTTGCTTTTATCTTTTGTGTTGCCTTTGTGATTGACGAAAAAAATCATTGCTGCCTTCTTTTACGTAATCTCTGCTTGTAAAATGATGTAGTGTAAAGATCGGGGTGAGTTATGTTAGAGCTTGCGTGATATGTGTTCTGTTGTATCTATTGCATAAAAATAATGACAGTGAAAATTAACATACAAAGTGGCTTGTACTTATAGTACTGTATGAGAAAAAATTGTTATTTTCATGTACACATACATGTCAGTGAAAGAAAACCTGTAGAAAAAGCTTAACTACAACGCGCAACCGGTTGTCGTCATAAGAAAATGAAATACGTGTTGTCAGAACATAAGTCTTGTATATTAGTATGGTGTAGTCATCTCAAGGAAGAGTAGAAAGTCAAATAATTATACAATAAAAGGTTTTATATTGGTGAGGTGATGGAAACCTCTGGAAACTTTCGTTCTGAGTGTTTCAAGATGTACTACGTTCGGAAGTGGGATTCGTCGACTCCGAAATCGTCCGTTATACAGGAATACAAATATTTGACACCTGTTCTTTGCTTTAGAAGACAAAGGGTGTGCTCGAACTAAAACTTTTTGTCCAACTTTGAATTTTCTATTGTGACTTACCTTCTTTATTAGCATTTTCCTTTTCTGAGCTGCCTTTTTTGTATTAGTAATTGCAATGTCATTCAATTCACGATGACGTAAACATTGTGACTTGGGGAAAGAAACAAGTCCTTTTATTTTGTCTTGCGGATTTTTATTCTTCAAAACTAAATGCAGCGAGAGCAAAGTTGAATCATTAGGAATTCTATGAACGGTGTGCTGAAATATCTGTCCCATTCAGCGTGTTGTTTGGTTCGTCTGTTGCTGCTTCACAAGTGTCTACCTTGGCTTTGATTCTTCACCTGTATTGGCGAGAGCAAAAGACGTGTCGGTGAAAAATTGTGTATACCATTGTGTATTGTTTGTGCGTGGAAAAAGCTCCAGTCTGTTAATTTCCTGTTCCTCGATGGAAATGCTCTGCTGAAACTGTACTGTTAATCTCTTGAACTAAACAAAGTTGTCCCTGTGCTTCAGTGGTCTGCCAAATAATGTTGTACATGAAATGGTCCCTGTGCGCTGATCATTTTCGTAGCAAACAGATCGTGAAATGGAAATGTCTCACCTCGTAATGTAAGTGCTTGGAAACGCAGTGCTTGCTGCTCTGCGCACGCCAGTTGCGAATTTCTGACTGCAGTTGCTGAGAGCTTACTGCCGATGCTCCAGCCAGCAAGTAAACCGTGTTGTACACACCACTGAGTGGGAGATTCCTTTAAGTAAAAATTACTTGGACCGAGGATGTGCACAATGCTCTCTTAGGTGAAATATGCCTTTAACAAACTGTTTTTACATTAACTGATACATTATTAATTCTATGAAATTTATGTTACAACATGCATTAACATTGAAAAAGGACAACATTGATGTCAAATGCTTACTCTCACAATTGTTAGAAAAATAATTGACAGACATGAAAAAACCCTTACAGTGAAAATTAAAATATCTTTAATGAAAAATCTCAATTCCCTTCACATGGCTGTCTAATTCAACAATGAATCTAACTACGCGCGACTGCAGTGCCACCAAATAAAAAAATGTTTCCTTCATCCCAGCAGCGATGACAAAAACGAACACACCTTCCAGCGACACAGTTGCTCTGAGCGAAGACTGCGAGTGAATAATAAGCGACTCAGAAGTGTCTCTCAGCGTCTGAGAGATACGTAGTAGGTACAAAATCCAGAAGTGCAAATAACAGACTCCCAGTAGACCTGTCCAGTGACAGGTTTGTTCTCCTGCTCTTTCTCGGCAGGTTAAGCTGTGTATTCTGGCTGCCACCATTTACTCTGCCACCTGCTGGGCTTTAACTCCAAATAACGATGAGCTACTGGAAAACTGGCGTTGAGAAATGGGCAAATAAGTACTTCAGTCTTTCATCTGGCAAGCGATTACATCTGATTAACGATTTTAATATTACATCCTGGAACCTCGAATGCTGTCTACAGATTCCTATATGAAATGTAGCAATGGCTTTGTTCGCCTTCTTTTTATCAGCAGGTTAATGAGCATCTTATGGGTGCCGCCACTTACTCTGCCATCGACTGCGTTTTATTTGCAAAGGGAAGACGCGCTGCTGCAAAGCTGGCTTTCAAATGTAGAGAACTGATTACTTCCTTCTTTACTCTGGTAAGTAATTACATCTGGCTACATTTTTAACATTACATTCTGCTATCTCGAATGCTGTCTACAGATTCCCTTATGAACTGCACTAATAGCATTGTTCTCCTGTTGTTTTTCAGCACATTTATGAATTTATTCTGGCTGCCACTATTTTTTCTGGCAACAACTGTGTTTTATTTGCAAAATGAAGATGCTCTGCCCGAAAGAACGCTTTTAAACACACAGAAATCAGTACCTCCCTCTTTCATTCGGTAAGTAATTACATCTGGTTAACATTTTTACTACTACGTTCTATATACTAAAAGCATCACCTCGGTTCCGAGACTTCCGGAAAATTAATAGATGCAAATTTCTCCACAGAACTGACAGAAATAGCTTAATTAAGAGATTAATGGTTGATTGTTAATAACGTCGAAATAATATATAATCAGAAAATTGAAACTACTGACTTATTTTAGTCTTTCATTATCATAAGAATGTATATTAATTCACTTGATGGCTGCCAGACACAAATCCGTTTTGTTTTCATTTGATGTGGAAGCTGTAAACGAAGAGAGACCGGCAATATCACAAAACATACACACGGATCACGTGGAGAATGACCCCGCACTGTAACTCAGCTTGCTCTGCGCAAGCGCGAATCTGGCATTATTAAAAAAAATTTCTGGGTACCATCTGGCTGCTCGCTGCTGCTGCTCATACGGCAAACAGCCGCGTTTCAAGTAGCCAGGAGCGGGAGAAGGCACTGCTCGTACGCGAATTCAGCTCTGCGCATGCGCACGAACGCGCTGGCAGCTGCTCACAGGAACCTCGGGCTTCCTACGCAGTCGCCGCCGCGCGTGCGCAGTGGCGCCTGTTTCCTGGCGCTCCCTGGCAGCTGCTCAGACGGACGTAAGCAGCCGTAGCAAGACGAAAGGCCCCACAAAATTGTCGCCAGAAATAGAAAATAGTTTTTTCCGTTACAGATGTGACACAGGCTGAACTTAATTTAATTTTTATCAGCGTATGACGCGGAATGTACAAAGTAGCTGTTTAGCGGAAGAGTGGAACTGTTTTCTGCCAACACTTCGATGGTTAATTCTGCTTGTGAATGGCGGTAGCTTTTTAGTTTCATTTTGTTAAGCTAAACACAAATCTACAAAGAAGATGGATATGCTTCCTGAAAGCGGAAGAAAAGCGTGACGCATTACAACTGTAACAACACTCATGTTGCCACTTTTCCAGATGTCGATGAGTCTATCACTACTTTGTGTGTGGGTGACGTTGACCTTTGCACAAGTCCTGCACTTTCCAGCCGATTGACACAGGTAACAATGAACACCTGACCCACCCAGAGTGATAATGTGCATTACCCTGTATCCGCCTCTTAACGCCTCTCAATGAAAGCGTCCTTTTATCCCAAATTCAGACACTGGTTTCATTGTTCACGGTAGACTCACTGTGAACAGCGGTCCTATTCTTTACATATCAAACAAAACGTACCAACAGCTAAATATGAATTATATACTTTTAAGACCTTCTTCTCGGTACCTTCTTTATTATCTTTCTGGACGTGATTTTCTGCGATGTTTTGGGAGCGGATAGTCCAACTTGGTGAAGCTACAAATTCTTTCACTCCTTATATCGTTAGCAATATCGGAAATCATGTCATGCAAGATGGTGTTTCTGTCACTGATTGACTTTTCTATTGCTTCATAGCAATAGGTTCAAAGTGTGTATATTAAACGTCGCGATTATTAACGACCGGATTTCACGTTATTCTGCATCTTCCTATTCATCGGATTGCTTTCCACCAGGGCTACCAGTATGTAAGCATTCCTTACCACACACTTCTCAGCACGTTCTTTCATCCCATACACCAACGCTTTCCGTACTTGCGGCATGGAAATTTTAACTCTTAAATTTATTTCGGAAACATTTGCTGGTCATCTAAGTCACTATCGTTGGCCGTTTCTTTACGAGAGTAACTGCCTACGATTTCTTCACTTCGGAGAACCAGCAGTCGGTTTTATCGAGCATTTCAGTCCCAACGAACCACATGCTGCACTATTCAAACGCTCATCTTAGAGGTTAACTACAATTTTGTTCTTCACACAGTCCTTACAGGTGTCTGCCATTGATGCGTCTTTCATTTCGATGCATTCAGTTGGCGCCAATCCTAAATCTCCGTAGCAAGCTGCGAAACATTCACGGCACTCACTATGACCTGGGTGGCGAGACTGAACGCGAATAATTTTTTTAACACGAATTACGGTCATGAGGTGCTGGTAAGGATTTATTCTCTGCTGGGCGTTGTGTAGCTGTGGCTGTGGATAAATGACGAAACGTGTAAGCAGTGGGCGTGGCGGGAACTGTGTACGACGTGAGATCGACTTAACGGCACTACTTTGAGTTCTGGAGGACACGGTGTGTGTTTTGCCGTAACCTCTCACACCTCGCTACAGCCGGCAGCTGGGTACAGGAGTGCGCTTGTCGCCTCTACACAGGGTGTCCAGCACCACGGCGACGGTGTGGAACATTGCGTGCGACGTGGTACGACATGATTAATGCAGTTCCTATCGCAATATTGGGTATAAATAGCAGAGGACGCGAAAAAACAAAACTAAAGCCAACAGGCGCTCGCCATCCAGAGTAGCTTAACTAGGGTCGGCAGACGAGAATCGGTGTATTCGAAAGGTACGGCCGTGTGGGCGTCTCTCCAGACATACAGAATTCACAACTGTCGGCCGAAACCGGGCAATATTTTATGCAAGGATGGCCGCCCTGCATTGTGTAGGATGCGGTAATGAAGTTACGTGTGTGAGTGGTGGTGAAGTGTTGGTCTGTTTCTACTGTACTCCACTCCGTTCCACCCTCGACTGGATTCAGGAGTTGATACTGGTGCTAAACTGGACGCTCCCGCTTTTTGGAAAATGCCCATAATGCAGAAATATCTCGTGTTGGCACTTGAATGAGAAATGGAAACGGGGTGTCCTATTTTCTGTGTCAATTTTCTAGAAGTCTGGGCCACAAATCTGAATGAAGTTGTGAATTTGATAAATGAACTCAATTTCTGTAGTATCGTTGTAATCATATTCGTTGTAGGTCTGTTGCCGAGACCACACGTGTTGCTTCCTTTCACGGCAGTACCAGGCAGTGTGTGTGTCGGGCGGTCTGGCTGTGTACTCGGCCTGCCGTGTGCTGGAGACAGCGTTAGCTCAGGGGGACTTTGTACCGACATACGTCGAGTAATGAAAACATGTCCGTATTTCACATACTTGTAACTGTGTACTTTGTTATTGTTATGACACTGCGTACGGCTGAAGTCTGCACAAGAAATTTCATATTGCAACATAACGTTTTGTCTCGTAAGTGAAACAACTGTCGTCCAAATAGTGTTTAGTGTTTGTACACCGTATACGGTCATTAGGTAGATGTAACCTGCTGAGATACAACTGCGAAATTACTAGTAGAGCAGAAGAAAATATCTTTGTAATATCGTGACATTAACTGCCAGCCGGACGCTGGTGTCTGCGATCACGGCTGAATTTTGAATTGTTGAGTAGAACTGGAGCTCGAATCGCCAAACAGTGTTGCAGATTTTATATGCTAAGTGATAATCCCGATTTAGTTTCGGCCTCCCCGTCGCGTGGCCGGTCTTTTCTCTCTCTCTCTCTCTCTCTCTCCCTCTCTCCCTCTCTCTCCCCCCTCGCTGCTCGCAGCGCCCATACCGCCTGTTCCCGCCCCCACCGCTGCTTCTGCGCATGCGCGGCCCTCGGCCGGATTCGCTGCCCGCATTCTGCGTCGCGCCCCCACCTACGACTTTCCCCGCGCGGCGTAAATGTCGCCCCCTGAAGCTACTTGTACGTGGATAAAAGTGCTGTAAGCATTTTTGCCTAAACCACCAGACCGAATGTTTACGCAGGTTTTCGTCACGTAGAGAGTAACGCAGCCTGTTACAGGTGTGCCTCTCTTCCTACAAAGAACTCTTTCTTTGGCTCGAGTGCCATAGTTGACATTCGGATGTCTGACATTTCTGTAGACTCTTCTCTCGTGTTCTGGCGTGCGCCGAGGCGCACTTGTATGGAAATCAGTGGCCTTAAACTCATCGCTGTGATCCTAAAGCGTACTGTACGATACTCTTCAACTTCTCCCACTGACACCCACGCTGTTTGTGCTGCAGAGGGAATTTTAGCGCTGACTTCTCAGGTAGTCTGAAGCCTGTTTCTCGTCGCTCTTGCTAGGCAGAACGACCTTCCCACCTTTCTTTGTATTCCTGTTTACAGTCGTCTTCAGTGATGCTGTAACGGCCTTGTGATCGCCGATTCCCATTTCTACCCCAACACATTCGAAAAGTTCGGGTCTCTTTGTTACCGGCAGGCCTAAGATGTTATCTTCACCAGTCGCTTCTCAGATTAATGGCTCGGGGTAGTTTTTGGGTAAAGCACTTGGATTAATTTATTATGATTTTCTGGCCCTACCACCAGTTTTAGCCACCTGAGTCTCCCTGTATACATGGCAGCATAAAGTATCCACCTAAAACTATAACATGGCCAGCAAATCCACGCGAAATATTCTCCAGGTTCCCCTCAAACAGTTGCGCCGCTGTTGCTGCTGAGTCTATAGAAGCGTCCGATCACCACGTTTGATCCAACTTTAATGCTTGTCTTGACACCAATTATTTTACATTCGGGATCTCCACTGATCTCTCTAATGTAATCCTACTTTTCACTGCTTTAAACACCAGCGGTCGACCTCTCTTTACAACCTACGTTGCGACCGGAATTTAGAATCTCGTTGCTACTGACTTCGCGCTTCACCCAGCTTTCCGTCCCTACTGCTGTGTGGACATTGTTACCGCTTTTAAGCGAGATTAGTTCTGAGAACTTTCCGCAGACGCTGCTGCAGTTAACTAATACCACGTTGAGACAGTGAGAACAATTCAAGGCCAAGTTCTCCAGATTATAGCGTGCTGCATGCGTGACGGCGCTGGATCGGTTGTAATAAACACGTCACGAGTTGAGTGGATTCTGGGAGCAATGGCCACCCAACGTCGGTCTGTCGCCAAAGGACGAAAAACCAGACAGAGCTCTTAACAGACGAGTAGTCGGAAGATATTTCTCGCACCGTCCCTGAGGACTAACCTGCCACAGCATTTCACTTACCAAATATTCTACAGTCCTCCGTTCCGAATCATTGATACATGGGAAGCATGTCAACAGAAACGGCAGAATTTCAGCTCCGTTCTCGATTGGTTCCTGAGTTACAGTAAGCCTAGCGTCAGAATGAACCTTGTCCACTACAGTTGTGAAGGAGCTTTTAGGAAAAGGAGGACAATGCAATTTCATAATCTCAATACAGTTCAACAGAACTGTACAAAAATTAAATTTTGAACGGAAGTACGTGGAGGATGCGCTCGGCACTTCTGCTAATCGTAATTGGAACTGATACTTTGAGCTAAAACTTATGAAAGCTGTTTACTCTTGTGGACGTGGAAGTTTTTCAGTCGATTTCAAACTTTTTTATGAGAGTACAACACATTCGCGACTGCAACAGGAAAGGTTGAAACACCTGTGGTACTGACAGTATCCTCCGCCACACACCAGAATGCATCTGTGAAGGTATCATCTCATTTCAGACGTTTCTGATCGGTAAATTCTTTCAGAAAGGTGTTATTTGTCAATTTTTAAGCAGTTTGACACAAACTCAGATGTGTTAAATTTTATGTTCATTTGCATTATAAATACAAAAGCAGTTCTGGTACAGTCATTGCTTCCATGTCTAAAGATAAGGATTAACAGTATCCAGGGCCAACATTTTAATCAAAGTCATTAGTTTTGTAGACAAGTTGCGTATATAAATTACATTCAAAGCGGCCTGCTCTCTCGCAGGCAAATCGTTTGATGAACTGGCTAGAGGGGATTTCGCATCGTGTAGCGTGTCCTTCACATACATTTTTATACAGTTCTGCTGCACTGTATTGAGATTTACGCATATCGATATCAAATTTCAACAATTTCGCACATGGTTCAAATGGCTCTGAGCACTATGGGACTCAACTGCTGTGGTCATAAGTCCCCTAGAACTTAGAACTACTTAAACCTAACTAACCTAAGGACAGCACACAACACCCAGCCATCACGAGGCAGAGAAAATCCCTGACCCCGCCGGGAATCGAACCCGGGAACCCGGGCGTGGGAAGCGAGAACGCTACCGCACGACCACGAGATGCGGCCTGTACGAGTCAAAGTAAGTGTAATTTTATTACCTGTAGCTCCATGACTTGCGTCACCGTCTCAGCTGTGCCGTTGTGACCGATGAGTGTGGAGACTCGTGTGCGTCGTTGCGAAATTGCTTTCGTGTGCTGAAACTCGGGCCCCGGTGTTCTGTCTCCAATACAACTAGGATTGCTTTGCTCGTTGCAATCTTTTACCTCAAGTAGAGACAACAGTACCAGATAGAGAGGATTTCCTTCACATTTTGTATGCGTGTCATGTTGTGGTCTGATTGTGTTTAGTTCAATGTACACTGACTGTATGGTTCCAGATGATAGTCGGATTATGTGGTGTGAATACCGCTACTACTATGTCATTGTTATTAAACACAACAGGTACGGTAGAGTAGAATGTTTGCTGAATATGGAGAAGTAAATTGAGTCTGATATCAGGAGCGAGAATTCTGGTGATAGAA
Organism: Schistocerca piceifrons; assembly: GCF_021461385.2. Classification (NCBI taxonomy): domain Eukaryota; kingdom Metazoa; phylum Arthropoda; class Insecta; order Orthoptera; family Acrididae; genus Schistocerca; species Schistocerca piceifrons. Next base: position 24,280,436 of record NC_060148.1, on the reverse strand, counting down.
GTGATACAGCGTTAATCTCGGTATGTTGCAAATTAGAATAGTCTGATGTAGAACCTTGTAGACTGGTGTGAAATACTTTTCAGCGATAAGATATTATAGAGCAGTTGTGTTTGTTCACAATGAACTGTTGACTTTTGCCAAGTTTAGTCTGGAAGTTTTACTCGGGACATTTTTCTTGAGAGAAGGATTGTCCGTTGTTACCTGAATTATTTTGCTGTTATCTGGCGTTGTCTCAGTTTTGCTACAGCATTGCTTAGAGTATTTGTGTGCTGTATGCTACTGGAGGAGGGCTGAAATTAGTGAGTCACAATAGGATTGAGTTTTTTGGATCTTTATTTAAAAAATTATGAATATTGCTCTCGTACAAACTCTTTCAGTTCCTGTTTTTTTGCACAGAGTTCGCTGGACTGTCTGCCTCATGACAGCATCTCCACCAGCCGCCTGTGGTTCCTCTCCCTGGCGATGTCCAGCGCTGTGTCCCCAGCACGAGTTGTGGCCCCCCTGTCGGCCCCCGCGACGAGCAGCGCAGCCGCCACTTCTGCGCGGCCACTGAGTGCCGCAACATGCAGCGGCGTCAACCCATAATCATCCCTGGCGTCCACCGCCGCCCCCGCCCCCACCAGCAGCCTCGCCGCCTCGACGTCTCCCCTGCGCGCTGCCCAGTGCAGGGCGGTCAACCCCCTCCACTCGCCCCTCGCCCCCAAGTCGGCCCCTGCGGCGATCAGCGCCCTCAGCTCCCCCACTGCCCGCTGCTTAGCCGCCTGGACCAGCCTCCTGTCCCTCTCCTTAGCAGAGAGGCTCCTGCACAAAACACACAAACTGCCACTCTCTGCTACAAACACACAACACACAGAATGGGGAAAACAGTCACACGAGGAAACAACTGCTGCGAATACAAATCTGTCCTGAAACAAACCTACCGTATTCCCCCTCCCACAGTACAAAACAGTGCGCAATTGTGTGTATGTATTAAATTACAGCAAATCTGCTCTACCCCCCTCATAAGAAAATCTTCATTCATCGTCCGTTACAAATAGCATTATACAACCTCTGAAAGAATTTCATTACCACATTTTGTCACACTCATTCCTGCAAGTTGAAAGGTGGCTACACTGAGCCACAGCGCCAGAGATTGCACCAAAGAGCTTTATTCCGCCGCCTCCACTGGCAGTTCTTGTCGAGATGTGGCAGTAGTCAGTGCTTGCTGAGATGTCGTAGTAAAGAGTTCTTGTCGAGAGGTCGTGCTGGAGTGTGCTTGTTGAGATGTGGTAGTAGCGAGTCGGTGTTGAGATGTTTTAGTAGGGAGTGCTTGTTCCATGTTTTATGCAGTTGTTTGATGGGCTAGACAGCAGATGTTGTTCTAATGGAGATATTGTAATGATTAGAGTGCTTTTCATCAATGTATATGAAGGTAACAAAACTCGCTTTTTTCTCATTATTTCAATGTCTTGAATAATGCGTCATTACAGGTTCAGTCAACAAAGCATCTGGCTTGTCTTCTTGTATTAGAGTGTAATTCTGGTTTTCTTGCGTAATTATAGTATTTCTATTTTCTTTAATTACTTCAGTATGAATGACATTTAAAATTTCTTGTCTTATTGAAGAAGAACTGTGCCAGATGTGTACGTTGAATCACACTTCCACACACAGAACAGCTACACTTGTGCTTTGTTGGCTTCGTAGATTTTATAGTTGCTGGAGACTTAATTAATTGTGTTAACGGAAATTTTCTTTCATTCTTTGTTGTTGTTCTATGCAGTCTTTGCCTGTACAAAATGTTCACTACATGAGCCCACAAGAGAAAACTGCTCTGTGTCATTATCGGTTTACATGCAAACTGACACTTTGATAATGCAAATATCAGGAATCGTGTTATTGTACATTACACAGCCATTACGCTTACATATTCAAATTTATTGTAATAAATCAAACCTCAGAAACCAGCATCCTCCTTTAAATGACACGACAAAAGTTTTCTCACTTCGCTACTATCTGGGAATGCAATCCAGCAAGTAAAGACGAAATATCTCAAGTATGGTTTCAGTCACAAGTAACAAAGAGTGTCCAAGTTGAAACTTGAAATGATCTGCCATAAAGTTTTGCTTCCCGGAGATTCGAACGCAGCACTTAATCGGATGGTTAACTAAGCAGAATGAAACGCCAGAAACCGTCATTTTTAACCAGCAATGAGATGACAAACTGAAACCAGGAGACGAAAGTGTTTTGTGTTATGGGCATTCGAAACCAACACCTATCGACACGGACCTCTAGTCACGTGTAGACGTTATATAATGACTTACTTCATTAGCAGCGAAATGTGCGCATTTCTGTATTGTAAATAAAATTATGAAAATTTTCTGCTGACTAGCAATCGAACCCTGGACACACAGTTGTTGACTACATACAAAGATACCTCGACTGTGCTATTCTCTTTCACCAGTAGCTAGGAGTGGCATGTTTGAAAGTGACACGAAAGGGACGAAAAGCTGCCCGTCTGACTTGGGACTCGAAACCAGTACCACCATTATTGTTAACAAAGCCCAGAGAATCGGTAAAATCAGAATAATTTCTCACATGTATTTTGCTGAGCTCATGTTGCAACTTAAAGTGACATGCCAGGACTCGAACCCAGGGATGTGTCTCTTGTGAACGTCTTTATGACTTTGCAGACAAGTGGAGACAATGAAGCAGTGGAAATGCATCATCTGAAAGTGATCAAACGTGACGAAAAGGGAGATCCGAGTTCGAATTCCAGTCCATCGTCAATATTTTCCACGTCTCAGGCTCGAATACAGTAAGAGTCAAGTGCGCTGCGGACTTGTACAGCAATTGGCTCATTGATTTAAAAATATATCGCTTAAGAAAGGTGACTGGTGACAGAGTTTCGACCCGGCGTGACTTCCGCCTCTGTCAGGGCCCAACCTGTAGCGACTCTCTTCCAGGCTACCAGAGGTGGGAGAGATGCTGCTTATGCTTGTTAAAAATTATTGCCGGATGTGAGAAACGAACCCAGACCTTCAGCATATGTAGCAAGAATCATTTCAACTTTTTCTTAACTAGCAACTATTACCACGAATTAAAATTCATGCGAGTTGCGGTATTCGAATCCACTACATGCAGACTAGAAACTCGCGCCCTTAACCCCTTTATTTCATTTAATTTTTTAACCATTCCGAGGTCTGGCCACGACGCCTTCCCCATACCTGTCACAGAGTCGCTGCGCTATTTTCGCGCATAATTTTTTTATTTTTTTATTTCTAATTTTTTTTTTATTTTTAGCACTTGATCTGAAAGACCATGTTTGCACACAAACTAAATCAGCTGAGAGCGACGCCTTCCAACTTCTGTGTTCACGATGGTTTGCTTTCCGATTTATTTCTCAACATCTTGTAACTCGGCCAATGCCTCAGTTCCCGAGGCTCGTTTGGCAAGTTTGTCTTCTGCCACCCCTGAGTACTGCACGCGCTGGAAGCTCCGTGCTGCGATTCCTGATACAGCGGGTGACGATGAATGTAACGCAGAACAGCAGAAATCAGCGCAGTCGCTTCTGGACAAAAGGAGTTTCAACATACGGAATGAAGTAAAATAAAGTGTACTAAAAAGTACCACGTGTTCTGTCGTGAGGACCAGCTTTTCCTCCGACATTCCTTCAACACAAAATAGAGTGCTTCTGACCTATGTATTTTAAATTAGATTTCTGTTTCCTTAAAAATAAATAAGTCAGTAAGAAACACCGTTTAACAGAAAAGAGCTTAAGGACGATACATTATGATGTTCTTGCGTTCACGCCTTTTTCTATTCACTTTGCACACTGCTCCACGTAACTGTATGTACTGAAACATGTTGCGAAGTTCCTCTCGCAGTTTCCCGCCTCAGCGACGCACACGCCGCCCCGTGGCCCGCTTGTGGCCGGCGTGCGTGCGGCGACCCACCCAGCGCCCGCCAGTCTCGCTTCCCTCTGCTGGCAGGTGGTGCGTTGTCTGTCCTCTTAGCCAGTTTACAGCATTCCTTTATTCACACGGCACGTCGCTACGATTCAAAAAAATTGGAAGGCAAAGTATTGGGAGTGGAGTTCGTGCTATTGTGGCTAACAATTGTCTGATAACTCACCAGATGTCCTTCACTTGAGCGCGTACGAACCTCGCCTGCTATCAGGTCGTAATTCTCTCACGTGCTGCCGACCACCCAGGTGGACTGCCTCAAGTTTCGCTTTGGTTGCTACTTTCCTGTTTACTGCCCTCTACCGAGTAGTTTTCACACTTGTTGGTAGGTGAGGGGTGCCGATGTTTGTCCAGATGGCCCTCCAGCCGTAGTGCGGCTACTTTTGTACAGTCACGTTTCCGCTTTTGCTTCTCATTAATTCCACGCACATGTTCTTGACTTTTACCATATTCGACGGCCAACTCTGGTTTGAGTATAACTGAGTTGGAATCAAAATTGTTCAAAATGATAAAAGCCATTGGCGACGTGCCGTACATCTGTGGGTGGATTCGAAGCAGTGGGAGTAATTTCGTCTGGTAAGTGCGGCGTGAGGGCCGCGTGTGTCTTCTTCCGCATGTCGTGTGTGGAACACACGAATATAGTTTCTGACTTTCTCCCAAAGTCGGTGAGGTTTCATCCCCCCCGTTTCCGCCTGAGATGGTAAACGTGTCAAACTTTATCTTAAAAATATTACCACAAGTTAGAAAATGACTCGTAGCTGACAGAAATCTTGCTGCTGTTTCACCTGTTATGGGTAAAACTTGTGCCACACAGTTGGCTTTAGAGACCATGTACATATGTGCAAAGTGTGGCCTTTGGATGTCGTCAAGCCTTCTCGCCCTATGTTGACTCCAACTGGCACGCTGGCAAGCACTTTCTTAGGGTTTGCCGCTGCAGTACGATTTACGTTAGACCTGTAGTCCAGAGCCAGAACTTGGACTGAGGTCTCGCGTGTTTCGCAAAGATATTCCGCACCCCACATTCATGATGTGTGCTTTAGTGTTGCTTAGCTTTGAACCTGACGCAAGTTGGTATTTGTTGGTGACCTGCAATGCCTTCTGCGACTCGCTCTCGCCGGAGATCACGACACCCCGTCACCTGTGTACGCCCTACACACGATATTCTGGCGACATGTGTGTGTGTGTGTGTGTGTGTGTGTGTGTGTGTGTGTGTGTGTGTGTGTGTGCGTGCAGCCCTCGTAGCAGTTTCTGCAGAGCGGCTAGCAGGGCCTCAGCGGCAGTGGCGAACGAGGCCCTCCACACAGGACCACCTCGGCGCACACAACTCTTGAGTGCGAGCTGCCTGGTTAGCCGACCACTCACTGATCATGACTTGCAAACTGCTGTTCTTCAACATTATACCAATTACCTTGACAAAATATTGCAGAAAATCCAGTACGGTCATTGTTTCAAGAAGGCACTGGTGACTCTCCCTATCGAAACCATTCCCGAAATCGAGCGACATTACGGCGCACTCGAGCGTGACAACATGTGCCGCAGCTACCATGTCGCTATATTCACGGGCAGTTTGAATACTTTATCTGCCTCTACCCACCGTAGTTCGATACGGGCCAGTCACCTCATGCAGTATCATTTTCACTCTCCAGCAAGAACGCGCACCATTAATTTTGTAACCACCATTCAGGACAATAACTCATCTCAAGAGTCCCTTTAGTCAGCCATAGTGCCAGCAGTGCTAGTGTTTTCAATACAGTCCTTAGACAGGTAGTGCTTTTTTATTGTTTTCTACAAGAAGTGTCTGGTAACCACAGTTTAGTCAGTTATCAGCCGCCTTTACTGGATTAGCAGTCTAGTTAAAAGTTGATTAACTCTCTACAGTAAATTGATTCCTTAGGACGGATAGGATGTGTGACCGCTGTGTACGGACGCAGGGGGAGCTGGCCACTGTCCGCGAACAGCTGAGCGTGTTGATGGCCGCGGTCATCCGTCTTCAGGCTGCTGCCTCGGAGTGTAGCGGCAGTGGGGAGTCCGGTGTGTCGCAAGGTACACCCCAGGTGTTACACATGCGTCACCCACTGTCCCTGCTGTCGAGACATCTTCGCGGGTACCGGGCGCGGTTGGGCCACCCTCTCCCCAAGGGGAGTGGCGGGTTCAGCGGCGTTCGCGGCGCACGAGGCGGAGGGTCAATGTGGAGGCTGGCCGTGTGGCATCGCCCGCTCTGCCTGTGAGTGGACATGTGGCTGCTCCTTCAGCAAGGTCCGAGCAGGCGCACGGGGGGAGGGGTTTATTAGTTATTGGGAGCTCCAACGTTAGGCTTCGGGAAAAAGCGGAAAGGTCTGGGAAATAGGCCAGTGTTCACTCTGTCTGCTTGCCGGGGGGTCTCATCCGAGATGTGGAGGAGGCCCTGCCGGCGGCGATAGAGAGCGCTGGGTGCACCCGACTGCAAACTGTTGCTCATATCGGCACCAATGACTCCTGCCGTCTGGGTCCAGAGGTCATCCTCAGTTCGTACAGGCGGTTGACAGAGTTGGTGAAGGCAGAAAGCCTCGCTCGCGGGGTGGAATCTAAGCCAACTATTTGTAGTATCGTTCCCAGAACCGATCGCGGTCCTCTGGTTTGGAGCCGAGTGGAAGGCTTAAACCAGAGGCTCAGACGATTCTGCGGAGATCTGGGGTGCAAATTTCCCGACCTCCGCTATCGGGTGGAGAAATGTAGGGTCCCCCTGAATAGGTCAGGCGTGCACTACACGCCGGAAGCGGCTACAAGGGTAGCGGAGTACGTGTGGAGTGCACATGGTGTTTTTTTTAGGTTAGAGAATCCCCTCCCTAGGCCCGACAACACGCCTCCTGAGACGCAGCAAGGTAGGAGTAGGCAAAATGCAACAGGGAATAACAATATTAATGTGCTAATAGTAAACTCCAGGAGCGTCTACAGAAAGGTCCCAGAACTGCTCTCATTAATAAACGGTCACAACGCTCATATAGTACTAGGGACAGAAAGTTGGCTGAAACCGACGTATATAGTAATGAAATCCTAAATTCAGATTGGAATGTATACCGCAGAGACAGGCTGGACAGTGAAGGGGGAGGCGTGTTTATAGCCATAAGAAGTGCAATAGTATCGAAGGAAATTGACGGAGATCCGAAATGCGAAATAATTTGGGTGAAGGTCACGGTTAATGCAGGCTCAGACATGGTAATTGGATGTCTCTATAGGCCCCCTGGCTCAGCAGCTGTTGTGGCTGAGCACCTGAAGGATAATTTGGAAAATATTTCGAGTAGATTTCCCCACCATGTTTTAGTTCTGGGTGGAAATTTTAATTTGCCGGATATAGACTGGGAGACTGAAATGTTCATAACGGGTGGCACGGACAAAGAATCCAGTGAAATTTTTTCAAGTGCTTTATCTGAAAAGTATCTTGAGCAGTTAAACAGAGAATCGACTCGTGGCGATAACATATTGGACCTTCTGGTGACAAACAGACCCGAACTATTTGAAACAGTTAACGCAGAACAGGGAATCAACTATCATAAACTGGTTACTGCATCGATGATTTCAGCCGTAAATAGAAATATTAAAAAAGGTAGGAAGATTTTTCTGTTTAGCAAAAGTGACAAAAAGCAGATTTCAGAGTACCTGACGGCTCAACACAAAAGTTTTGATTTAAGTACAGACAGTGCTGAGGATCAGTGGACAAAGTTCAAAACCATCGTACAATATGCGTTAGATGAGTATGTGCCAAGCAAGATCGTAAGAGATGGAAAAGAGCCACCGTGGTACAACAACCGAGTTAGAAAACTGCTGCGGAAACAAAGGGAACTTCACAGCAAACACAAACATAGCCAACGCCTTGCAGACAAACAAAAATTACGCGAAGCGAAATGTAATGTGAGGAGGGCCATGCGAGAGGCGTTCAATGAATTCGAAAGTAAAGTTCTATGTACTGACTTGGCAGAAAATCCTAAGAAATTTTGGTCTTGTGTCAAAGCGGTAGGTGGATCAAAACAAAATGTCCAGACACTCTGCGACCAAAATGGTTCTGAAACAGAGGATGGCAGACTAAAGGCCGAAATACTAAATCTCTTTTTCCAAACCTGTTTCACAAAGGAAGAATGCACTGTAGTTCCTTCTCTAGATTGTCGCACAGATGACAAAATGGTAGATATCGAAATAAACGACAGAGGGATAGAGAAACAATTGAAATCGCTCAAAAGAGGAAAGGCCGCTGGACCTGATGGGATACCAGTTCGATTTTACACAGAGTACGCGAAGGAACTTGCCCCCCTTCTTGCAGCGGTGTACCGTAGGTCTCTAGAAGAGCGGAGCGTTCCAAAGGATTGGAAAAGGGCACACGTCATCCCCGTTTTCAAGAAGGGACGTCGAACAGATGTGCAGAACTATAGACCTATATCTCTAACGTCGATCAGCTGTAGAATTTTGGAACACGTATTATGTTCGAGTATAATGACTTTCTGGAGACTAGAAATCTACTCTGTAGGAATCAGCATGGGTTTCGAAAAAGACGATCGTGTGAAACCCAGCTCGCGCCATTAGTCCACGAGACTCAGAGGGCCATAGACACGGGTTCCCGGGTAGGTGCCGTGTTTCTTGACTTACGCAAGGCGTTCGATACAGTTCTCCACAGTCGTTTAATGAACAAAGTAAGAGCATATGGACTATCAGACCAATTGTGTGACTGGATTGAAGAGTTCCTAGGTAACAGAACGCAGCATGTCGTTCTCAATGGAGAGAAGTCTTCCGAAGTAAGAGTGATTTCAGGTGTGCCGCAGGGGAGTGTCGTAGGACCGTTGCTGTTCACAATATACTTAAATGACCTTGTGGATGACATCCGAAGTTCACTGAGGCTTTTTGAGAATGATGCTGTGGTATATCGAGAGGCTGGAACGACGGAAAATTGTACTGAAATGCAGGAGGATCTGCAGCGAATTGATGCATGGTGTAGGGAATGGCAATCTTATCTCAATGTAGACAAGTGTAATGTGCTGCTAATACACAGAAAGAAAAATCCCATATTATTTAGCTACAATATAGCAACTCAGGAACTGGAACCAGTTAATTCCGTAAATTATCTGGGAGTACGCATTAGGAGTGATTTAAAATGGAATAATCATATAAAGTTGATGGTCGGTAAAGCAGATGCCAGACAGATTCATTGGAAGAATCCTAAGGAAACGCAATCCGAAAACAAAGGAAGTAGGTTACAGTACGCTTGTTCGCCCACTGCTCGAATACTGGTCAGCAGTGTGGGATCCGTACCAGATAGGGTTGATAGAAGAGAGAGAGAAGATCCAACGGAGAATAGCGCGCTTCGTTACAGGGTCATTTAGTAATCGCGAAAGCGTTACGGAGATGATAGATAAACTCCAGTGGAACACTCTGCAGCAGAGACGCTCAGTAGCTCGGTACGGGCTTTTGTTGTAGTTTCGAGAACATACCTTCACCGAGGAGTCAAACAGCATATTGCTCCCTCCTACGTCTCGTGAAGAGACGGTGAGGATAAAATCAGAGAGATTAGAGCCCACACAGAGACATACCGACAATCCTCCTTTCCACGAACAATACGAGACTGGAATAGAAGGGAGAACCGATAGAGGTACTCACGGTACCCTCCGCCACATCATCTAACTTGAAACTAACTTACGCTAAGGTCGACACACACGCCCATACCAGAGGGAGGACTCGAACCTCCGACGGGGGCAGCAGCGCAGACCGCGCGGCGAACGGTGGAAAGTATCAACACCAAGGCATCAGACGTGACGAAAAGGGAGATCCGAGTTCGAATCTCAGTCCAGCACCGATATTTTGCACATCTCATGCCGAAATAAAATAAGATTCAGCTGCCCAGTGATCTTGCACGATCAGTGGCACATTCATCAAAAAACACTCTCGCGTAAGAAAGGTTACTGGTGACTGACTTTCAACCTGGCATGGTTAGGTCTCTGTCATGGCCCACCCTAGAAGGACTCTCGCGCAACAAGTAGCAAAGTGACGTCTCGTATGTCCGTTTGGAAATTTCGACGTGTTATTCCGATCCGAGGTTAAACACGTCGACTGAAGAAGTTGCTGGCTCATCTGGAATAGGAGAAGAAATTCCTGAAGAGTCCGTTCATAGTGACCTATCAAAATTACGATTGAAGGGCGCAGTGGTGTATTATGAAAAGCTGTTGACGGAAAATATTTTAATTGCATCGACATCTTCGGAAGAAATCTCTCACGATGCTATGTTATTGGCCGGAGAACTTTATAATAATACACTGGAACTTTTGGGCGCAGAAACATTCGTAACTGAAGAGGAATTAATTGACGCTCATGAGGATTGCGAAGAATGTGAGGAGAACGACGAACAGTTCGAAGTGCCACAAAATGATTCGTCTCCAGACGAATATAAACAGTCACCGAAAAGATTTAAAGGTAACATGATTCCCTTTGCCTACAAAGTCAAAGTCGTGAATATTGCTAAGGCGCACCTCACGTGGTCCTTGGCGACATTGCAAAAAAAGCCAATTGATGCGAAAAGAATATCTTTCACAATGGAAGACAAATTTATCCATTCGCGTACCACCACTTTTAAAATCTGAGGCGATAGATTCGTGGACCTACGACCGTTTTGTGGAAGCAAGACAGCAACATCAACAAGTTGCGACAATGGACATTGGCTGCGGCTGCACAATTCGTCGATTTCAAATTCAAGGCGTCTGATCGATAGGTCACGGCATTTAAACAGAAGCACAGAATTTCACAACGCAAGCTCACGAAACTGGTTTCGAAAAAAGAAGCGGCGTCAATGGAGGCCATCCAGGCGTCTGCGGATGCCTTTCGTCGGCAGACGTGCCGGTTAATCCCTCAATACCACGACGAGGATTATGCGATAAATACTGACCAAACAGGTAAATACATGTTTTGTGCGTACAAAATGTTTTTACCGATGTAAAATATATCAATTCAAATTTAATTATAGAAAAAGATATTTACATACATATTCGAATATTGTTTAATATTAAAAATACTATTGTTTTAGGATACCAATATCAATCTCACTGAAAAAGTAAGTAAAACAGTTTTCGTGAAAAAGTCGGATTTGAATAAAGTGACGCATTCGTACACCGCACAATATTCAATAACATTATCCGGAAAACTGCTCCCACATGTCTTCATATGCTTACAAGAAGCGACCGGTCATTTCGGACCTCGTATTCACTAATTAATAGATGGCTATGGCAATACTTATACGAACGTCATCGTAACATCATCGCAGTCCGGAAAAGGAACAACAGTTTTATACATGGATTTTCTCCGCAAATGTTTAAAATCTTTCGTCGGGGAGAGTAAATATTTACTTCTCATTGACTCTTGGGGAGGTCAAACGATTCCGGAGACATATGATGCAATTTTTCAAAATGACGGAAATATGCCAACTTGGTCTCTGAAAGTCATACCTCAAAAATGCACTTCTTTGGTGCAACCTTGTGATGTTTACTTTTACAGGCAAGTTAAAAATTTCGTAAACCGCTTGCAAAATTGCAGCGCATTGTAACAGGAGAATCGTGAAATTAATTCCCGGGAAGATTGCATCAAAATTCATTCTATAATTTTCCATCAATCATCGTCACCAATATTCCGAGACATGATTCAGTATGACTGGTTTGCCTCAAAATTATCAGAAACTAGAAACATTTTCGTAAATATTAATGGGGCATGTTTTTGTACAGATTTATTGCGAACGCCCGTTTTTATATGTTGCGCAAGATGTCGCAAAATTACTGCTTTGTTTGTTTTTACGATAATTACCACTGTGGTTCTTGTTTATCATTATTATATGTATAAAAATTGAATTGAATTTTTCCCACTCGACTTTGTTATTCTGATTAAAAAACCAATGTTTCTCCTCATATACTTTACAATGGAAAACCCACTGCCATGATTTGTGTTGTTGGACAAAATGAAAGAAATGACATAAATGAGGTGGCAGATAATTGCAGTCATAAATTGCAGTGTTCACAGAATGAGTCTTTAGCAGTAGCACAAATTAGCACCTTCACTGTTACCTTCAACCGGTGGCAGTTCAGCACACACATTTTCCTCTTCTGCAGCCTGAAGTTCATCATCATTTCCCAGACCCAAATTAATCATTCAGTAAATCCTTGACGTGTGTTCCTTCCAGGGTAAATTACGTGGACAGAGGAGCAGTCCCGAACAGCGACATCGCAAAGTCCTTCACTGCCTTGTTATGTTTGTCAGTTCCAGCCTTCTAAACGCATCCTTGGGGAGTTCAAGATCTTCCTTTATATCAGACACCAGATGTTTGCCGTCATATTCTTGTATCTGCTGTACTACTGATTTATTTTTCATGTGCGACTTGCAGGTGAGGTTGGGGTCGGGAACCCAACCCATTCCCTCTCTACTAGGAATCCAGTTCCTAACCAATACCCATTCTTTTGAAGACAATTCGGAGCATGTTGCCACATTTCTTATAGTGATTCTGATATTTAAGTATTTTCTCGAATTCATTTTCCGTATTTTCATGCTTCCGTCTTTCAGCTAAAATCACCTTTGCTGTAACTTTTTTGGAGTTTAAAAGCTTTTTGCTGAGATAACTTAGTTCAATATTATACTCCCGAATGTGTTTTAGCTTAAAACTTATTTTTTGTATATTTATCGGCGGCTCTACACTTTCTGGCCTGACAATGTCTTATAGTTTCGCTGTAGTGCACCCTGGATCGTTACACATTATGCCCCATGTTCGTTTAACATACAATGCCATCGCTTTAAACTTTATGTCAGACCCATTACTCCATTGCTTGGATCCAAAACTGCTGTCTTCACCGGCACTCGAAACAATTCCCCTATCCACAAGAACTTTGCTAAAGTGCACATGATCGCCTTCTCCACCATTGATGGAATGGGGAGAACCTGTGCTATGTAGTAGGCATTGGATAAAATATACGTGTTGATAAACAGTATTCTCTTGAACTGGTCTATGCTACGTTGACAGTTTTCAATCAAAGCTCCCTTGATTTTTCTTGCCACCTCCCGCCAACTTATTGCGATCATTTTTAAAAGGGAAGTTGTCAATGCTATTCCAAGGGCTTTGCTTTCATTAACATGGTTCGCCCACTCAATGCGCAAGTTAGCAAGCCGCTTTATATCTAGAAATTTATTTTTGTTTCAATTTACCCTCGGCACCTGATGCGGAACAGTATTTTGCAAGTACCATCTCTAGTTGCGTCACATCTGTTTGGTCTCTGATGATTACGCCTGCATCGTCAGCGTAAGCGCCTACCACGGTCATGGTAATGCCTGTCAGCCTGTGCTGTGGCTGTCTCAAGAAAGGTTCCAGCGATATAACGAACAGGAGCATGGATAAGGGGCTTCCTTGGGTAACACCCCTTTTTATTTCAATTTTTTTTGTCACTTGACAGCTAACAGAGATTTGTGCAGTAACGCCCATAGCCACGTTCTCGGGGATGTCGATGGTTTTTGGCAGGAAGTCCATTCGACGCATTGTCTCTGTCAGGTATTTGTGATTAATTTGATCAAACGCCTTATGGACGTCTATGAAAAGCAGTCCACATTTTATGTTACTTGCCTGCGCTAGCGCAATGGCATCGCGACACAAAGCCGCAGTTTGTAAAATCGTCCTTCTGAAAGCACAAGTCTGCTGTTGGCCTATGATGTCGGCGGTGCATGGTGTAAAGTGCTTGTTAATTACTCGAGCTATAATTCTATAATCCGAATTTAAAAGCGAAATCGGCCGTAGGTTACTTATTTTTTTGCAGCCTGTGTTCTTCGGGATCAACACGATTTTGCATTGTTTCAACTCTGCAGGCACTGGCTTCCCCTATAAGACTTCATTGACAATTTCGGTGAACTTTCTCCTATTAGGGTCCAAAATCGTTTATAGAATTCAATGGGCAGTCTGTCAGCTCCTGGAGATTTCCTAGCGGGGGAGCTGCACACGATTTCCAATACATCTTCCTTGGTGATGTCCGAAGAAATGTTATCATCTCCTCGCGATATTCGTGGAAGATATGCACCAAAGAGCTCATCGTATTCTTCTTCGTTTGTTTCCCCTGACGCATACATACGTTCATAATACACTGAGATATCTCTATTTCCTTCTGGGTGGTGAATATGGTACCATCATCGATCTGAAGTTCATCCACGAAACTACTACTATTCTTGGCGTGTCTGACAAGGTGGTACAGTGCAGCAGTCTCATCTTCAGTGACTGACTCTGCTTTGCTTTGCTTTTCATTTCAAGTCCCTCCAGTTACTTACGTTTCAGACTTGATAATTTTGCTTTTATTTGCTTGATGTCTTTTAATCTTGTAGGAATTGCATCTGTCTGATCGTAGAGTTCCCTTAGCACGCTGTAGTAGAATTCTACAGTCTGTTTCCTTTCTGTGGCCATATCTATACTGAAAGATATTAAAACTTTCCTTAACTTCGGTTTCGCTCGTTGGGTCCACCATTCTATCACACTTGGAAAGTTGGTCAGTGAACGGAGACATATTTCCCAAGCTCTGGTCAGGGCATCTTCTAAGTCTTCTTCTGATAATAACGAAATATTTAGATTCCACTGGCTTCTTACTCTTCTGGTAGGTTGTGGTGTTAAATTTACGCAGGTCAACAACACACTGTCATCGGAAAAACTAACGGGAACAGCTTCTGTTTTCAGTACTTTATCTGCTAAATTTTCCGTTACGTAAATTCTGTCAATTCTACTACATTAATTCGCAACAATGAGTGAAGTTCACCATTGTTGGTTATTTTATTTCCCACGCATATTTTAAATCAACAACGAGATGTCTCAAGTCTCGTGAGTAATTGAAGTTGGGGATTTGATCCTTTCGACTCAATACACAATTAAAATTTCCCCCTATTAAGTTGGAGGGGGTGTTTCCTCAGTAAAGAAATGACGCTTTCAATAAAGAATGTGGCTCTTGCAGCTTTATTACTGCTGCCAGAAGGAGCATATGAACTGACTATAGTGACTCCTGCTACGTTTATTCCAATACCTCATCCCGATTCTAATTTATCAACGTTATGTACGGGGATGCCTTCTCTAACTAAAGTGGCTGTGCAACACTCGTTTCAGTGGAAATCTTGTAAAAATCGACGTAACTGGACAAATTTAATTGTGGGAATACCACTTCCTGTAGGAGAGCAATATCCGTCGCTGACTCATACAGAAACTGTTTCAGAGCAGCTATTTTAACATCCGACTGTATCCTATTAATGTTTAGCGTGGTAATCGTATATGACTAACATAGGGGAGTGACCTCTTTTCCCGCTAGTGTATCATTTGATGCCACTCCATGCCGGATACTTCCTGAGAATCTGACTGGAGACCACCGTCCCGGTTTGCATTACAACCTTTCTTTATACTTTTCTTGCGATTTGCATTGAGTCTGGCCTTCACCGAATGTCTGCTCCGCCCACCCCCTGAGCAGTTCTCCACTGAGAGCGGTGTCGGTGGCTCTGAGGGGCAGTCGTGTGCCACCATCTCGTCTCGTCTGCCAAAGGCGGCGCACACGCAGTTTGCGAACGTTCTTCCAACGCCCCGTCACTTCTATGATCACTTTCGTTTGCTGTTTGTGTGTTATTGCTGTAAAACTCCGCTTCTTCGCCTTGGGATTTGGGCTGTGACGTCGCCTGTTGTTGACAATCACTCGCTACCTCGTCACGTTTGGTTTCAGTTGCATCTGCGAGTGAATCTGTCTGCGCTGGTCGACGTACGGCTACTGCAGCGCGGGGGCTGTGGCATCACGAAGACGAGCGCATTGCCATCTACCGGCGCGCCCAGCGCTACAGAGTGGGGCTGTGGTGTCACTTTGACCTGTTCGGGTGATGGTGGCGGATACGATTTGTCTACTGATGCACTTGACTCAAGAGTTTGAATCTATGCTGACAATATTGTCTGAAACAGTAGTTCCCAGTACTGTTTTCTGAACGTCACCTACAGCTTTCAGCGACAGGCTGATACCTTCTTCATCTGTGCTACTGCCGTTACAAGTTCGACGTCTCTTGTTAGTGGCTATACTACTTTTTCCAGCCGGATTGTCTGCAGTGTCTTTCCTGAGTAAAGGTGGAAATGCTTCAAGAGTATTTTGTGGCCTATCGTCCACATTTCCCGTAATGCTGGAAAGGTGACCGCCCGTCATTCATTTTCGGTCACAAGATCAGCCAGTGATAACCTTTTACGCTGTAGTAAATTATTCTGCAATACAAACACTTTTTTTGGACAGTTTTGCCGGAGATGCCCACTTTCATATGTGACAAATCAAAGTCTGTCCATTGTATATAACGTGCGCTTTGTAGCCACAAACCAAAATGTGAGATGGAATGTTCTGTTTGACATGCATATCGACAGAACAAATCTATGCTGGCTTGACCATCGTTCATTACAAATTTGCCTGATGTCACCTTATTTAGATAATACGTCTTTTAAGTAGCAGTTTTCTACCTCAGGGGGCAAATTAAATTCTCTGACTTGTTTATAATCAACATCAGCATTTGAAATGGTAACTCTACTCACCGAATTATCGCGATGGCGGAATTCGGCTTTTCCTTCAAATTTCTGCAAAATCCGTTCCAGCACCAACGAGGAAAGCAGCTTCACAAAAAAGCAGTATTGCTCCAAGTTATAATAAGCAGTGTGCGTCTGGTCCGAAGTAACGCCAATAACGTCAACGATCCAGTCACGAGTTTCCAGTTAACTTGGCTGAACATTACGGCCTGCTTTGTCAAATCCAAATCTTGGGGTAAGCTTTCTGGGAAACGTGGTTGCCATATCAGCAGTTAACAGCTCGGGAAAACAAGGAAACTAAAATGCTGCATCACCAGAATCAGTTTTACACAACACTGTAACGCAGAGACTGAACGTAAAGTCTTAAAACCCAAACAGAAGCGCCACAGCGCGCCCGCTCAGGACGGCCGGAAAAGCCGCTATTCTGGTCCCAGACAAACGAAACTTTTGTGTAATTGCTTGTCGAAAGGCTATGAACGATAATGGACACCGCCCAAAGCACAACTGTCCGTATCCAAATATATTTTTAAATTATTTAGCAGTGCGAACCAAACTGCGATCTCTGTTTACGTTGCTAAGCAGAGATACGATCTACGATACAGGGGTTCACTGATGTCGCTTTGAGTACTAAAAGCTTAACGGAATTGCCCATTGCTCTGCTTCTTTCGATGCGTTGTATTTACATTTGACTTTTTTTCCTGGAAGGGTAATCGGAAGTTTGCGTCAATGACAGAGTTACCGCCACAATCTTATCTTTACGGATACAGACTAACATCGAATTTACTTGCGTTATTGCAGTGCCTGTGGTATTCCGAATTACGATGCAAAGTTCCTGTGCACCTCCGAAGGAACGGGCGAAGCGGCGACTACAGGTGCTATGAAATACGAGAAACGCTTCCGCAGTCGCGAATACGGACAACCATCAGATGTACAGTGGAATGACGACAGTGAAAGTTTGTGTCGGACCGGGACTCGAAGCCGTGTTTCCCGCTTATCGCGACCGGTCGCAATATCGTATTTATTCGCCGACATCAGGCAAACGACTTGCAGGTAAAATGCCTCACCTGTACAGATGTACGAGCACACGCTGTAGCCGCCGTAGTGCCTGTTCCATTGGAGACGCAAGCATATGCAGCGGAACTTCACACTGTGATTCGGAATAACACGGGCTCTGCAGTGTCGTATTCAGTATATTGTACAACAAGTACGTTTAGATGAAACTTACACCAGTTGTCTTAGTAACGTTACTGGAACCTGAATAAGCGTTACTAATCCGTACAAATATAAAAATACCAGTTACTGCTATTATACACGCGTGCCCTAATTGCTTTGTACATTAGCATTTGCAACGACAGAGTCCAATGTTATTTACACTAATGGGAAACATCTAATATTTTCTGGAATGAAACATTTTGTGAAGATCACATCAACAGCTATAAATTGTTTGCAGGCACGTGTTTGAGATGGACAATGTTATGTAGAAATTGCCCCCACAAATCAAAATCTTTGAGTGCAACTGTGTCAAACAGAAGAAAAAATTGTATTTGGTAATGCAAGCTGCCAGTCCTACCTCGTACATTATGTTCGAACTTTGCCCAACGCAGTACTGTGAGTATGTACTAACTTTAGAGTGTCTTTGGTCCTTGCGGGAGAGTTTAAAATTTCAACTTTCCTCGGCGCTAGCGGCAACAATCATTCGCTGAGGTAGCGACAAAGGTCTGTGGGCTGCATTACACGGGGAATTAACGGAAAAGTCAACTCGGCTTCTGCATTACTACCACGTGAATTTGTGATTAATCTCTGAATGTGCTCACAATCAGTAATGTGTCACTATTCAAGTATGGTGCTGGTTTCGTGATTTTGTAGATAGTGTGCTGGCTTTCTAGTGACATGGCGGAATGAAATGATACGATCATTTGGCATTGTTGGGCGGGAGGCCCCCGCGTGGGAGTTGGGTCGCCGTATTGCAAATCCTTTTCAGTTGACGCCAATGATGATGACATCATGATGGACACACAACATCGTCTCGAAGCAGAGAAAATCCCTGACCTCGCTGAAAATCAAACCCGGGACTCCGAGCGCGGGAACCGAGAACACTACGGCAAGACCACGAGCTGCTGACGCTTGGCGGAATATAGGCGGACGCCCGGGTTGGCGGTCATTCAGTGATAATGCATAACGCACCTAAGAAATGAATAATTTAAGCAGTGCTGGTGGAGCGAGGTTTGCCATCCGACAACATTATAAAAGGCGCGGAAGAAGAGTTTGACGAAAAGTGTAGGGTGGATGGACAGCATGAAACATAGGAATTTGAGTATAGCAACCGCGGGATCGCAACAGCTTATTTTCGGCGCTACCGGAGCATAATCTAAAACTGTCCCGTGGACCTCTTTACTCAAAATAAAAGGTAATTCCCAGAAAATGTATGCATAAACACAGTCTTTGGACTAACCAGCTGTCACGATGAGAACAAGATAAACTGAAAGCATCACATTCACATGTATCGTACTTTGGACTTCTTCAGAAATGAAAACAGTCACACGACCATGTGTCATGTATTAAAAAGGTCAAAGTGGAAATGAGTGTGCAGACATGCGGATGTGCTGATCATGTGCGCACATGTGCGGCAGCAAACGACAGTCACATCTGTTATTAGACGTGTGTCCTAAATGAACGGCGGCGGCTCCACTTCCCTGTTTATGTGGTACAAGCAACACGGCAACACACCCAGTCCCGTTTACCCCTGGTGTCCAAAACCTTGACAGAAGTACTGAGAAATGGCAGGTACTGCGAAAAAGCAAAGGACTCACCTCAGGGCGAGTGGCGGACTGCAACGCATTCGCGTCTCTCTAGGCGGAGGGCCAATGTGGAGGCTGGCCGGCTGACCTCGCCCGTTCGTCCAGTCAGTGGGCAGGTGACCGCTCCTTCAGCAGGGCCCGAGCAGGCACACGGGGGCAAAGGCTTGCTGGTTATTGGGAGCTCCAACGTTAGGCGGGTAATGGAGCCCCTTACGGAAGCAGCGTACAGGGCTGCAAAGAGTTCCAACGTGCACTCTGTTTGTCTGCCGGGGGGCCTCATCCGAGATGTGGAGGCGGCCTTGCCTGCGGCTATCGAGCGTACGGGGCGCAGTTGCCTGCAAGTAGTTGCTCACGTTGGCACCAATGATGCCTGTCGCTAGGGTTCTGAGACGATCCTCAGTTCGTACGGGCGGCTGGCGGATTTGGTGAAGACCGCTGGCCTCGCACGCGGGGTGCAAGCAGAGCTCTCTATCTGCAGCGTCGTTCCCAGAGTAGATTGGGGTCCATTTGTTTGCAGCCGAGTGGAGGGTCTCAACCAGAGGCTTCGTCGACTGTGACGGTCTTGGCTGCAGATTTCTAGACTTCCACTTTTGGGTGGGGAATTTTAGGACGCCCCTAGATAGGTCAGGGGTGCACTACACAAAGGAAGCGGCTACTCGGGTAGCAGAGTACTTGTGGCATGCACATGGGTTTTGTTTAGGCTAGGCAGTAGTGCGAGGTGTCCTGATGAACGCTCACCAGTCGACGTGCAGGCAGAGAAATCAGGACGCGCTCTGTGTAAAGACACTTCAGCTATCAAGATATCAGCAGTAAGTTTTCAGAGTGTTCAGAATAAAGTTCCTGAATTTACTGCCCTCCAGGAAGTGTGTGGCGCGCAAATTATTCTCGGGGTTGAGACCTGGCTGAACCCCAAGACAGAAAGTTCTGAAATATTTAGTGAGGGTTGGAACGTGTATCAGAAAGACAGATTAGACACCATACTAGGTGGTGTCTTCCATGCAGTTGACAAAAATATTGTGTCTACTGAGGTCGAAGTAGAGTGTGATAGTGAAGTTACTGGACACGTTTAACAGGGCTAGGGGAAATAAAGGTAATTGTGGGGTGTTATTACCGGCCACCTGGTCCCACCGTAACAGTTCTAGAATCATTCAAAGGGAGTCTACATTCTGTATCGCAGAAGTACCCGGATCATGCAATATTAGTCGGAGGCGACTTCAACCTACGTAGTATAGACTGGGATCTCTATGGATTCATTACAGGTGGTACAGACAAGCCGTCGCGTGAATTACTTTTCAACACATTATCCAAAAACTGTCTTCAGCAGCTGAATCGACAGCCAACGCGTAATGGAAATATTTTAGATCTGGTAGCCACAAACAGACCAGACCTTATTTATGGTGTCAGTGTTGAGACAGGGATTAGTGATCATGATGTTGTCATTACGACTATGGTTACGAAAGTTAAAAAGTCCGTCAAGAAGGCTAGCAGAGTATTCTTACTAGAAAGAGCAGATAAGCAGTTGTTAGCATCCCACTTAGTAAATGAATCGACTTCATTGACTTCCGGTACGATGGACCTGGAAGTATTACGGGCAAATTTTAAACACATTATAAATCACGCATTGGACAAGTGTGTGCCGAAAATGTGGGTTACGGACGGGAAAGACCCACCGTGGTTTAACAGCGCAATTCGGAGAATGCTCAGGAAGCAAAGGCAGTTGCACTCACGGTGCAAGAAAGATCGGGAGAATGAGGACAGGCAAAAGTTATTAGAGATTCGCGCTGCTGTAAAAAGAGCGGTGCGCAAAGCATTCAACCACTACCACCGTCATACCTTAGCAAAAGATCTTGCTGAAAACCCAAGGAAATTCTGGTCTTACGTAAAATCGGTAAGCGTGTCGTAGGCTTCCATCCAGTTACTCACTGATCAGACTGGCCTGACAACCGAAGACAGCAAAACGAAAGCTGAAATTTTAAATTTAGCATTTGAGACATCTTTCACGCAGGAGGATCGTACAAACATACCACCGTTTGAGCCTCGTACAGATTCCCATATGGAGGACATAGTGATAGACATCCCTGGGGTTGTGAAGCAGCTGAATGGGTTGAAAATAAATAAATCGCCAGGTCCTGATGGGATTCCGGTTCTACAGAGAGTACTCTACTGCATTGGCTCCTTACTTAGCTTGCTTTTATCGCAAATCTCTTGCCCAACGTAAAGTCCCGGGCGACTGGAAAAAAGAGTAGGTGTCGCCTGTATGTAAGAAGGGTAGACGGGCAGATCCTCAAAATTGCAGACCAATATCCGTAACGTCGGTTTATTGCAGGATTCTTGAACATATTCTCAGTTCGAATATAATGAATTTCCTTGTGACAGAGAAGTTGCTCTCCATGAATCAGCACGGCTTTAGAAAGCACCGCTCCTGCAAAACGCAACTTGCGCTTTTTTCACATGATATCATGCGAACCATAGATGAAGGGTATCAGACGGATGCCATATTCCTTGACTTTGGGAAAGCGTTTGTCTCGGTGCCCCACTGCAGACTCCTAACTAAGGTATGAGGATATGGGATTGGTTCCCAAGTATGTAAGTACCTCGAAGACTTCTTAAATAATAGAACCCAGTACATTGCCCTCGATGGTGAGTTCATTGGAGGTGAGGGTATCATCTGGAGTGCCCCAGTGAAATGTGGTAGGTCCGCTGTTGTTTTTTGTCTACATAAATGATCTTTTGGATAGGGTGGATAGCAATGTGTGTGTTTGCTGATGATGCTGTGGTGTACGGGGAGGTGTCGTCGTTGAGTGACTGTAGGAGGATACAAGAGGACTTGGACAGGATTTGTGACTGGTGTAAAGAATGGCAGCTAACTCGAAATATAGATAAATGTAAATTAATGCAGAAGAATAGGAAAAAGAATCCTGTAATGTTTGAATACTCCATTAGTAGTGTAGCGCTTGACACAGTCACGTCGATTAAATATTTGGGCGTAACATTGCAGAGCGATATGAAGTGGGACAAGCATGTAATGGCAGTTGTGCGGATGGTCATCTTTGGTTGATTGGTAGAAATTTGGGAAGATGTGGTTCGTCTGTAAAGGAGACCACTTATAGAACGCTGGTGCGACCTATTCTTGAGTACTGCTCGAGTGTTTGGGATCCCTAACAGGTCGGATTGAGGGAGGACATAGAAGCAATTCAGAGGCAGGCTGCTAGATTTGTTACTGATAGGTTTGATCATCATGCGAGTGTTACGGAAATACTTCAGGAACTCTGGTGGGAGTCTCTAGAGGAAAGGGGGCGTTCTTTTCGTGAATCGCTACTGAGGAAATTTAGAGAACCAGCATTTGAGGCTGACTACAGTACAATTTTACTGACGCCAACTTGTATTTCGCGGAAAGACCACAAAGATAAGATAAGAGAAATTAGGGCTCGTACAGAGGTATATAGGCAGTCATTTTTCCCTCGTTCTGTTTGAGAGTGGAACAGGGAGAGAAGATGCTAGTTGTGGTACGAGGTACCCTCCGCCACGCACCGTATGGTGGATTGCGGAGTATGTATGTAGATGTAGATCTATGTTCTCAGTTGTTTAAAAATGACTGGGTACTGCAATTCTTTTTTGTAGCCATTGGTGAAAACTCAGTGTGTGCTGTGCCACCGAATAATAGGCAGCCAACGTAAGTTTTCAATTGAAAGACACTACAATACATATCACAAAGACGAGTATAGTGTACTCAACAGTGAAGAACGGCAAGCAAAATTGAATGTCCTTAAGAAAATGGATGAGACACATCAACTCGAATTTACAGTACGTCAGAGTAGCTGATACTTCTTAGTTTCTTGTGTTCCATTTATGTCTATTTTACTGTATGCTGTACAATGTACTGTTTTCAATTTTCCAGAATGACAACCACACTAAATCTTCACTGCAAGCAAGTTTTAAAATCGCATTAAGAATTGCGCAATCTGGGAAACCCTTTTAGGAAGGGGAGTGTTTGAAAGGGTGTCTCACTGATGCTGCAGAACTTGAGTGTCCCACGAACGTTAGCAGGTTTCAAGAAATCAGTCTATCCAAACAAACAGTGACAAAGACGTATCAGTGCTATGGCCGGAGATGTGCACAGGCAGCTAATAAATAAGGCAAAAGACTTTGTTGCTTTCTCTGTTATGCTCGATGAAGCAACAGATGTTACAGATACAGCCCAAGTTGTGATATACATACGAGGTGTCGATAACGCACTTTGTGTAACAGAGGACGTTTTGGACTTAGTACCTTTGAAAGGGACTACTACAGGTGTGGACTTACTCCAAGCGATTGATGGTGTCGGTATGGATTGAAATCTGTGAGTCTCAGTGACCACAGATGGAGCACCATCAATGCAAGGCCATCGGAGAGGACTCATAGCACGGATGCGCCAAAAGCTAGGGTGCACAAATGGGACGTATGAAATTCACTGCATTCTGCATCGAGAGGCACTTTGTGCAAAATCAGTAACGTTAGCAAACGTCATGCAAATTATTGTGCATACTATAAACTACCTGAAGACACATGGGCATAAGCATCGCCAGTTTCGGCGGTTCTTGGAGGAATTAGGAGCGGAGTACGGCGACATAGCTTACTATACTGAAGTAGGCTGAATCAGTTGAGGTAAAATGTTGAAAATATTTTTTGATTTACGTTTGGTCATAGTAACATTCTTACATGAGAAGGGAAAAAGTGAACCTATGTTGGAAGACCCTTGTTGGATATCAGACCTTGCATTTCTTGTGGACATTACGTCTCACATGAACAGCCTGAACATCAGTTTGCAAGGTGAAAATAATTTCTGACATGTTGGAAAAAGTAAATGCCTTTGAAAGGAAGCTTGCGCTTTGGGAGCGCCAGCTAATGACAGAAAACACTGCACATTTCCCGACTCTTGGACTGGTCCATGAAAGTGCTAGATTTCAAGAATACATATCAATAATTGTAAAAATTAAGGAACAATTTCGAGCACAATTTGCAGATGATACGAGTTTGTCTCCTGCCATTGGCCTCTTTGCTCAACCGTTCTCGTCGTCAGTTGAAGATGCTCCGAATGTTCTACAGAGGGAACTGATCGACCTACAGTGCAATACAAGACTGAAGGACAAGTTCTTTGAAGTGGGAAGTTCAAAAGAATTCTACGAAAATTTTTCACAACAAGAATTTCCACGCCTGCACAAAGATGCCGCAAGACTTATGTCCATGTTTGGGTTGACATATGTTTGTGAAAGGTTTTTCTGGGTGATGAAAATGAATAAATCAAGGTTTCTGTCAAGCATAAGTTATGAAAATCTACACAACTGCTTGCGTTCGTCAATGAGCTAATCCTTTACGCCCGATATTAACTATATCATTCCTCATGACCAGTGAAACGTGTTTGGATTTATTCCTTTCATAATTAAAAATTATTGTTTACTAACTGTGCATTATTGCATCATTCTGCTCCATGGTACATTATTATCAGGAAAATTGCTCATTAAACCGATTGTTCCAATGTATACTTACATTTAGGGTTTTTTTAATGTGTGAAGGGCTACGCTCAGCTAAAGTCGATAAACAATAACCTTCATCTAATTGTCTGTTATTATGCAGATTTTAGACGGAACTGATAATAGTATTGAAATAACAGGTGATCGAGAGGTCTGCGGCTATCATTCTGTTCAGAGGTCAGTGAGACAGAAATTATGTGGGTGTAACTGAGGGCACCGAGAATTAGTTATAGGAAAACCTTGCATTAGTTTAATGTTATTTGAAATCATGAATAAGGTTCGCTGGAAGTCACTGACTGCTCTCTTTCTTAAATACTAGATCAAAAACATTACACGTATTTGCGTGCCGTCAGTCAAGCTGCCTTAATAAAAACCCACGGTTGTTAACTGTATTACTTGTCTTACTGGGTTAAACTGGTAACGTAAAAGTAGACGTCTCAATGAGTAGACTGTGACGGTATTTTAAATGTTTTAATACGCAAAATACCTCCCCATGGTTGGCTTGCATGCTGTGGAAAGAGCACTAGAATGCACTGGTACAGAGTACCCCAGCAAGTGGATAAAGCGACATCTGTGCATAGAAACGTGCACTATATGAACGCTGGCGGCTGCGGCATGCACGCTGTGACCCGGAAGTTGCACATGTGCAGGAGCACCGCATGCGTGCAGAATTTCTGGCCGGCTCTGAGAAAGCGGAATTTATTACTATCTTAGAAAGCAACAGTAGATCATTTTCGGCTAACCCGGACTGGCTCAAAATTTTGGATACTGTATTGCAACTCTGGATCCATTCTTTGTGGAACCGTATTCGGTACCTTTTTCTAAAAAACAGGCCGTACAGAATGAAACAGATAAGATTATGGAATGAGGAGTGATATAACACAGTAACAGCGAATATATCAGTCCACTTATCATTGTAAACAAGGATGGAAGAGTACATGTGGCCATTGATGCACAAACTCTAAACAAAGTAAAAAGAGAGGTGCACAGGCCAGAAAATCTGGACAAAATGTTGCAAAAATTTCATAATGAGGTATTTAACCAGTTTCCACATGACTGCTGGCTACTGGCAAATCCCATTAAGTCTAGAATTGCATGAATATAAAGCAATCCTGTTTACTGGGAAATGTTATCGATACAAAGTAGTTCCATTTGGGCTGAATACCTCTCTGGCAGTGTTTATTAGAGCTCTGGACTTTGTGTTAGGAGAGGAGTTGAGTTCCAGGTTAACTATCTATGTAGATGATTTATTTATCTACAATGAAAACTGGCAAAAAAAGCTCCAAATTGTTGCTCTTCAAGCAGGAGGCATCACTTTAAAATTATAGAAATGTGAACTTGTAAAATTAGAAATTAAATTCTTGAGCCATATAATTACTACTACCAGCATTAATAAGGACCTGGAGAAAGCTACGTGCCATAGAAAAATTTCCCCCACCAAAAAATAGGAAACAGGTGCAAGCCTTTTTAGGTTGGTGTGGATTTTACAGAAAATTTGTTAAGGGGAAACCCTTCAACAATCCACACTTGAACAATCTATAAAAAGATTTAGTGCTTTTGTTTGGACAGATCAGAGTCGGCAGGATTGTGAATCTTTAAAGATTAAACTTTGACATGATAATGTTTTACATCACCCAGTACTGTCAGAGACTTTCAATATGAATACTGACAGTAGCACCTATGGGATTGGTATTGAAATTTTCCAGGAGATAAATGGTACAGGAAATTTAGCACATAGAACTATAGCTTTTGCCAGCAGGGCATTGACAGGAAACAAAAGGAACCATACCATATCAGAGGAGATAGCCTTGGCCATATTATGGGATCTAAAGAAATTTATAGGTTGGTGGGGTTTTACGATCTTCACACATTGACCACAAAGCTCAAACATTCCTTAAAGGTTGTTGCCTTCTAAATGGCAGGCTCACCCAATGGGCTTAATACCTGGAACAATTTCATTATGAAATCTGCTATGTAAAGGGTACAAAAAATTATGTGGCAATGAATTGTCCCAATGGTACTGATGTACCCAAGGAATGCAATGGAGATGGAACTTTCCAAATTAATTACATGAAGAAGATCAGGCAAAAATGAATCTGAACAGATTTGCAAAACCATGCGATATCATCAAAATGAGCAACCAAATTGGAAATCTGTATAAGTAAATTTTGATTTTTAAAAGTATCTTGTATAAGAGGAAAGGCTTCATTACTGAAGAATGGATGGTGTGTTGGCCTACCCAATTTGATACAGATGTCAGATTATTTTCACTAGCATTGGGTCAAAGGAGTGTCTAGATAAATTGGCTAGTGTTATAGTGATTGCCAATAGTACGAGTCGAAAGGTAACTGAACGTATTAGGTCTTGTGACATCTGCCAGATAGCTAAGGTAACCAATAGAACTAATCAAGGCCCAATGCAGAACACGTTACCTAAAGATACCATGGATTTACTGTCTGTGGACCTGTATGGACCCCTCCCCACAACTTCTGGTAATTGTAAATGTATTTTAGTGATTTCGGAAGTATTTTCTACATTTATAAAATTGTATCTCCTGAAAAAGGTGACAGCAATGTCAGTATTCGATAGGATGATTCAGTATTTGAGAACCATTGGAAAACCCAGTGCAGTACTGCCCAATAATGGCCCCAATTTAATTTCAAAACCTGGAAAGATGGAATGGAGCACAATGGTGTAGAAACTAAATATATTAATGAAGACGTTGCCTCATGGGTTTACTGAGTTCACACCTGGGGAAATTCTGCTCAGTACTAAGAGCAAATGTTTAAATGAGGAAAAACTGGAGTTCCCACCGTTTACAGATTTGGGATTAGCCCAGAAGAAAGAATTGGTAAAAGAAAAAACAAAGCCGAAACGAGATCTAAAACGAGCAACCTGAAGTTTTCCATGTTCAAAATTGGAGACTATGTTCTTCTGAAGACCCATGAATAATCAGGTGAACTTAACCACGAAATTTCTAAATTTATGTATATATAATGGGCCATTCACAGTACAAGACACACCTCACAACAATGCCTACTATTTAATCTACCCAGAGTCGAAGAAGCTCCTTGATGTCCATAATGTAGTGGATCTCAAACTGTATGTACCTAGGAATGAATAAATGAAGAAATCATACCAGACTAAAAATGTGTATTATGCTGTAGATGAAATGTATCTATCTTATGAAGCTACCATACTGTATTTAACTGTAATTTATGTTCCTATAAAAATAATGTTACCTATGTAAAATTGCTGTTACTATCTTAGAAGTTTCAGATTCTAAAACCTGTTGTAAAATATGTGAAACCCTGTACTGAAAGGGCTACAAGCAAATGTTGCCAAATTGAAAAGAAATGTGGAATGCCTTAAATACAGAATGGGCAGCATAGAAGACTTGCCAAAGTGGGGAAAAAAAACTGTTTATAATAGACTGCCAAAACCCAAAATGGGCAGCCAATTGATTAATGTGATATGTAATTTGTTAATGTTGTCAAATGCAGTGCAAGATGCTATTGCAGGTAGCAAAATCATTTTATTTTCATATCTGTTAGTGTTGTATGTGTTTTGCTACAGTTTTCAAAGAGGGACTGTGTTTCAAATAAAGGCAGTAAGAAAAGAATAGTAGGTTCAGTTTAAATATGTTTGTTTATGTAAATATCAAAGAATGGACTACTATTATTAGAATCAGCATTGATAGTTTCCTCCTTCGTAAATTCAAAATCATGCTATAGGATGTGTTTCATGTACAATGTCAAATTGCTTGTGATATTTGTAGGGGGTATACTTTTATGTGTATACCTACATTTCTTAATGCTTACAAAATGCTACTCAATATTCTTGGCAATACAGATAAATTTTGGTTACTACTCAACTTACTGTTTCACAAAATGAGAGTCAGATGTGACAGGTGTAAATAATTGAATAATGTTGCTTATGTCTTGTTTTGGTAATTACGTGTATAGAGTGTATAGTGTTTTAATGTGTTTTGCAATGTATTCTTTTCATGCTCAACTCTGGATGAAGTGATTATTATTTTCGACTGCTTGGCACCATTAAGGTGTTATTGATGTTTGCGTAGCAGGAATCTTCAGTGAACCATGGGGCATATGTAACATCCATTTTTGACCTACTTTGTATTGATATTTCTATTTGTAGAGTTGCTTATGTAGAGTTGCTTATGTAGAGTGCTGTATCTGCCATATGCAGAGTGTTTTACCTGTCACGGAAATTCTTAGACAATGTATACATATTTCAGTTATGTGAACTTTTTGAACAATGTTCAATTTATGCTTATGAATGAAAATAACTCCCGGAATGATTATTATATAATGTACTGTAAATGACTTGGTCCATAGTTAGGGAATGCAGGGTTGAATGTAAAAAATGTGGGGAATCCCTGCAGCTACAGAAGTAGCCTGGCAGAATGGAAAAGGTGTCGTTCACGCAAGCGGCAACTCGTCCCTTGCGACGGCTAAGGAGTCTGGCTTGAGCAGTGCTGTGGTTAATATCTCGCTAGCAGTAGCAGAACATTGTAGTTCATATTTTTGGAGTATTGAGGCAGAGGAACTTAAGAGTGTTACATATGGACCTCAGATGCTGCATTTGGTGATACCATGTATAAAGGCATTGTTTTTGGCCCTGCAAAAATATAATTCAGAAGGTCTATAACAGGGCGGGGCCAACAGTACTGCGATGACTACATCGCTGCCATGTTAACAGCCACTGCAAATCATGCCACCAGTGGCAGTGCCACCAGCCTTCCAGCAAAATGTTTATATTTGGCACTCTGTAAATGGACCAGGTATTTGTGAAATTTGGTTGATTTTAATAATAATCACGGTATTGCTAAAAGCTCTATCTTGCACCTGTGATTATTCCAAATCACAAACCTCACCAGGAATCCTATCCTAGTGAATTTAATTCCGAGTGAGCTAATTTATTATGAAAAGACTATTCAGCAGCCGTAAAAATAGTTGTGATTGCTTTCTAATGTGTGGAGTTATTGTGTTTCAAGTTCAGTTTAATAATTTGAGAAATACACCACTTCCAGTGCATTTTTAAATCGATCTGCATTACTTTTCTTAAATACTTTGGCTTACTTAAAAGCTGTCCAAAAATAGTAAAGTTGTTAGTTAAATGAATAATAATAATAATAATAATAATAATAATAATAATAATAATAATAATAATTAGAAGTGAAAAAGATTATTAATTGTTGCATTTATGCACTTTGATCAGAATTACAAAGTTTTATTACTGTTCATTCCATGAGAAGGTGTTTGAACTTGAATTTAATGGTGTTGGCATTTGCCCACCCAACTATATTTTGAGAAGGTTAAAAGACTACTTTTCAATGCACATTTGTTATTTGAAGAGTTATAGTTTGTTGTGCTTCACTTAATGAATAATTATTGATGAGAATACTCACCATTTTCCATACACACTTGTGAAGATTTGTTAATGAGCGTGGCTCTTCAAACCATGAAACTTTGAGGCCCTCATGTACTGAACTAGTTAGTTAATGAAGCAAAGCAAAGGTACCTCCACAGCCAGTGTAGTTAGATTTGCATTCTGTTTAATTGCTTCAAACTGTGTCCAATAAAGAAATATTTACTGCATTAGCTACTTAAATGTAAGCTGGGTAACGTAAAGGTATAGAGACCGTGTACTAGCAATGATGTTGTATGGTAGGATCATAATAGACCTCCTGATTTAAATCAATCATTTCATGCTCTGCCCTGTTTAGTATTGCTATTAGTATCATGTGTGTTGGTGACTGGTTCTATTAACTGCTGCATCTAGTTCATTCAAGGCAGGGCTTAACTTTTAAACTTTTAGGTGCCGTAAGGCGCCCCCTTCTATCACTCCCCCCACTGACCACAGAGAGAGACTTGTGATAAGACTTACAATGAGAAATTCTTTTTTAAATACAGTTCTGAAATTCAGGTTTTTTAAACCATAATATCTTATAATCAAAAACATAACACCACAAGGTTCCACCACCTGCCGTACCAGTGTCACTTTGCTCCATAGTTCTGCTTCACACGTATTGGCACCAAGTCATACTCACGACATCACGTTTTCAAATGCTGCCAGCCACAACGTTCAAACAGTTTCTTTGTAGCTGCTCTATGAACGTGTGTTCAGTATTCATCAACAAGGCATTTAGCAGTTAATGACTAAGATATTCCTGCTCCATCTGGGTCTAGTACAATTTCGATTTCCCACGTCTTCACGCAATGTTAATTCTGTGAGCATTTTGTACCATAGCAGCTGATCGTTGCGTCGCGCCTGAGTTGATAACAATGCAAGATAAAGTTAAAACATTCTCCCCTCCCACTTCCTCACCCTGAGGCTGCCGTAATCTTTCTCCTCTCCTCTCGTCTCCTCTCCTCCCCACATGTTACACTGCCATGGGAAAAGACTATATGTAATGTTCTTCAGTCAGATTTTGTCATTTGAAACTTTCATGATACTGAGTGAAAAAGAAATCAAGTTTTATTTATACAGGTAATAAATAAATTCCCTTCTGAATGTAAAATGTAACTAATAGACTAAAAATATCTATGATTTAACTTTTACACTCGTAAAAAATTTAGTTGTTCCTATGTTACTAGCCAAAGAGAAAGGTCTTTACCATTTAATTAACATGAGACCCTACGTGTAAAAATTGAACTGAAAAAACACTATTGTTCCCAGAATGAGATTCCCACTCTGCGGCGGAGTGTGCGCTGATATGAAACTTCCTGGCAGATTAAAACTGTGTGCCGGACCGAGACTCGAACTCGGGACCTTTGCTTTTTGTGGGCAAGTGTTCTTTATGTTATAATAATCAGGAAATGATAAACTCTTCATAGAGATGGCAGATTTGTTCTTTTCCATAAGCCCATAGTGTCTTAACTGAGAAAAACATACTTCATGGGTAGCCACTGCAAACTGAATATTTATTTATTAAACCACAAAAAATCAAAAGGGACCTGTTATTATAAATGTTAACACATTTGCTGCAATCTGACCGAAAAATGTTTTACATGTAGAATACATCTTGTAGGAAAAGCAATCAATGCATTTGGCATTGGGAGAGAATTATTACAAAAATAAACATGCACTTATATTAAAATCAGCTTCACAGTGAAGTCGACCATTTCAGTCAAAGTCGCACTTATAACAATCATCCATCTTTGGCGAATATTTTACAAAAATGTCAAAGCTTCTTGAGTTCCATTATAGCTCTGTTAAAATTACTTTTTCATTTCCAATAACATACTGTGTATATAAAAAAATTAGTTTGTACGTTAAACCATTATTTAAACAATTTTACTTCAGGGGGCTGCACGAAGATGTTATACTGTTTCAAACAGCAGTTGAAAACTTCAAGAATCCCACATCACAGTAGATTTTTAGCTCGATTTGCCGTTCAACAATTAAACCGCTAATGACCAATAAACTGAATCGGTGGGATTGAGTATCGATCTGTTAACTCATATATGATAAAATTACAAATGATTCCAAATCAAGAATATCACATTAATAATAAATTGTACCGAGCGTTAATTTTGAGATTACAGTTTTGTAGTTTGAAATATGAATTTCATTTCCCTTCACTCATAAAATAACAAGTCCTGTCAACATGCAGTATATATCTTTGACCTAAGGGTATACAACTCTGTTTAAATATTTCCCTTTAAATTTTATTACACTTTCAACACAGTCTATTAACTTTAAATGACAAACATCTGTTATCCTGACAAAAGTCAGTGGCATATGAGGAGTCAGTTTATACAGAATATACATTGTGTATTTATTGTTAAAAAGTACCTTTTTAGGATGTATTATTAACTGAACTCATAGTTTTAACTAAGTTCATACTCAGTGGCTCAAATAAAGGAAGAAAAAGTAAGCATTGTGAAATTATTTTAAACACAATCAATGGAGATGGATTACGAAAAACATTTCCATAATACAGAATTATCCTCATTATACACTTTATCACTTCGTGCTTTTGACTGTGTAGCAAGTGCAGAATGATATCCCTTCACCATCCAAGACGCCCATTTTCATATCTAGCTACAGGAGGTCCCAGAAGTCTGATGCGTAATGAACTACAAACAGTGCAGATGTAGAGTGACGATCTCAGTGGTGTCATAATTAAGTTCATTGCAGAAATGCCACGTTCACACTCTGCAATCGACACTGCAATGCTGTTTATTATTGATACAAAATTTTTGAACATTGGTGGCTGTACAAGAACAGTTGGCACTTCTCCACTTAGTAGTGGTTTCAGACCCTGTTTGTACTCCCTGAAGTCCTTCATTATTTCAGAGGGCTATTAATCTTAAATCTTTCACACATTCGAAAAATCTCATTTTCTCCATAAGTGATCGATATGTTTTTAGGCCACAATTTCAGGTGAATGGCCTTCATGTAGTTCATATCATCATCGTAGCTTTCAGATGCATTCACTGTTGATAGCAACCTGGATCACAAATTATTTGCCAAGCTGCGATTAAACTGTTCATCAGGAATCTTAGAAATAATTGTTCTTTGAGAAAGTTTAACACATTGAAAGTTCATATTTTCCAGTGCAATGTTAGCTACATTTGCATGTTGTCCCATTGCATCAAACAGACTTTCAAACACTTTTAATAAAAGTGTAATGTCGTCGTGAGCTTGAGCAAGGTTAACACTTGATCTTTGAAGCTGTAGGGATAGATCGGCCAACTCTTCTAAGGCATCAGAGATTACAGCTAGGTTGGAGACGAAAGTTGTAGATGACAATGTATTACAAAGCCCTTTGTAAGAAGACCGTTGTTTTGAGTCTCGTTTCGTGTCCTCTGATACTTCTAAAAAATGACTGTACAGAGCCCTGCAATCTTTCCACACAGCTTTTACTGCCAATAAACTGGAGGCCACCCAACGAGTGTCAAAACACATGACCAATTTTTAAATTTCTAGCTCCAAACCTTTAGCAGCAACTGCCAACTCACTGCTGTTTTTCGGGGAGCAGCTGAAGATGTTTCTAACTTTATCCATGAATATTTTAAAGTGATTAATTCCCACCACTTCTTCTATCGTGTCATGCATGGTGAGTTCTGAACGACGATTCAAACAATGCCAGATGAATAAGTTTGGAAAACATCAGCTTTGCAAGGTCAGACTTTTTTCCTAACACGACAGAAGCTCCATCGCAAGTCAAAGCGATTAAATGGTCTTTCAAAAACTCACAGCCTAGTCCTAGCGATTCTAACTGCTTTAAAAGTTCTTTCAAGATATCAGATGCTGTTGTGTCATTTAGCCCAAAAAGTCGCAAAGAAATTGTCATGGCGTTTTCCCTTTTAACAATGTTCTGAACTAGACAATCAAAGCTTTTTTGTGTGAAAGTGAAGTGGCTTTATCCAAAAGAAGTGAAAATTTGGAGTCACTTTTTATTAAATTATTTATTAGATCTGATGTCATCTGGTCAGAAATATGAATCACTATATTAGATCAAGCAACATTTGAACATAGTATTCGGCCCATATCCAAACCAATTTTAATTTGGAGATCAATTTCTGTCTGAAACTCATTAAACAGTCTATTTAACTTTGCTTGCTTATAAGCTGTCCAAAAATACGCTCAGTAACAACTTTTTGTTCCTTTACTGTGGAAGCGACGGAGTTCTGAATGTGATATTTTTCTGCGTAGTCTGGATTTTGTTTGCTAAACCGTGAGCTTCAAATGTGCAGTGATCAAACAGTTTTTTCCTAAGAGACGTTATTTGATCATGTCCCACATGAGCTTACAGTTCCTAAAAGCCATTGCTCACTCAGTTTTAACCGTTTTGTTTTTTCAGCACCTAGTGTATATCTACAAACTTGGCCTTTTTTTAATAATCAACCACGGGTTTTTAGCTTTATAATCTGTACATTGTTCGACAGACCGACAATCTGGCTTTTCATCATCATTACAATTATCAATACTGTCTATAGATGTTTTGTCTGTATCCATATCCACCAACTTATAGAAATTTTCATTTTGCAACAATGACATAGGAGAAGGATTGTCTCCTTTGTTGTTTGCATCTTCTTCTCCAGCCACAGCTGACGTCATGGATTCTACATCTAAACTGTGGTTTTCATTGCCCTCACTAACGTTTTGTCTTTTAGGTTTAAAGAAGTCACTAATTTTTGTAGAGATATACATTACTATTAAACTCTCCTGTCCACTGAGTCACAATGTGTAAATAAACACTACGAACAAACCAAAACAATGCTGTCGGTTCTGAGCAGAACAACTGCACTGCAAGCGATTGACGTACAGAGAGTGATTGAGTAATATTGTTGAACGTGAATTCCTGAAGTGCCTGTTGGATTGTTTGTTGGCTTCTCTGTGAGGCAGCGATGGCTAACAAGGTAAACTGATTCAAATTGAAAAAGCCATAGACACGACCTGTCTGAATCGTGGACTAAAAAGACTGAATTCACATAGAGACATACAGACAGGCAACTGTAATGCGAGAACCACTTATGGGATTTACTTGTTTCTTTCTTTAACTCACAGATATATTCATTTACTATCTATTATTATATATTTAGCTACTTTAGGTAGCACAAGAAATAAGCCGTGGCTATAATTGTAAGTCAAGTCGCAAGAAACTGGGCTGCCGTCGTGCTCCTTACACTATTAGAGCAAAATCATTTGATTTTTTAATGAATTGTAGACCTCAAAAAGAACCACAAAAAGTCAGCAAGAGCATATGTTTGTCTTTCACAGTTGAGTCACACTCAATTTTTCTGCTTTGTGGGTGTTTAAACAGCTGACTTCAGAAGACAAAAATCATCATTATTCTTCAACCTTGATCTTTTATTTAGGTACATCTTTTTGAGCTCTACAGTTTGGTACTACATAACGTGATATAGTTCTTATGGATTATGTAATGTATTTCAAGAGAGCATGCTGGCAGAAAACATTTTTACTTCATATAGCTGATGACATTTAAACGGCTGAACAGACTTTCAGAAATATAGCTAAGAACCGTCCCCATTAAACCAGCTTTCAAATAAAAAAACGGCTTTAAAATTGGAACTTTCGTTTGAGAACTATGTTGGGGCAGACAGACAGACTTAAGGGTCAAACATATACATGTCTGTTCTGCATTGGGAGTTCAAATTTGCCCCCTGTGGGAGCTCCCCTCTACTGTATAGCTTCAACAATGTTCTAACGAGGGTGCGGGCAGATAAAGACAAAGGTCAAGAGTGCCGTGGGCAAAGGGACATATCGGGTCGCAAGGCTGCCAACTTTTAGTCATGTTTGCTCCATTCGCACATATGATTTTTAGCTGTGACGTAAATTACAACATGGAATAAAATGATTTCGTGAAAGCACATTATAAAGACGTTCAAATTCAAACATGGCTTACATTATTTATTTCTCATTAACACACATAACATGAGATGTTGCCTTGCTACTACATTGCTGAGGTTGTTGGCAGTCGTATACAAAAGGCAATATGCACCAATCACAACTTTAGAATGATACTCCAATTATCTTGGGTATACTGTACGTGCGTACACACACACACACACACACACACACACACACACACACACACACACACACACACACACACACACACACTCTCTCTCTCTCTCTCTACCTCCTGCCCGTCACATCATGTTGGCGAGCCATTGTCATGTTCACTTGTGCTGGTGCAGCGGAAAATTACGGTTACGGTTTGATTTAATACACATGTACTACTTCAAATCTCCGGTACTGTACTGTTAAAAAAAAAAAGGGGGGGGGGGGGGGAGAAAAGAGAGAATTAGAAGAAAGGGAGTTTCTGGGAGGTGCCAGAATGCATTGTGGCCAAAATTAAGCCCTGATTCAAGGTACATGTTGTTGTTAGGCATATGCTACAGTTTGCAATCTTATTGGCCATTTGTTTGACCTCCAAATTAGTATTACATTTATCTGCAAGGTTACGTTGCTCTGGTGTAATGTGAACAGATATAATGAAACAGGTGTGTGTGTGTGTGTGTGTGTGTGTGTGTGTGTGTGTGTGTGTGTGTGTCAAGGAAGGTTAGGTTAGCCTTAGCCCTGCCTTCTGCTTTATTACATTGTTTGACAAGAATTCCTAATTAGGCTGGCGACTGATATTAATACATAACTAATATGTAATTAATAAGACTTGCTTTTGTGCTGGAGAACATCTGTTCCTCACACAAATGTTAAGTGTTGGTTATACTCTGCTGGAGTGTTTTGGAAACTAATCCCAGTCTGTTTGTCCTGTTCCCATTAGGTTATATTGTGGTCACAACTTTCTCAAAAATTCCTCACAGCGGTTTAAGGTTAGCACTGATTGCCTTTTATGGTTGGCCACATTACCGCTAAAAGCAGTCCCTTTGGAGGGGCCCTCCTGCACAATTCCACCACATGTGGGTGGCTGACTTTCTGCAAGGCTGTGCCCTGTATTCTGTGACATTTGTATGGCTGCTTCGGTATCTTGGCATTTTCAGCTCTTCAGGAGGAAGGCAGAGCTTTAGTTGGTAAAGACATTTCCAGCTGGAGTACATCACAACCAGACACACACTCTGGAATCAGGTATTGAATTGTAAGGTGTATCCAGCAACAGATGTGCACTCGGAGCACAATTCAGGTATGATAATGAGTGAACTAAATTTTAAGAGAACTGTTATGAGAATTCAGTGTGTAAATAAATAGGATAGTGAAGTACCCAGGAATGGAATGGGAATTTTAACTTCTACGAGGCTCTAGACAACGTGATAATGAACGGCAATCAAGCGAGTATCCACATTTGTCTGCATAATCCGTGAGACAGGAGTCATAGCAACAGAATGCCAGAGAAACACCATCCAGATACTACAGAAGCAACCAAGCACTTGTAAGTGCAATAGCTAAACAGCTCATGAATAGAGCTTTTTGAAAAAATAACAACAACATGAAGAAGAATGGAAGACAAAGGTGATTATCTGTTTGAGGAAGATAAATTTGGAGTAAAGGATCCAGGGATAGTGGAAGGAATGTGTAAGAAAAATCAAGGCATCTTTATTGGATTTGAAGATCTTTACATGACATTTGACAGCATGAAATAATGAAAGTGTGTGAAATTTTTTTAAAAGGTACATATAAGATATATTGAACAGCAGGTAACATAGAATATGTACAATAATCAACAAGAATTGGTATTCTGAATTAAAGATTGTTAAAGATAAGGATGCAGGTAATCTCCACACACGTTCAGATGAACACTGAAGAATCATTGGTGGAACTGAAGAAACTTATAGCAATTTAATTAAAACTTAAGTTGAAAAGGATATCATTGATAAAATTCACTGGTGATATTTCTGTGTTCACCGAAAGTCAGACTGAATCACCAGAATTGGTGAATGTAATAAACAGTTGAATGAGTGCCAAATCAGGATTAATGAATGGAAGAAAGAGGAAAGTATTGGGGTGTGGCAGAAGTAACATTGGTGGCAAAGTTTACAGAATTAAGGACCACACAGTAGACCACTTGTACAGACTCTGGTACATGTGATGCTAATTTACACTGAGGGTCAAAGCACGGTTGTTATAAGGAATAATGTAGCATGGAAAAACAGGAGATTCCCCGCAAAACGAAGTTACTAATATCAAAGATATGCCTTAATTTGTGTTAGACATACCTGAATGTATGCTTGGAGCAGAGTACTGCATAAAAATTAATCATGGATTATGGAAAAAACAAGAGGGGAATCGGAGCATTGTAAATGCGGTGCTATTGACGGATGTTTAAACTAGGTGAACTCGTAACAGAAGAACTATCGAACATC
The DNA here is from genome assembly GCF_021461385.2 of Schistocerca piceifrons. Classification (NCBI taxonomy): domain Eukaryota; kingdom Metazoa; phylum Arthropoda; class Insecta; order Orthoptera; family Acrididae; genus Schistocerca; species Schistocerca piceifrons. The sequence continues at coordinate 24,241,823 of NC_060148.1, read as the reverse complement.
TCTGCAGAATAGGTGAGGATAGTGTGATATGTGAAAAACTGTGACAAGTACAAGGGTCAGCAGAGTAAGTTATATTTGAAGGCATCAGGGAATAACCGCTGTGGAACTAGAGGTGGTTGCTGAGGTTAAAAACTGTAGGGAAAGACAGAGATAGGAAGACGTGTAATTGTGGACTCTGGGAGCTCATGGCACTGCAAATCTGCTGCTCAGACAGACAGACACATTGTCAACAGAAGGCAGAGTTTCCCCTTTGCATGTCTGTGGTTACCGAGACTGGCTGTTACAGCAGACTACAGTGGGGCAACCAAGGTGGTGCACACCCTGGCAAGCTGAGGCTCTGCTGGCGTTTGCTTCTGTTTGGTGATTGCCGAGTATATTTCTTGTTACTAACAGAAACTATAGCAAATTATTGGGTTCTTTCTCCTCTCTCATTCCTGACAAGCACCAAAAATGGTCTCATAAATGTGTGTGACCTCTGCTAGACCATTCCAATGCATCTAAAGTAATAGACATTTATCTCATCTGACAGTGTTACACATTCAGTGCACTCATACTCTCCCCATCACTAAATTTTCTGGGCATGACATTGTCTGAATTATTGAAACTTCCTGGCAGATTAAAACTGTGTGCCGGACCGAGACTCGAACTCGGGACCTTTGCCTTTCGCGGGCAAGTGCTCTACCAATTGAGCTACCCAAGCACGACTCTCATTCTGGAAACATCCCCCAGGCTGTGGCTAAGCCGTGTCTCCGCAATATCCTTTCTTTCAGGAGTGCTAGTTCTGCAAGGTTCGCAGGAGAGCTTCTGTAATGTTTGGAGGGTACGAGCCGGGGTACTGGCAAAAGTAAAGCTGTGAGGACTGGGCTTGATTCGTGCTTGGGTAGCTCAGTTGGTAGAGCACTTGCCCACGAAAGGAAAAGGTCCCGAGTTCGAATCTCGGTCCAGCAGACAGTTTTAATGTGCCAGGAAGTTTCATATCAGCGCACACTCCGCTGCAGATTGAAAATCTCAGTCTGAATTATTGTTGGCATTGGTTTGCTGGTCTTGATGAATAAGACACTGAACTGTTGACAATAACTATTTTTCCTACCAACCTATTCTGAACTAACCTCTCTTCCATGGTACTATGATCTAGTCGTGGGGATACCACCTCTGATTGTATGTTTTGATTTTATTCCCAGTTCACTTTGCTGACCCTCATTAAATCTAGACTGAGCATTTACACTTTGCTTTTCAGTATTTATATCTTATCTACCATATAATGTTGTGTGCACGCGCATGTGCGTGTGTGTTTTGAGGGAACTCACCGCATTTGAGAGACTGTGGCCTCATCAGGTGGAGGAGTCGTGGGCCGCGCAGCAGCAGGTGTCTGGCGAGGTGCGCTGGCAGAGGTGGCGGTGGCAGCGGTGGTGGTGGTGGTGGTGGTTGTGGTTGTGGTGCTGGTGGTAGTGGTGGTCCTCAGCTCTGTAACGACTGGTGCACTGCACATACAGAGAGGCAGGGTGTGAGCTGGCTAGGCGTGTCCTCGTGGGGATGTGGAGGTGGCTCACTATGGCCAGCACTGCTGAGGGACCATCCACACAGGGGATAGGGCTCCAGTTAATACAAATGAATTACCAGTAAGCTAATAACAATCAGTTGTACCATCCGAGCTTTCCACGGCAGTCGCTCAACCCCGTACAACAGGTAGTTCAAATCTAAGTGCAGCCAGAAGGTACATACAACGCCCAATACTTGCACAAAACATAATTACAGAATTACTGGACAGGTTAGCTCAGGTGCTGTCGCCATCGAAACTATCCAAACGGCCTGAATTCCACTCCACCTAAATTGTATGATGATGATGAAGTCCCATATTCCTTGACAGAGTGTAGGGGAACGACGAATGCACCCACATAATGTTACTGTCTTGCAGTTCCTCTGATCTCTTTTCGATATGGGCATTTCACTCTACAAAATGATTACTAAAAGATCCCACTTGAAGCAACTGATTTGTAACACTGAGTCCACAATCAGACTAATATCACGATAATGTGAATATCGAAACCTGTTATAATTAGATGGCAGCTTGTAAACTCAAGTTTATTGCAATAAATGACTTTTTGGAAACTAAGTTTCAACTTGAAATTAAGTGACGAAAACATTTGTATTAAGACTACCATCCAGGATTCCAACTGAGCACCTATTGTCTCTGTTAACTAAGTACGAAAGATCTTAAATATCATTTCAGCCACAGGTAACCATGTGTGTATGTGTGCATGTTGGAATGTTGAAATGGCTTCGCATTGTGTTCGATGATTCAAACCTAGCAACTAATAGGATTGTTAACTAAGTGCAGTAATACATTACATATCCAAATATAGCAATATGAGAATCTGAACTGTCGAGAAAAAGTATTTTGTTCCTTTACTGGGATCTGAATCCACCACTTCTCATTGTTTTCTAACCACAAATACATGTTAAACGCTTAGTTTAGCTGTAGCAGGATGTGCCCATATATATACTGGAAATAACCTAACAGAACATTCTGTGTAGGGTGGGAATCTATCCCCGTGTGCTGCATGCACCATCGTTGTTGACTGCACACAAGATGATGATGATTATCGAATTCTTTTTCGCCACTTGCTACGAGGTACGTGTTTTAACTTTTCAAGCAATCATTTAAAGTTTTGTGTGACAGACTTGAAATCGACACCAGCTGTCATAGTTGACAAGACATGCAGAGGCGATAAAAATCAAAATTGCTTTTCTCCTCTGGTTTTATGTGCACGACAACGAAAATCATTGCAGACAACCATGAATACAATGGATGCTAATAACTATGGACATATCCGTGGGAAGAACTTCGTAACACAAAAGAGCTTCATTACACCAGATGTGTACTGTTACATTCTGAGGACTCACATTAGCCTCTGATTTTACATTTTTTTGTCAGGACCAAACATTTTTGTTTTATGAAGGTAAATCCAAATAGTTCAAATGCCCATCCAACCATCCTGTTTTAAGTTTTCCTTTATTTTCTTAAACTAAGCAATGCAAATACTGTGACCTTTCCTTTGAAATGGCACTATCTATTTCCTTTCTAACATTTGAGAGCTGTAGATTCTACTTTGTCTCTAATGGTCTTGCAGTCGATGGGATGTTTGACACTTAATTACTTCTTTCTTTCTTCCTCAACATTTCCTATTGAATTAAAGTGCCGCATGATGGCTAATTGGTCACATTTCAAAACATTTGGCAGTAATTGATTGAGCCATACTGGTAAAACCAACCAACTGAAAATGAGAAAATTATTTCCTGACGTAATTTCTTTGACACACTTACCACATACGTGCACAAAATAATACAACAAAACAAACATTTCCAGAATACAAAAGGACTCACAAGCTGAAAACTTACAAACACACTCAACAAACACACACTGAGAAGACCACACAGAAAAGAACCAGATGGTACACCATGACCTACACACATAAACTAACACACATAAGCAGAGCCAAAATAAAAAAAATACCACACACACACACACACACACACACACACACACGTACACAAACAGATGACATACTTCAATAATTACACTCGAAAGTTTGGCAATAACATTCGATCTTTGGTAAAAAGATTTGACAGTCGGCAACAGAAACCAAAACATTGCATTGAAACAATCTTTCAGTTCATAGTGCTGTGGAGTGTGGGAAAAAACTGCAAATTGGCATTCATAAGAAGAACAACACCAAAAATGCAATGGAAGTGTAATATGTAAGAAATTGTCCACACAACCTGTAAGTACAGTTCAAAACATTACTACTTAATAGGAAATACCAACCACCAGACCTGTTTATAACCTATAGGCACAGTGACAAAAATGTAAGTTAAATAGCTAACATATGTACATATTCCAGGCCACTGATAACGCCTTGCACAAAATAAACTCAAAACGCGTATGGCACTAAAATTGTGTTTTATTCAGTTGCTGTCAGATGGTCCATAAGTAAAAATTATCAATATACTGTGACGCACAAAATACTTCATGCACCATTTTCGAAGGTTTAAACAACAATCCTCATGACCTTCAAGAGTACAATATTCAATAAGTCACTCCATGAATACTTTATAGCTACAAATAAAAAATTATGATTGATAAATATACTTATTCCAACCTGCATGACAACATGTCAGACAAAAGTCTATGATATTATGCATGAATCTACCTGTTTCAGTTAAATTATGGGTGGTCCTTTTAGGCTACATGCATCAATGTAGTATGCTACATGAGGAAAATTTATGGGCTTTCCTACGCACTTGCACGGTACATTTTTAGGCCTCCTTTTTCCACATGGAATTTATATGGAGGGATTATCTGTGCTACATGAGCTACATTTACTAAAGACAAGCCTCGTCTTTGCCAAGATTGATGGTGTTAATAATAACAGAAGAAATTATAATAATGCATCTCTTCTTTTAGTAAAATTATAAGCCTCTATCACAATAATAAAGAACTAGAAAATAATTAACGTTCCTTGACACAATGGCACACTACTGCAGTTACAAATGTGACAATGGAGAACATTCTGGAAGTTTGATTGATACTTGTTGCTGAGTTTGTTTTGTACGATCTAGTGTTTGTGTAACTTAAACTCTTACAAGATCACAGCAGCTCAGGTGGGGAAAAACCACTTCCTGCAGAAATTTCTGTAGCCTACAATAATGCCAGTAGTGCAGCTGACAATTATGTGATTTTATTTCAGTGATTACAAAAACAACTCTAAAGTACATATTAGGTAGCTGAGGCAACTAGTGGCCATTGATATGGATTAACAAGGAAAAGAATGTTTTGTAAAGGCTGTAATGAACCTCCAGGGAAACGGAACGCTCATCCAGTGACTAGGAAAACAGTGGCACTGCACTGAAAGTAGTTTGGTGGTCTGTTAAAATTTCTCTACCTTCATTTGCTTAAGCTCTGTGTTCGAGTCACTGATCAGCCAAACACTTAACAAGTATTAACAGACCCTCTTTGCCTCCGGTGACTTCTGTTGAACAACATAAGGTTCCACTTTCCTTCCTAATCTACAATAAAGCCGACACTCCTTCACTACCTGCTGGAGGAGAGTCGGTGTATGTTGGGCCATGACAGAGGCAGACGTCCGGCTAGTGGAAGCTCATCATTAACCTTTCTTGCACCAGAAATTTTACTTCATCCCTGAAACAATTGTCATGTAAAGTCACAGCACACTTATTTGAACTTGCAATGTTGAAAATGTTGGTGCTGAACTGGGAATCTAACTTGGATATCTCTTTCTGCCATTTTGAACATTTTTCGGACAATACAGTTCCATCGTTTTGTTGGGTCCCCAACATTCCATAGTTATCCAGGTTTCAATGAAAGGGGAAGGTCTGGTTTTAAACACTGGTTGGGTACAAAAATTTTTGCTGTGTGATTTCAAGTTGTAGCATTCGCACTGCAAGTAATATGTGGAAAGCAATTATGATTTTTAGCATTTGTGCATGCAATGTCAACAATAACAATTCGTGCCAATTTTGACCCTGAAACAGGCAGAGAACTTTTTATCCTATCATTTCAGATTTATAAATTCCAGTCCTAGTGGCTGGTGGAAAAGTATTTGACAGGTGTGTAGCCAGTGGTGATAGCATATACAGGGTTAAGAGTCCCAGTCAGCACAGAACTTTTCCTCGCATAATTTCTAGTTCAGACATGAGCATATCTCACTGGTGGTGAAATAAACCGACATTGTGTATCTATATGTGGCTAGAAAACAACATGATATATGCTGGGTTCAAAACGCAGCAGGGGAATACTTTGGTGTATAATCATTTCAGTTTCATCATCCCTCTAGCGGTGAAAAATTTCGATACATAAAATTATAACAGTTTATTGTGCTTCATTCACAATCCCTACCCAAAACAAAACTTTATGCCCCATCATATCAAGTTTGAAAAAGTGCATATGATGTCACATGCAGTTACAATGATAGTTAAGATCTGTAGTGACCGGATTGGAGTCCTGGATCGCAGTCCAATACAAAAGCATGTAGTTTGAAGCTGAATCTTGCTTTTTGAAATCTCATTTATTGTAATTCACTTCAGTTTACAAGCACTGAGGACCGTCATCTCTGGTAAAGGGCTTTCTGATATTTACATTACTGTGGTATTGGTTTTCATATGGACGATAATAGACAAAGTGCAAGAAAGTTATGTGGCTGCATACAAACCAGGTGGAACGCAGTTCAGGAAATTTGGCTGCTTCTGAGCATGTTAACACATGCATATAAATTTGACAGGCACGACATTCGTCTGATTGTCAAACATTTCGTATTGTAATTAATGTGATACTTTGATCATCAGACATCGTTCAAAGCCTGTCTTAAAACTGGTCTTTGAAAGGTACAGCTACAAAATGGTTGACAGCGTGTTTCAAATTGAGCTGGAGAAGGAATTCAGTACAGCGGGCAGTAAGGCAGGGTGAACCTCGTGATTTGACAACAGAAAGAGGCTGTGGTTGTGCAACAGTTACGTGTCATAACAGTATTACCACATTCGTCTAAATTTCATTCATTAAATATGGTTGACAGGAATTTAAGTATTTTTCAAGTGAGCATCCTCACTTTGTAAGCACACATGAAACCATGGGGTAGTTGAAGTAAGCTGTGTCATTCCCCAGTGATGGAAAAACACACACTAATGTGTGTGTGTGTGGGGGGGGGGTGATGAGCAATGTTTGTGATTGATGATGTAAGTTGTGCTGTGAACTTGCTACTGAAATAAAATTATGTTTTGTCCTCCACATACAGTAGGTGTGAATGGTAAATTCCGTAAGAATTTGATGTCTATCTAGAAGGGCTGGCATGGATACAAGGGGGAGTAGGATGAACATGGGATAGTGAGACATCCTCCCCAAAAAATGGGAAAACACTGTATCACTTCACTGTGTGAAGTGGACACTGTATGAAGTAAAAAATAATTCTGCTTACACGTGGTTTTATACATCTTATTTTAATTATTGTTAAAATCATAGGCACCTGTCGTGTATAAAATTTGAGTGTGACACTTTGTATAATTTTGAGAGGTTGGGGGGGGGGGGGGGGGTTGAGTGGAATCATTGAAAGACAGAGGCAGTTCCAGAACCAAACATTGTGTATCTGTCTGTAAGTGACACCCAATAGTGTGGGAAGTATGAGGCAGTGAACTAGGTGAAGATCACGACAAGAATCTATTATACATCATGAAGAGAATTTTTAAAATGTACACAAAGATTACTGCTAGTAAAAAGATTCCCGTTAACAAAAATTTTTTCAAACATAAGAGCTTGAGTAATTTCCCACAGCGTGCATAACGAGTTTGGAATAATATAATGTTTTAAATTTTTTTCAAGAATGTAAACAATTGTAATATGTTTGTTGTTTAAACAAGGAATTTTGATGTTAATCTTTATTGAATAAAAGAGAAAGACACTGAATGATTTACAACACTGGCTCTATGTTCATTACAATTGGTTCAGGGAATGCACAGTGTCATCTCGAACACAAGATTTCTGATATGTCAAATAGCACATAAAATACTACATCATCAATCATCAATCATCATCTAAGACTGATTATGCCTTTCAGTGTTCAGTCTGGAGCATAGCCCCCCTTATACAGTTCCTCCATGATCCCCTATTCAGTGCTAACATTGGTGCCTCTTCTGATGTTAAACCTATTACTTCAAAATCATTCTTAACTGAATCCAGGTACCTTCTCCTCGGTCTGCCCCGACTCCTCCTACCCTCTACTGCTGAATCCATGAGTCTCTTGGGTAACCTTGCTTCCCCCATGCGTGTAACATGACCCCACCATCTAAGCCGGTTCGCCCTGACTGCTATATCTATAGAGTTCATTCCCAGTTTTTCTTTGATTTCCTCATTGTGGACACCCTCCTGCCCTTGTTCCCATCTACTAGTACCTGCAATCATCCTAGCTACTTTCACATCCGTAACCTCAACCTTGTTGATAAGGTAACCTGAATCCACCCAGCTTTCACTCCCATACAACAAAGTTGGTCGAAAGATTGAACGGTGCACAGATAACATAATCTTGGTACTGACTTCCTTCTTGCAGAAGAGAATAGATCATAGCTGAGCACTCACTGCATTAGCTTTGCTACATCTCGCTTCCAGTTCTTTCACTATGTTGCCATCCTGTGAGAATATGCATCCTAAGTACTTGAAACCGTCCACCTGTTCTAACTTTGTTCCTCCTATTTGGCACTCAATCCGTTTATATTTCTTTCCCACTGACATTACTTTCGTTTTGGAGATGCTAATCTTCATACCATAGTCCTAACATTTCTGATCTAGCTCTGAAATATTACTTTGCAAACTTTCAATCGAATCTGCCATCACAACTAAGTCATCCGCATATGCAAGACTGCTTATTTTGTGTTCACATATCTTAATCTCACCCAGCCAGTCTATTGTTTTCAACATATGATCCACAAATAATAAGAACAACAGTGGAGACAGGTTGCAGCCTTGTCCTACCCCTGAAACTACTCTGAACCATGAACCCAACGCCTCCTATTCCATAATCATGTAGAACAGACAATAACTTCCTCCTAGGAACCCGGTCATATGCCTTTTCTAGATCTATAAAGCATAGATACAATTCCCTGTTCCACTCATAACACTTCTCCATTATTTGCCGTAAGCTAAACATATATGGTCCTGACAACCTCTAAGAGGCCTAAACCCACACTGATTTTCGTCCAATTGGTCCTCAACTAATACTCGCACTTTCCTTTCAACAATACCTGAGAAGATTTTACCCACAACGCTGATTAAAGAGATACCTCTGTAGTTGTTACAATCTTTTCTGTTTCCATGTTTAAAGATTGGTGTGATTACTACTTTTGTCCAGTCTGATGGAACCTGTCCCGACTCCCAGGCCATTTCAATTATCCTGTGTAGCCATTTAAGACCTGACATTCCACTGTATTTGATGAGTTCCGACTTAATTTCATCCACCCCAGCTGCTTTATTGCACTGCAATCTATTGACCATTTTCTCCACTTCCTCAAACGTGATCCTATTTCCATCATCATTCCTATCCCATTCTACCTCGAAATCTGAAACATTACTGATCGTATTTTCACCTACATTGAGCAACTCTTCAAAATATTCCCTCCATCTGCCCAAGGCATCCACAGGATTCACCAGCAGTTTTCCTGACCTGTCCAAAATACTTGTCATTTCCTTCTTAGCTTCCTTTCAAAGACTGCTAATTACACTCCAGAATGGTTTTCCAGCAGCTTGACCCAATGTCTCCAACCTGTTTCCAAAGTCTTCCCAAGATTTCTTCTTGGATGCTGCAATTATCTGTTTGGCTTTGTTTCTTTCTTCAACATAACTTTCTCTGTCTACCTGGGTTCTGGTATGTAGCCATTTTTGATACGCCTTCTTTTTCCTTTTACAGGCTGCCTTGACTGTATCATTCCACCAAGCTGTTTGCTTCCTCCTACTTTTACACACTACTGTTCCAAGACATTCTTTAGCCACTTCTAGTACTGCGTCCCTGTACCTTGTCCATTCCTTTTCCAATGACTGTAATTGACTACATTCAACTAACTGGTACCTTTCTGAGATCGCTGTTATGTACTCTTGCTTGATTTCATTACCGTGAAGTTTCTCCACTCTTATCCTCCTACATATGGACCTGACCTCCTGCACTTTCGGCCTCACAATCCCAATTTCACTGCAGATTAAATAATGATCAGTGTCATCAAAGAATCCCCTGAATACACGTGTGTCCCTCACAGCCTTCCTGAATTCCTGATCTGTTATCATATAGTCAATGACAGATCTGGTTCCCCTGCCTTCCCAAGTATACCGGTGAATGTTCTTATGTTTCAAAAAGGAGTTTGTGATTACTAAGCCCATACTGGCACAGAAATCCAAGAGTTGTTTCCCGTTCCTGTTGGCCTCCATATCCTCTCCAAATTTACCCATAACCTTTTCATACCCTTCTGTTCGATTTCCAATCCTAGCGTTAGAATCACCCATGAGCAGAACACTGAAATACTGCATAAGTATTAAAATCTAAATGAAAAATAAATTATCATTTATTAGTGTTAGTGGCTATTAGACTTGTATGAACATATGTAACTGTAAGATGGTGCAGAAAAATGGTAACTCTGGTCGCACAGCCACTTTAAGCATCACAGACTATCAGAGGTGGAACAGCAACAACAATGGATGGGATAGATAATGTCATAAGGTGTGCCACAGGAGAATGGAAGCCTGTAGTGTTCACTGGGTGGCTATAGTAAAGCCATAGATCCACTGAAACACACACACACACACACACACACACACACACACACACACACACACACACACACACACACACAGGGGTGGACACCTGTTCGTCGAATACACAGTAAGGCACGGTATTCTGTGTGTCACAGAAGGGAACGTATCCAAGCACTGCGTGAGCTTTATGTAATGCTGAGTACAGAGGCGAACAAAATGAGGTGGGAAGATTTAATTTTATGGGACCAGCTGGAACTGCTGGTAGGTCTGGCCTGTGATGCTGCGAGGTGGTCTCAGTCTGCAAGAGGTGTGAGCAGCCAGACACTGGAGCACCGATGCTTACTTCACCTGGTTTTCTGAACATCTTCCATACAAGCCCTCCCAGCAGAGCATTCTTTTATATTATGTGCCTTTAGAGCAATTAACATCTTCCGTGTACTGTCTGGATTTGGAGAGAACTAAGAATTATCTTGGAATAGTTACTGGCATATGGCTTGCACGTGGAAAGAAAGTGACAGACAACTATGTAACAGCCAAAGCTGTAATACTAAGGTGTGAATAACGATTACTCGGATAGTCTCCTTTACTACACAAAGAAAATTCCACAGGTCAACATCAGCAATATAAAATTGTAGATAAGTTGCCGCCCTCCTCTAATCATTCTGCAGTACACTACCTTGCTCGAGGTGTCGATTGTAAGTGACTTTGTCATCATCTTCATGCAGTGTGGCACTATTCAAAGGTGTCTCATTGTCATCAGCCACAGAACCAATGGACAACTTTAGAGACCACTTCATGGGAACAGGGCTACAGCAACCCGTACAGGCTGCCAGTTGCAAACTACACCCATCACTGTGTCTGAGCCTGTGCTGGGCAATACAGCTTTGTGTCCACAGCAGTCTGCCTCATGCTCTATTCACACAGTGAGTGTACCCTCTGTCATGACAGTTGATGCTAAAACCTAAACAACCACTTTCTGTATACATGTAGTTTAATATAATGCCCACAAACTGGCTCTTTGATGGCTTTTGTTAGCTAACATACCTGGTAATGAACACTGTTCAGTTTAGGGGTTCGCTGAAACTGCTACACGAGGGTAATGATAGCATTGTGAGCTATCGTGAAATGACTGTCTATGATGGTGTATTTTACAGCAGACACACGTCTACGAAAATTCAGTGGGAAAAATTATACAGTTGGAAATACACACACCTAGAACCGAGAGACACTAATCAGTGGGATCAGTGGGTTGTCTCACACTTACCTGGTTTGTGGTGGTGGATCGTACAGCAACCGGCTCACTTCGATCAAGTCTTCCGGCTGCTTCCGCATGGCATCTGCCCACCCCTGAGTGGCCATCACCTCGAAGGGACAGGTCTTAATAAATTCGATGGCGGCTCGCCTGAGGTCACTGCAGGAGTGGCGGACTGCGAGGACGGCAGCGGCCGCCGCGGTCTCGACGGTCAGCTGAGCGGCCACCTGCCGCTCGCACTCCGCCTTCAGCCCCGACGCCCCGTATTTATCTGCTGCAGCCAGCAGCTGGGGGGCCGTGCCGGGCAGCTGGGGGGCCCGCTGGGTGTACAGGTAGGAGACCAGCTGCCTCAGCACCGGGCCCCCGAGGTCGGCAATCCTCACCACGCCGGTGCTCGCCTCGAGGGTGTCGTGGGCGAACATGGCCGCGAACACAGGGCTCCTGTCCGCCAGGACGGCCCTGTGCACCACCAGCCGAGTCTCACCTGCCTCGAGTATCACCATGGCGTCGTCCCCGGCGTCCAACAGGTCCCCCAGGTCCACAGCCACCGTCTCTGTGATGTCCTTAACTGCTTCCATTGCGGACGATTCTGAAACACGGCAACACGGAGCAGCCCTTTCAGCATACAGGTGACTGATAATACTTCTACGAGTGACAGCCACATCTGTCTCCAGCGACAGTTGATAAATACAGGGTGAGTCACCTAACGTCACCGCTGGATATATTTCGTAAACCACATCAAGTACTGACGAATCAATTCCACAGACCGAACGTGAGGAGAGGGGCTAGTGTAATTGATTACTACAAACCATACAAAAACGCACGGAAGTATGCTTTTTAACACAAACCTACGTTTTTTTTTAAAATGGAACCCCGTTAGTTTTGTTAGCACATTTGAACATACAAACAAATATGTAATCAGTGCCGTTTGTTGCATTCTAAAATGTTAATTACATCCGGAGATATTGTAACCTAAACTTGACGCTTGAATACCACTCCTCTGTTGTTCAATCGTCTGTATCGGAGAGCACCGAATTACGTAGGGATCCAAAGGGAACAGTGATGGACCATAGGTACAGAAGAGACTGGAACAGCACATTACGTCCACACGCTGACACCTTTTTATTGGTCTTTTTCACTGACACACATGTACATTACCATGAGGGGTGAGGTACACGTACACACGTGGTTTCCGTTTTCAATTGCGGAGTGGAATAGTGTGTCCCGACATGTCAGGCCAATAGATGTTCAATGTGGTGGCCATCATTTGCTGCACACAATTGCAATCTCTGGCGTAATGAATGTCGTACACGCCGCATTACACCTGGTGTAATGTCGCCGCAGGCTGCCACAATACGTTGTTTCATATCCTCTGGGTTGTAGGCACATCACGGTACACATTCTCCTTTGACGTATCCTACAGAAAGAAGTCCAGAAATGTAAGATCAGGAGAACGGGCTGGCCAATTTATGCGTCCTCCACGTCCTATGAAACGCCCGTCGAACATCCTGTCAAGGGCCAGCCTAGTGTTAATTGCAGAATGTGCAGGTGCACCATCATGCTGATACCACATACGTCGACGCGTTTCCAGTGGGGACATTTTCGAGGAACGTTGGCAGATCATTCTGTAGAAACGCGATGTATGTTGCAGCTGTTTGGGCCCCTGCAATGAAGTGGGGACAATGTTTCAAGCGTCAACTTTAGGTTACAATATCTCCGTATGTAATTAACATTTTACAATGCAACAAACGGCACTGATTACGTATTTGTTTATATGTTCAGATGTGCTAACAAAACTAACGGGGTTCCATTAAAAAAAACAACGTAGGATTGTGTTAAAAAACATACTTCCGTGCATTTTTGTATGGTTTGTATTAATTACACTAGCCCCTCTCCTCACGTTCGGTGTGTGGAATCGGTTCGTCAGTATTTGATGTGGTTTACGAAATATATCCAGCGGTAACGTTAGGTGACTCACCGTGTACAGTCCATCCTTAGTCGGTTCCAGCAGTATCACACCCTTTCTGTCCGACTGATGCCATTGGTGAATAACAGCAGATCTTTAATAATACCATTTTCAAGCTTTACCTTTTCTTTCGGCATATTTCATTTGGAGAACAAGCTCCAGAAGCGGCAAGGACATTATTTCCATCTTTTTTTCTACAGTGCAATGTTATTTGGTATGGAAATGGTTTGAAATAGACGTCTACCAAAATACTAAATAGGCTGTACAGAACTATAGTATTACTCTATTCAACGAGATGTTCTCTTTACTTCTCCTGTTATTCAAGAAAACAACACTGTTTTATGACCTGAATCTGTATTATTCGTCATTTAACAAGCAGTCATGCGTGTACCCTTGCAGGAGTTGCTTCACACAGGGGATGAAGCCCGTGCGTCGGGAGACTGACGTGCGTTCACAGTGAAAGGTCGTGAAGTGGGTTCAGCCGAGTACGTAGTTCAAATTGTCATCCACCAGGGTACAGTAGCGGACAGACACATTCAACAAACAGTGAATTGTACTGTTTATTTCTTGAAGGATTTTTCTTTTATGGTTGTACAGTTTTGTGTATGTTTTTAGTAGTGTGGATGATGTGTGAATGTGGTCTAAAGTAAATATGTAGATCACTGTTATAGTGACAAACGCCGTACGAAGTAACGTGAGAAATTTTTAATACACTGTGAATTAAGACGGGGAATTTTGTATTATAGTGTGTCAAGTATGTTTATGGTAAAGGGAAGCTAATTTCAGTGTAAATGTAAACAGTTAATAATGTAAAGTATAAATAAAGTATCAGAATGTCAAATATTTTGGAAAAAAGTACAGTTCGAGTGTGTTGTTTATTGATTTGTTAGTCATGAAAAAAGCGCGCTAACACAGGAGAATAATATTTTTGTATTGGCCTTAATGCAGACTGAGCAATCACAACAGAGTATTCTTCACGCATCTCTTCTCTTGCAAATGGAGAATGCTTACACCAATCCAAGAAGTCAGATCCCAGCCTTTCAATGGTACGGTCGTGTGTAGTATGAGCTCCGAAGGAAGTAGTCGTTTGCCAGTTTCATGTCTGCATGTGCTACATGTCTCAAAAGTGCTTTACAGTGAAGGTAAATAAATTCATTCATAGCGGCATCAACGAGCAGCAATACGGCAGGGCAGCGCTACCAACTTACACGACAAGCGGGGACCCTGAAACTGGGACGGCGGCAGACGGAGGAGGTCTGACACTCAGTTTCTGCACGCCGAGGCTGCAGCATTCGACGAAAGATGAGTTTGTTAGAACTGTTTTGTGTGTGTGTGTGTGTGTGTGTGTGTGTGTGTGTGTGTGTGTGTGTGTGTGTGTGTGTGTGTGTGTGTGCGCGCGCGCGAGCGAGCTGCAGACTGAGTAACATGGTAAGTGATAAAGATTTTGTAAATACGAAAAAAGAAGGATTCTCATTCAGTGGAAGTGCTTCACAAACTAGCACGCTTGAACAGAGAGGAGTAGATGTTAAAGTAAAAGAGGAGGTTTTTGAGGATGTTTCTTTGTTATTTACGGACGGTGAAGTAGACTTTGCTTCAAGTACGTCAGTTGATGTAACTAGTGGAGACAATGAAGATCCTGAAAGTCACATTAAGCCGGCCAGAGTGGCCGAGCGGTTCTAGGCCCTACAGTCTGGATCCGCGCGACCGCTACGGTCGCAGGTTCGAATCCTGCCTCGGGCATCTATGTGTGTGATTTCCTTAGGTTAGTTAGGTTTAAGTAGTTCTAAGTTCTAGGGGACTGATGACCACAGCAGTTAAGTCCCATAGTGCTCAGAGCAATTTGAAAAAAAGTCACATTACGCATGAAATTGGTAAAAATCAATTGCATGATGACAATATTGGTAGTGTTACTGAATCAAATGTGGATACCAAATTCGGAATGGTACCGAAGGAAAATGATACACAGGGAACAGTAAAGCAGAAAATAGAACAAAGAGGATATGTTTGCAGCATTAATGGATTCTATGAAAGATGGACATACTAATTTGGCTGAAACAACTGATCAGAACATCAATGGAAAACTTGAAAAGCAGACTGCGGTTTTAAAATATATGTGGGAAAATGATCTGAAGTCGTTAGAAAGTAAAGTGGATGGCAAAATTTCTGAAGTTGAGAATAACTGCCAACAATCCACTAGAACTGTAGAAAAAGAATTAACAGATGCCTTGAAAAAAGTTGCTATTGGAAACAAACAAAGGGCAGATGTGATAAAAGATAGAGTGCAGAAAGTAGGTCAAAACAACGGCGGTAGTGTGTGTGTGTGTGTGTGTGTGTGTGTGTGTGTGTGTGTGTGTGTTTTAAGATCACAAACTCTTAGGCAGTAAAATCAGTTCTGAATATGCCAAATGTATGACTGAAGTAAGAAGTGTGTCCGACTGAATGGGCGAGACAGAAGAAAATGTTCTTCAGCTAAATAACCAGGTAGAAGAGGTTGAAAATAAGTCTGGTGAGCACAGCAGTAGATTATGCCAAGTTGAAACTAACCTCAGATATGGAACAAAGAGTAGTGGGTGTAGTTTTGTAGCAGCATTATCTGAAATATATGTCGCTAACAGGCAGTTTTGATTCAACAGAAAATGTACATTCAAAAGAATTTTGGAATGACTTCGAAGGAGTTCTACCTAGTTTGTGGCCAGACAGACAAAAAATAGGGTTCATTACCTCTCAATTCTAGGAAGAGGCTAGAATTTGGGGGGTTATTGCTACTAAACAGTACGATATTCTATATATATTTAAAGAGGCGTTTTTTAAAGAATTTTGGGGCAAGCAAAAACAAATGAAGTTGCTAAATAGCTTCTGGGCTAGGGAAAGGTTTAATCCCAGGAAGGAAAGCTTAAGAAAGTTTGCGTTAAAGTGGACGACAAACTTTTCATATTTAAACAACAAAGCCGAGACAGAAGAAATTGTTATGGGCCTGGAAGGTAAATTGCCCATGAACTGGCGAAACAAAATTATTGCAGCGCCTAGGGATGACGTTTATAAATTCATTGCTGTTTGGAGAGAGTTGACAAGTTGTTCCATGAGGAGGAGCATGCAAATCGTAACATCAGACCACCAAATAATGCAGAACCGCGGCAGAATGCAAACGTTAACAGAATTGGTGTGAACCCCGTTAACAGCGGCAGGTGGCGCTACCCAGCAAATGACAGGCGAAATAATGGGGAGCAGGTGCTCAATTATCGGCCGTATTCTCCGGTGCGAGAGGATGATGATGCGCCAAGGTGACAGCAAATGGTGGTAAACTTAAGAAATGGTACAGAATCCGTTAAACTAAATGCCGTCTGTGAAAGGGCTAGCGTTTACAAGATGGGAAGTAGTAATTTGAACCCGCTAGCAAAACCCTTTGTACGTGTTAGAACTAAACAGACAGGGACTGTGAGTGAGGAGCAGAAGAAGGTAGTAACAACAGACGAAACGAGCTATATGCACACATCTGTACATTTAACGGAGGTCTAGGAGATTTTTTGGACAGACACAAAATAAGCACTGTATTGCAGACGAAACGGGTGATGAATTAGCGGAGAACGTCCTTAGCAACCAAGTTGAAGTCTAGTCATGTTCTGGGGAAGGAATAAGTACAGAAGCTGCAGAATTATAAGAGATTGGTGATGTCAGTATAGAAGAAATACTATTGTCTATAAATGACATTTGTGAGGCTATAAGGGAGAGGCAGGAAAATTGTGACCAAAATGGCGGTCAGCCAACTAATCATGAAAGAGAGAGAGAGAGAGAGAGAGAGAGAGAGAGAGAGAGAGATTGGGGGGGTGGGTGGGGAAGGAGAACACGGAGAATGGCGAAACGCCGGAAAAAAATTTTTGAGCTGTCATTAGTGAACAGAATAAATAGTATGGGGGAGAAAAGTGATGTGGGTAATTCTGCAAAAATCTGTGTAATTTCTGGAAACATGGAAGATTTCGATAGAAGAGAGGTTGTGAACGATTTTTTGGAGCAGGGTTCTGACACCAGCAATGAAGGGAAGGTGTTGAGTCAGCCAGTAATCAGTCTGCAAGTGTGGAACGAAGAAGTGCAGTGCTTGGCAGATAGTGGCAGTGGTTTACGTGCTGTGGGTAAAAGTTTGTTAGGATCGTTGCCAAATAGAAATGAAGTTGTAATAATGCCAGTAACGGGGCTGCAGATAATTGTAGCTACAGGAAAAGTTGAAAACCTGTTAAACAGGAAGTTCTGTTGCGATTGAAAATAAATCGTGTACTCCATGACTTCCTTATAATCGCTGATCGATGTATAAAAATGCCAATTGGCGTAGATTTCTTTAACCAGTACAAAGGGAGATTAAGTTTTAATGAAAATGTATTTTTTGAAAGTAATAGAAAATGACTTAACATTTAAACTAGTTGCCCATCCAGCGGAAATAGTAATTTTATTTCCTCAAAAATGTGAAGGCACGTTTTCACAAACTCACTTTGGACTAAAAAAAGGAAAAAGAACCAAATGTGCAGGACTAGTGGTGTTTACGCTGACCCCCCCCCCCCCCCCCCCCCACACACACACACACACACACACTTAGCGTTAAATGAATGTTGCTTTCGTTCTGTAGAATTTTACTCCTTGTTTTCCACATGGCTAATTTGCGTAACAGAAAAAAATGTTACGCGCAGAAAATTCTTTCTACATCTACATCCATACTCCGCAAGCCACCTGACGGTGTGTGGCGGAGGGTACCCTGAGTACCTCTATCGGTTCTCCCTTCTATTCCAGTCTCGTATTGTTCGTGGAAAGAAGGATTGTCGGTATGCTTCTGTGTGGGCTCTAATCTCTCTGATTTTATCCTCACGGTCTCTTCACGAGACGTACGAGGGAGCAATATACTGCTGGACTCTTCGGTGAAGGTATGTTCTCGAACTTAAACAAAAGCCCGTACCGAGCTACTGACCGTCTCTCCTGCAGAGTCTTCCACTGGAGTTTATCTATCATCTCCGTAACGCGCTAACAGTTTCGCAAACCGTCGACTTTTACACGCATGTTCGGCACAAACTGTTCTCCTGGTTCACCGATGACATTGCAATTCTGTCAGAGACAGCAAAGGACTTGGAAGAGCAGTTGAACGGAATGGACAGTGTCTTGAAAGGAGGGTATAAGATGAACATCAACAAAAGCAAAACGAGGATGATGGAGTGTAGTCGATTGAAGTCAGGTGATGCTGAGGGAATTAGATTAGGAAATGAGACACTTAAAGTAGGAAAGGAGTTTTGCTCTTTGGGGAGCAAAATAACTGATGATGGTCGAAGTAGAGAGAATATAAAATGTAGACTGGCAATGGCAAGGAAAGCGTTTCTGAAGAATAGAAATTTGTTGACATCGAGTATAGATTTAAGTGTCAGGAAGTCGTTTCTCAAAGTATTTGTGTGGAGTGTAGCCATGTATGGGAGTGAAACACGGACGATAAATAGTTTAGACAAGAAGAGAAAAGAAGCTTTCGAAATGTGGTGCTACAGAAGAATGCTGAAGATTAGATGGGTAGATCACATGACTAATGAGGAGGTGCTGAATAGGATTGAGGAGAAGAGGAGTTTGCGGTAGAACTTGATTAGAAGAAGGGACCGGTTGGTAGGGCATGTTCTGAGACATCAAGGGATCACCAATTTAGTATTGGAGGGCAGCGTGGAGGGTAAAAATCGTAGAGGGAGACCAAGAGATGAATACACTAAGCAGATTCAGAAGGATGTAGGCTGCAGTAGGTAGTGGGAGATGAAGAAACTTGCACAGGATAGAGTAGCATGGAGATCTGCATCAAACCAGTCTCAGGACTGAAGACCACAACAACAACAACAACAACAACTAGGAAAATCTTGTTTCGCTAGCTGTCGATAACTCAAGAAATTAGTACCAATGGAGTCAAAAAAAATAAGAAGGGAAGTATAAGTACTGATATATCGCCAAATATAAAGTTCCCTGTGTTTACGAATTAGCAAAATATTCTCCTTGTGTGCTATCATTCGCCAACCTTTCGTTTCGATGTCTCGAGCGGTTTAGGAGATACGAGAGATGTTGCGCGTATTTCATTCTCGCGGGCGTGAGACTGGAAGTGAGCGCGCTACATAGGATCCGTTTTCTCGAGATCGGAGGCAGATAGAGACCTCCTCCCAAGTCTAAACAAAAATTCAGCATGTTGGCTAAATTTCAAACGCAACAACATATGGTTTAACCAAACGGAAAATCATAGCGACCCTTATTTTTCATTGCAGGCTTTTCGAAGTTTGCGTAGCGTCTTACTATAATGTGTATATCGAAATAAGTATGACAATTAGCGAGATTATGGGCACTTGGCCAGGAAGCTGCCATATAACGCTACAAGCAAGTAAAAAATGAAATATTTTTACTGAGTAGTTTCTGCAAAATCGTTTGAGAAAGATTACAGTGTGCGCGGGCTTCGTTTCTGGCAGCGTGGAGCGCCGTCAGCCGGCGCGTGCAAAACACGTGCACGCGTCTCGACCTGCGCTGGACACGCGTGATTCGTGCGCGTCGCGCTGTAGCGTCGTGTCGCGCCCAGGCCTAAAGACGGCCCTTCCTCAGCAACGGGCGGGCTGGCACCAGCGGGGCTCTGCTGGGAGTGCCGCGGACTCGGTGGCGGCAGGAACGCACTGCGGAAGCGTGGAGCAGGAAGGAGGACGCCGACCGCCAATCGACGAACCACATTCACCACAAAACCGTACAATCTGTGTTGTCAAAGTACGCCTGCATGTGAACAATTACATTATTTATACGATCTGAAGGAAACTGTTGTTCCACCCGTAAACCGTAAATTTTAAGTGGTCCCAGTGTTTCCTGTTACGAATGTACCGGTATACTCTCGTCTGCATAATCGTTAATTCGTTACATCGCCCCTTACGCGTAGCAATCAAATCTAAACATGAAGTACTAAAAACTAGTATTGCGATGCATAATGTAGCAGGAATGAGTTACCACCTGCATCTTCAAACCTAAGGCCACTTTACGGTGTGTGGTGGAGGGTATTTCGTGCACCGAGGCCATTCTACTCTGCGCCTCGCTGGCTTCCCGCCCAACCCCGCCGACTATCGCCAGCGTGGCCGCGTGACGTCACCTCCCGCCGCTGCCGACCCTGGACTGGCGACACGCACTTATCTGCACCCACCGCGCGGACGCCCGCTTCCTGCCGACAAACCGCAGTGCTGCAGTGCCGCAGTGCAAGCGTGTCTCCTCGACGCTTTCAGGCCTGCGGCGAAATGAGCGAGACGAGAAAATTCGAGAAACTGCAGCCTACACACGGGCTTAGCGCCGATGACGCCAGCCACGTACCACTCGCGAGCGGCACAGCCAAGGCGGATGCGAGCAGTCAGTGGTACCAGAGTACCCTCTGCCACGCACTGCCACGCGGCTTGCCGGCACGTACATACAGACTTAGGTGTTAGACTTGCAAGTTTGCTGAAAGTCCTACAGCGGCATGAGGTACAGCGCAGAGGTCTCACAAGTCACAACCAGTATAAACCCCACCCCACGCCCGATTCTGTCAAGACTACAACTCGCACTTATACTACACGTGTAATCGATTACTTTACAAATGCGCCACTGTCTCGAATATTTGACGTTATGCATGGAAGCGAGAGAAACTTTTGAGAAGGTTTGAGATAATGTTGAAACTTTGTTGCAAGTTGCCAAGTGCTGTCATTCCCAGACAATGGATGAACGTATCGTGGGTTATTTGGGCTCCACGAGATGCGATGGCAATCTCCGTATCTGTCTCGTTCAGCGTAATACTTGTCTCGCTGTAAGAGGGCTTTAAACACAAGTTTGTACCTCTTAGCGAGCAGTTTACGACATAACTTTTAAATTCGCCGGATAACAGAGTGAAATACTGAGAATAAAACTTTTTTGCCTCCAGAAGTCGTTTGAGGCGCCTTATTTAACGAAATGGGTTCATCTACGTAACTATTTGTAAGAGGCTTGTACAGACGACGTGGGCCATTTGTAGTTTGATGTAGGCTTGTCCATATAAACGAATTTTATTTAGCCAATACGGAGTCTGAAGTATCCTACTTACTTCACCAGAGTACTTTCAGTCACAGTTTCACTTCTAAACATGGAATAAAATTTCCAGAGTGAAATTCCAGAGTGAAATTCCAGAGTGAAATTCCAGAGTGAAATTCCAGAGTGAAATTCCAGAGTGAAATTCCAGAGTGTGCACTGATATTGAACTTCTTGGAAGATTAAAACTGGGTGCCCGACCGAGGCTCGAACTCCCGACCTTTCCCTCTCGCGAGCAAGTGCTCTACCACTTTTTTTTTGCGTTTTGTTCGTTGTTGATCGTTGTGTTTGGTCGTTGCGGACGTCACATGACATCCGGTCTGGTTCGTTTGTTGATCCTTGGACTCACTTTTTTTATTACTGAGGCCAAACAACTCTCTGACCGAACACGCTGAGCTACCGTGCCGGCTTACCTGAGCTACCGAAGCACAACTCAAAACATCTGCTCATAGCTCTACTTCCGCAGCAGAGCACTTGCCCGCGAAAGGCAAATGACCCGAGTTCTCGACTCTCGGCCCGGCACACAGTTTTAATCTGCCAGGAAGTTGCGTGCAATAAAATTTGTTTCGCGAGAGGCCGTGTCGGAGGGAGCAAGTAATTTTCTTTCATTTCTATTCTGTCACTTAGTAGCAAGCTGAGTTTATTGTACCTAAATGAGTTGTGAAATGCATGTTGCTGCCTTTTCAGGTCACTACAACGAAAAAATTTGTTTGTTTTGAGATTAAACTGAGTACATACTGTCAATTGTAACAGCTGTCTGCACTTTGCGGCTCTTTATACTGAATTGAACTATTAGTACCGGCAATAGTTGCAACATTTTTTGCAAACAAATCTCGCACTCTTCAGACAGCACGAGGCGATCGCGCGTCGTCCCCACCTGCTGCTGCTGCTGCGCCCACACGCACACTCGCCCGCCCTCCCGTAGGAAAGCGACTGAGCGCCGCCTCGCTGCCCCACAAGCGGCGGGCCGGGCCGGGGCAGCGGCTCTCAGGTCACGTGACCCCCTCCGCCGCCAGCAACGCCACGACCTTGGCGCTTCGTGGCAGCGTTTCATTCCCTTCTCCGAGAAGCGAGCACACGCAACGCTTACTGCGACAGAACGCTGCCTAACGAATGAACATCTCCGTCGCTCGCTTCTCCCTACGTTCAAAATTGGCTCCGAGCACTATGCGACTTAACTTCTGACGTCATCAGTCGCCTAGAACTTAGAACTAGTTAAACCTAACTAACCTAAGGACATCACACACATCCATGCCCGAGGCAGGATTCGAACCTGCGACCGTAGCGGTTGCTCGGTTCCAGACTGCAGCGCCTAGAACCGCACGGCCACTCCGGCCGGCTTCTCCCTACGTCATCGCCTGTATTTTCCGCAGTTATTTTGATTTCAGTCTTAACCGAGAAGCTCATAGGTCACAAGTACATAACGTAATTAATTCGCATGATCTGGCCATTCATCTTATAGCGTTTCAGTTGACTGCCTGCTGCCCTGGTGTCCATGCAAGAGCTTAAAATTTCCTGTCTGCTCCTATGTACTGCGCAAAGTACGACGGTCGAAATGTTTATTTTGCAGCAGCAGTTTTTGCAGTAAGCGGTAGTAATATTTAACAGTTCGTAATAACAGTGTGTCATCTGTGCTGTGATTGGCTGAGGCAGAACACACTGAGCAGTCGTCGTATCCGGTTTCATACTATCGGCGCTTTGGTGCCACATTTGCTCACTTTGTATTGAAACTTACGTCCAAAGCAAAAAAGGCCACCGAACACTCGATATACCTGCGCAATTTCTTACAATACAACGGCGCAAAATAACCGAATACCAAAACGTCATCCCCGTAAGCTGCAGTTACTTTAGGGTCAAATACCAAGTTTAATTTCCGCCGCTTCAGTGTAAGGCCAACACTGTGGATCACCGCACAAAACTGTTGACGTCATAGTAGTTTTGTATAGTCCTGCCTGAAAAATTTCGTTCCAGAAAAGCCACGTTCATAAACTTTGGCATCAGCTGGAAACACTGTACTATTCGTCATGTAAAGAGTGGGTATTGCATCTCATACTGTGAGAACAGACCCTACCACACCAATTACTACACTTTTTTCAAGACCTTCCCAGTGACCTCTGCTCGTGTCGAGACAGTATTTGACTGCCGTGTCCTCTACAGAGTCCTGACTACTGGACCGGCGTAAGGGGTCGTGGGTTCTCTCCCAGCAGTTGCTTTCCTGCTCAGAAATCCGCGCCCCGCCGTGGTGTGCAAGAACGTGGCGGTATCTGCTGGACCGCGGCCACACAGGACGGGCCTGAGAATTATTTTTGCATTTTTCATTATTATTCACTATCGTTGTTGGTTCGAGTATTTAGCTTTGCTACCACTCGTTCTCAGCCGACGGTAAACTGCTATAAAGATAATAAACATCAAATAAAAATTTGATTAATAAAAAGATAAAAAATCAGCTCCTTATTCTCATATCAAGTAGACAGACTTTCACCCCAATTAATTCTGAGCCGACAGGTAAGACTGCTTACTTCCGCAGGTGATGTACATCGAAGATACCCCTAAAATATAGATACGCTTCTCGTCCAATTTCGCATCAAGAACTTACTTACATTTTACCATGCAATATGCAACAAAGTTTTCCAGATGAGTCATTCATATAATTTATGCCACACAACATTTTCACCGTGTACATGATTACGGCGCGATTCACTCTTAAGAGCCTGGCAGAAGGTTCATCGAATTACCCTGCGACTAATTCTTTCCCGTTATACTTTCCCAAGAGCGCGCGAGAAAAATGCACACTTCAAGACGTTCCAGGACAACTTTAATTCTCTTGTTTTATTGAGATGGTCATTTCACTATGCAGCAAAGTATTCTTGTATTGGCAGGACAAAACTGGTGACTAAATTTCATGAAAAGGTCTCGCCCCGACGAAATGGCCTTTCACTTATTGTCATCGCAACTCGCGTGTCATATCCGTGACACTTTCCCCCCTACTTAGTAATAAAACAAAACAAACTGTCCTCCTTTGGACTTTTTCGATGTTCTCAGTCAATCGCATCTGGTAAGCATCCCTTCACCACAGCAAACATTCCGAACGAGGAGACGTCAAGGGATCACCAATTTGGTAATTTAGTAATTTGGTACAAGCGTGGTGTCGGCCGTCTCTCCAGTAGCTCTATTGTATCTACTAAGTGTTCTGCCAATAAAATGCGCTCTTTGGTTCGCCTTCACAACAACATTTTCTATGTGTTCTTTCCAATTTAAGTTGTCCGTAATGGTAATTTCAGTCGGTTTTGCATAAACCTTAACACGTTATTATGTAGCATCAGTTGCCAGTATCCGTACAAACAAGTTACCGTCTCCAAATCATTTTGCATTTGGTTTCCATGTTCTGCTGACCTTACCAGACGGTAAATGTCATAATTTTATACAGTCTAAAATGGCTGCTCAGATTATCTAGTAAAGCAATTACGTACGTCAGGAACGGCAGAGGACCTTCAACACTTCCTCGGAGCACCATAGATGTACCTTCTGTTTTACTCGATGACTTTCCTCGAATGACTACGAACTGCGACCTTTCTGCGAGGAAATGACGAATCCAGTCGCACAACTGGGAAGGCACTCCCTGGACACGCCGTTTCAAAAGGTTCAAATGCCTCTAAGCACTATGGGACTTAACATCGGAGGTCATCAGTGCCCTAGACTTAGAACTACTTAAACCTAACCAACCTAAGGCCATCCCACACATCCGTGCCCGATGCAGGATTCGAACCTGCGACCGTAGCAGCAACGCGGTTCCGGACTGAAGTGCCTAGAACCGATCGGCCACAGAGGTCGGCGACACGCAGTTCGATTACAAGTTGCATGTGAGGCCCGCTGTCATGAGCTTTCTCGAAATTCATAAATATGGAATAGATTTGAGATCCTCTGTCGACAACGCTCGTTATTTGGTGTGAAAAAAAGAGCTAGTTGTGCTTTACAAGAAATTTATTCTGAACAAATCGCTTTCTTCGAGGTAACTCATTTTCGAAATTATTCTGCAGATTGATTCCAGTGATGTGAGGCTGTCTTTCATCGCATTACTCCCATTTCCTTTCTTGAGTATTGGTGTGACCCGTGCGACTTTCCCGTCTTTAGCTACGTATGTTTCTTCGTGTGAGTGGTTGTACGGGGTCCATCGGACGTGGCTTGATGCTGACTATTTACTTTACCAAAGTAGAATATTCAACAAGTAGAAGATTAGTCACCTCTAAAGTATCACTGCACTGTTATGTTCCACAACAACGTCTGAAGCAAGAGATCAAACTGGTAACTGTATCTTTCAGCATCACTCAGTACGGCTGTAAATACGCATACATAGGCCGGCAGGTTATGTGGGGGTCAGCATGAAAATATCAGCAGCGGCTGTCTTGAGCACCAGTGGGCAGAGTTCGGCAGCACTGTGCGACACGCTTCCGGCACGGGTGCGCCGGCCAGAGTGGTGACGGAGGGCCGACACCCGCCGAGGTTCCGCACCAGCGTTAGGAGGCAAACACGGCTCCACTGCAAAACTACGCGCGGCCAAAACCCCACAGCAGAACTAAATTAGAGTAAGGAGAGCCTTATGTGCAGCATTCAACGAATTTAGAAGTCAAATCCTATCTACCAACTTGACAGGATGTACTGGTACCAGGAAGTTTTAGTCCCACTTTAAGTGAATAAATAGGTCGAAACCATCTGTCCACCCCAACCCCCCTGTTTTACACTTCCCTCCACTACTAAATTGGGGATCCCTTGCTGTCTGAGAATGTGTCCTGTCAACTGATGCCTTCTTCTAGTCAGGTTGTGTCACAAATTTCTTTGCGCGGCAATTCTATTCAGTATCTCATTACTTACGTGATCTACACATCAATTCTTGTGCATTCTTCTGTAGCACTGCAATCTAAAACCTTTGTTCCTTTCCTGTCTTAACTTTTTATCG
Organism: Schistocerca piceifrons; assembly: GCF_021461385.2. Lineage (NCBI taxonomy): Eukaryota > Metazoa > Arthropoda > Insecta > Orthoptera > Acrididae > Schistocerca > Schistocerca piceifrons. Next base: position 24,215,287 of record NC_060148.1, on the reverse strand, counting down.
TCGACATTTCACTTCCAGAAAAGGCTACCACTAATACTGTCAGGAAAGACTTCTTAATATTTAAATTTATATTCGAATTTTAAACATTTCTCTTCTTCGGAAACGCTTTTCTCGCCCTTACCAGTGTGCATTTTATATCTTCTCTACTCTGTCTACCATCAGTTAAGCATAACTAGGAAAGGTCACCTACTACTTTTAGCGTCTCTTTTCCTAATCTAATTTCCTCAGGATCGCCTAATATGATCTGGCTACATTGTATCGCTTTTGTTGTTGATCTTGTATCTTCCTTCCACGACACTGTCCATTACGTTTAACTTCTCTTCCAATTCCTCAGAAAACCTCAAAGCCTTGGATTACAGAGAAAAGCCCAAAATACTAAACGTCCTTTCCCAAAACTTTTTCACTGACGAATATTGGTCCGTAGTTCCGCCTTTAATAATCGCACAAACGTCAAAATAGCAGATATCGAAAGATGCGAGCATGTGATAGAAAACCAAGTGGAATCGCAAGAGAAAGTGCTACTGCGCTTTTTCTGAGAACTGTCTTGAGCCGCTATTTCGGGAACCCACACACATTGGGAATGTTTTAGACGATGAAACTACAAAGTGACCTGACTTTATAGATATTGCAACTATAAGGACAGGAATTGATGGTCTCTATTTCAACGTAGGGACGATGGTTACTGAAGCTAATACATGCTTCACGAAGCCTAGGAGAATATCTATGATGCATATAGTAGATAAGCAGGTATTAGTATCTTAAGACAATGAATAGGCATCATTTAATTTCGATATGATGGACGTGAAGGAATTATGGACAAGGTGTAAAATAATTGGAAATTGCTCTCTGAAGCAGTACGAGCCGAGTGAGTGGATTAAGGGCAGTTTAATCACAAAATTGCGGAAAATCCAAAGCATACAACTTCCATGTCATAACTCACTTTGCCAAGTACCTGAGAAAATTCTAATCCCACGGCACAGCTGGGGTGTGATCCAAAAGGAGAAAGTAGCCTACTTCCAGCCGCTGTACGGTGTGTGGTGGAGGGAACTTTCAGCACCAGGGCCTTTCTGCGCTCTGCAGGCGCCGCCGCCTTCTCTGCCGCAAATTCCCTCCGCCCCCCCCCCTTTCACCCACTACTGCCAGTACTTTTCCGCGGGTGTGGCCGCATTGCGTCAGCTGCTCGGGGAAGTCCCGGCCTCTGTGCAGCCCGGGCTGGCCGCAGCGGACGCAGATGTCTCCACCGGCGGACGGCCGCTCCCTGGCGGCAGACCGCTCTCTCCCGGCGGCTGTGTTGTGTGTCTCCCCAGTGTCCAGGCTTGCGGACACAGTGTTTACTTCCGCGCCTGTCTGTCAACAGGACGCCAGCCGCACCCGAGTATTCTGGCTGTTGTGTCGTTTGTGCCCCGAAAGAGGCTTCCAGCGCGGAACCTTCACTCTTGCCAACTGAGCTAGCCGCCCACGCCTTACGACACAACTTTAAACATGTCCAGATACGCAAGCTTCATCTGTCGTGCGTCACAAAATTAAAATGTCAGCAAGTTTTACAACAGTATACGCAACTCCGCAGCGTTCACGGTTCATTCTGTTACCTCCTTTATACGGAAGATATGCAAGCGTCACATCTGACACACTAAAAAAACTTACAAAATTGCAATTTGTGATGTTTTTCCGATAGACAATCTGTCTGCGTGTGAGAAACATAACCTCAGTAGAAACGTTACCACCGATCTGTGGTTCATCTAGCTTGGAAAGAGTTTTACATTTATTGTAAAATTTGTTCCCATTTCGCGAATCCGAATTGACGTCCGATATTTGCGAAACATGAAACGTTTTGCCGGAGCGGGACTCGAACCCAAATCCCGCACAAACTTCCATGTGCCACAAACGGCTCACATAAATCCAGATTCGTGAAATGCGAATCCATTTCGCTTTATTTACGCAGCTGTAATCTTGAGACGAGAGTGTATGCATCTCCCAAGGGCAGTGTAATGTGATACAGAGATGGTATTGACACAGCCATTGTAACCATCGAGTTCTATTTGTTTCAGAATATCTAGGCGTTACTTTAGCTCGATTACGGATCTAGTTGAATACACTGGAATATGCAGTTGGAACTATCGTGCATTGACGGAGACTATTGGGTTAAGATTTCCCACAGCAGTCTTGTCAGGGCGCGAACAAGCGCATACGTCTGTGACGTGGCCCACTTGTACTTTGATAGCGATTTGTCTCTACTTCAAAATTACGCTGTCTGCTTCGCGAGCGGTAGTTTCAGCTGTCATTCCTTGCACAGAAGGACGTTTCTAAGGCAACCTGTAATTTTCTTTCATTTCCATTCCGAGCTCAGCAGCAAACTGCACTCGTGAATGACGCTAGCAGGGCGGTGTCGCACACATTGATGTCTTCTGATGTCACTTAAACGATGTGAAAACGGCGTCTTCCTTACAGGTAAAACACAGCACATGTCGATAATTTTGAAATTCGTCTCTGCTTGTACGTATTTAAACTGATGTCTGCATGTAACTGCCGAAAACAGGAATCACGTTTTTGTGAATAAAGTTAACACACTAGAGAGAACAAGACGGGCTGCATATCGTACAGAGAAGTGTGCCCGCCGATATGCAGCATCTAACACCATAGCTCTAATGCTCTACCGATTCATTTTGCCTTTTGTTTTATTTAATGTCAGATGATGTTTGATTGAATCGATGACAAAATTGTATAGTCCTTTCTTTGTAAAAACTCTGATGTCATGGTTTGATTCTATGCAGTGTAGTGTATCTACCATTTAAATTATTTGTCTCATTCGGAGGGAGACGAAACTTAATGTATATAATTGTAATTTTGTTTAAATAATTTTTTGTAGAAATGTCAATATATGCTAATGTTCTGTTTTTTTAAACGTTTGTTTGCTGTTATGTAAACTACTGACCTTCATTTAGGGTTCTTAAGTTATTTGAAATGTAAAAGGTGTTGTGGTTCCCCTCGGGAACGGAACTCCGTAGCACGCGCTAAACGTGGTGGGCATGGACAGAAAGGTGGAACCAAGAGTCAGTCGGGGCCGAGCTACCAAACTGTCAACTGCTCACGTAAAAGTTGTGTATTGTGCTGGTACCGAGAGAGGCTTTCCATGGCGCTTTCCAATGCCTCGGATGGATGGATGGATAAAGAGCTGGAACTATTCTTGAATTGGTATCTATCATCGCCACCAAGAAATGACAGGGCCCAGCAGTTCTACCTGCAAATCCACCTACCTACATGCAATCGCCACCACATTGCGCAGCCACTGAAAAGGAACCAAGGAATAGTAGAAGTGTACGGTGAAGGATCAGCTCATTGGATGGTTAGTGTGGACAAATACAAGGTAACTTATACTCGAACTCTTATACCTACCTTGATTTTTTTATCCTTAGTCACACAACCTCTTAGGGTCCTTCCCATTCTAAAGTGATTACCGAGTGTCTTTATTGAAAGAACATTTAAAGCTCAGTGTTTGAGCAGAACTGAGTAATACAGTAAATAATGCTTGCTGAAAATAATTTCTCTATTAAAACTGCTTATTAAAATTTTATTGCCAACTTCTAAAGTGAAAGTCCTCAAAACTGCGGCTTATGAAGTTTGCTTAGTAAATGATGACAGTGCAGTCTGTTGAAAATCAACCAAAGGCGAGCTATTGTCTTATAACCACATCGAGTTGTGTTCTACTGCAGTAAGAGTTGAGAACTAATACTATTGAAGGTTACATGTTCATACTTGTTAAGGCCTTGTTTCTTTAGTGTATTGAAATTGTGTTTAGTATGCTCTGCTACAGTGCTCATGATTAAGGGGCCCTCTCGACTCAAAGTAGTTTCTACTATTCTTGCTATTCAAGTGAAATTCTGTACAATACTGGGTTCCTCTTGTGTATTGAAAGTGACCGTTAATGGTGTAACAGGAGCAACAGTTTGTCTATTGTGCTCATGCTAGATAACGATTCATAGAAACTCCACTTAAAACAATTTCTTTGTTCAAAAGACAGTGAGGAGTAATCTGTTAGTTAATTCCATTTAATTTTCATTTTAAGTAGAAAGGTGCTTAGTAGCGAAAGACTTAATCTACGCAGAGTAACTAAATTTGCTGTGGACCATATCCATATTTCATGTCGGATAGGAATTTGTTTGAAAAGTAATATAAAACCTATGTCCAATTTATGATTCTACAGTGAATATTAGTAGTAACGATATTGAGAGCACTAAATCTTCAAGGTAATAGTGTGTTTTGTTATGTGTTATATTTATGCAACTAGTTTGTTCTGATTTGGTAGCTCCAACCTTAACGTGAACATGCTATATTCAGGTGCCAGAGTTCATTGCACTCGCGTGTGGCAAAGTATAGGTTGTGTTTGTCCCGTGAAGTTACTCACACCTATTTTGTTGAACAAGAATGTCAATCATTCTCTTGCCTAATTAGGCTGGCGACCGCTTTCTTTATTCTTTGAACAGTGTAGATCGGTAAGATATTGTTTGTTACTGTTTAAATATTTACGTAACTTTGTGTTTCACTTCCGATAAACCACCTCCGTTAGGTACAACACGGTCAACATAACAAAATTCCTGTCAGAAGGTAACACTGCTCCGTTGCTTTATACTATAACTGCTTGAATACAAATAATTTCATTATACGAACTGCGTCCAGTTTTGAGGTTACGGTATAACAGTAGGTGTATTTGACAGAAGTGTTATACGTGGCTTTTCCGGGACAGGACTGTTTGCTCTTTTGGGGCATAGCACGTAATATACCAAATTTGGTATGATTGCACACGCTACGTACAACCGGTTGCAGTGTTACAAGCAGCCTGTGTCGGCAGCTTCGGCAGCATTTGGTCTGGACTGGGGACACGCCACGACGCTGCAGAAACAGTCTGTGTGCGCCTCGCGCCGCCCTGTACCACCTGTGGAGCAGTCGCCAACGGCACTCTTAAACCTGAACTCCAGAAAGTAAGTTGCTTATATACGAACGCTACTGAAGAAGACATGAGATAATGTTTTCCTAGCAGAATATATAAATCAAAATCAACTGACAAAGTATTAGCGGATTTGTGGACGTCACGGACACACGCACTCTGAGAATAGAGATTGGCCAATGGCGAGTGTCTCAGAAACAGCCACTCAGCAGCGATCCGGTAACATTCTCGCTCGCCACCCTGTCGTGACACGGGAATATTACTATCCGTGAGTTCAGCAGCGCAATTCGCCTGGAAGAGCTGAAGAAACTGGCACTCGCGACCCCACTGCGTGGTTCGGCCTCTGCCAGCCCGACTGCCGTCCCTCCACTCCTGAGGGCGTGGAGCGGCTCCCACTCCCTCCCTCCCACCCTCCCTCAGCACGTCTCTGCGCTCAGCGTCCCGGGCAGTTTCCCCGTCGGCGCTATGCGACACGGCGTTTTACCGCGGGGGAAAATGCGCGGTTTGCCGGCAGGGGAAGCTGTCAGGGCGTAGGCGGGAGCGCGCGCATTTCCCGCCGCGGGCAAATTGTTCGTACGAAGCGCTGTTCCACAGGACACTTTCTCCCGGCAGAAAACGCGCGGATTTTCGGTGGCAGAACCGACTGTCAGTCTGCTGTGTGGAGCGGGACAGGGTGGACGACGACGTCGTTTCGCTGTCGCTGTGCGCACTTCCGGCTCTGAAACTATACGGCTGCTTGAGCAACAAGAGGAGGAGGACACCAACATTTTCGACGAAGAAATGGCTGCAAAGAAGAGAGGAGAGTCTCTCACCTAGAAATGTTGCCAGTTTTAGAGTGTGGTGATTTCGACAATTACCGAAGAATGGATGGAGAAACTTACCAGCACTTGCTCCCCCTTCGTGAGCCCTTTACTACAAAGACGGGAGACACAGATGGGGAGAGCTGCGGCACCGCATGAGAAATCAGCACCAACATTAAGGTACTTAGCTACTGGCCCTACATACCGTCATCTGCACCACAGTGTTGCTATTTCACAACTGGGTCTCTCGAAAATTATGCCAGATACTTGTGCCGCAATTTTCTATGCTTTGATAAATGAACACATGGAGGTAGGTTGTAAATTAAAAAAAAAAGGTTGACGTTATATGTAGCTGTGTTTTTCCTTCCTATGTTACAGTTCCCAAGGTCTCAGGAGGGATGGATTTACAATGCAAAAGAGTTCCGAAATGTCTTGATCATATCGACGGCGAACACGTGCGCATTAATCGTCCCTCCTCCTCGAGAGTGGTAACTACAATGGCTACTGCAACATGGTGCTGCTTGCAACAGTAAACGCAAATTACGAGTTCACTATGGAGGCTTTGGAACCAATGACGGGATACCTGATGGTGGCATTGTGCGAAACACAGTATTTTGCAACAAACCGAAGAAAAGTAAGTTAAGAATACCGTGTGAATCTTGTGTCATAGGTCACAAACTGCCGTATGTTTTTGCAGGAGAGATGCCTTCTGCGTAAGGCACGATTTTATTGATCCCTATCAAGGTACTAAATTCTGAGAAGGTGGTTTGCTATTATCCCCAATCCCGTTGTCGAAGAACTGTGGAGAACGTGTTTCCGACTCTCTCTTCCACATTCCAGTCCTTTAAAAATTGATACAGAAAATATGCAGAATGCGGTGCCTGCCTGCTGTGTACTCTGTAACTACTTACGACGAAGATGCGGCCAGCTCTACGCACCACCAAGCACGTTTTACGCACAAAACCCGGAGGAAGGTGCTTCTGCTGAAGTAGAGGTACCAAGTTCTGAATATTGCCACGATTGGATGTGGGGAGCAGTCCCTTCAGGAAAACTAATAACAGAGTAGTCTACGCCTAATCTTGCCGTTATTGCACTGGAAATGACAAAATTCTACCGTCGTTGTAGACTGGACGTGAAAATTTACACTACTCTTTAATCGTGTCATTTGAACCTCAAGTAAAGAAGTTTGTAAGTGACAGCGTCAGTCGTCCATTCTTTCGTAACAAAGGATGCTATTAACGCCCAAGCACGACTGCGGCAAATTTTTTGCACAAAAAGCCACACAGAACTCGAGGCGTTTCGGAGAGATCCCTTGTGCTTTGCTTTGTCAGCACGCCATGGACTTCTCACGCAAATTTTAACACAAGAACAGCCAAACAAAGCACTGCAGCGTTGCATAGTACAAAAAAAGTGTTGTGTCTGATAGCTTCCCTTTCATCAGCTAATCTCAAAGCAGGAGACGTGACGTCACAGATGAAAAGAGAAGTATGCAATATTTGATTTCACGAAGCAAAACATCACCACAAAACTTCGAGAATTCGCCCGCTGCTAATCCAGCCTTCGCCTCAGTCTAACCGAGGTGCAGGGGAGCGCACCAGGTCTCTCGCTCACCACAGCGTTAGTTCCATAAAACTCTGAAAATACTGAACTGAAGAAGGTTGTATACATAGAAGAATCCTGGAGATACTAGAAGGTATCAGATAGATTATATAATGGTAAGACAGAGATTTAGGAACCATGTTTTATATTGTAAGACATTTCCAGGAGCAGATATTGACTCTGACCGCAAGCTATTGGTTATGAACTGTAGATTAAAAACTGAAGAAACCGCAAAAAGGTGGGAATTTAAGGAGATGCGACCTGGATAAACTGACTAAACCAGACGTTGTACAGAGTTTCAGGGAGAGCGTAAGGGAACAATTGACAGGAATGGGGCAAAGATATACAGTAGAAGAAGAATGGGTAGCTCTCAGGGATGAAGTAGTGAAGGCATCAGAGAACCAAGCAGGTAAAAATACTAGGGTTAGTGGAAATCCTTGGGTAACAGAAGAAATATTGAATTTAATTGATGAAAGGAGAAAATATAAAATGCAGTAAATGAAGCAGGCAAAAAGGAATACAAATGTCTCAAAAATGAGATCGACAGGAAGTGCAAAATGGCTAAGCAGGGATGGCTAGAGGACAAATGTAACGATTTAGAGGCTTATCTCACGAGGGGTAAGATAGATACTGCCTACAGGACAGTTAAAGAGACCTTTCGAGAGAAGAAAACCACTTGTATGAACATCAAGAGCTCAGATGAAAACCCAGTTCTAAGCAAAGAGGTGAAAGCAGGAAGGTGGAAGGAGTATATAGAGGGTCTATACGTACTTAAGGACAATATTCTGGAAATAGAAGAGAATGTAGATGAAGACGAAATGGGAGATACAATACTGCGTGAAGAGTTTGACAGAGCACTGAAAGACCTAAGTTGAAACAAGGCCCCGGGAGTAGACAACATTCCATTTGAACTATTGACGGCCTTGGGAGAGCCAGTCTTGACAAAACTCTACCATCTGGTGAGCAAGATGTATGAGACAGGCGAAATACCGTCAGATTTCAAGAAGAATATAATAATTCCAATTCCAAAGAAAGCAGGTGTTAACAGATGTGAAAATTACCGAACTATCAGGTTTAAGTCACAGCTGCAAAATACTAACGCGAATTCTTTACAGACGAATGGAAAAACTGGTAGAGGCCGACCTCAGGGAAGATCAGTTTGGATTCCGTAGAAATGTTGGAACACGTGAGGCAATACTGACCTTATGACTTATTTTAGAAGCTAGATTAAGAAAAGGCAAACCTACGTTTCTAGCATTTGTAGACTTAGAGAAAGTCTTTGACAATGTTGGCTGGTATACTCTCTCTCAAATTCTAAATGTGGCAGGGGTAAAATACAGGGAGCGAAAGGCTATTTACAATTTATACAGAAATCAGATGGCTCTTATAGTCGAGGGGCATGAAAGGGAATCAGTGGTTGGGAACGGAGTGAGACAGGGTTGTAGCCTCTCCTCACTGTTATTCAATCTGTATATTGAGCAAGCAGTAAAGGAAACAAAAGGAAAATTCGGAGTAGGTATTAAAATCCATGGAGAATAAACAAAATCTTTGAGGTTCGCCGATGACATAGTAAATCTGTCAGAGACAGCAAAGGCCTTGGAAGAGCAGTTGAATGGAATGGACAGTGTCTTGAAAGGAGGCTATAAGATGAACATCAACAAAAGTAAAACGAGGATAATGGAATGTAGTCGAATTAAGTTGGGTGATGCTGAGGGAATTAGATTAGGAAATGAGACACTTGAAGTAGTAAAGGAGATTTTCTATCTGGGGAGCAAAATAACTGATGATGGTCGAAGTAGAGAGGATATAAAATGTAGACTGGCAATGGCAAGGAAAGCATTTCTGAAGAAGAGAAATTTGTTAACATCGAGTATAGTTTTAAGTGTCAGGAAGTCGTTTCTCAAAGTATTTGTATGGAGTGTAGCCATGTATGGAAGTGAAACATGGATGATAAGCAGTATGGACAAGAAGAGAACAGAAGCTTTCGAAATGTGGTGCTACAGAAGAATGCTGAAGATTAGATGGGTAGATCATGTAACTAATGAGGAGGTATTGAATAGATTTGGGGAGAAGAGGAGTTTGTGGCAGAACTTGACCAGAAGAAGGGATCAGTTGGTAGGACATGTTCTGAGACATCGAGGTATCACCAATTTAATGTTGGAGGGCAGCGTGTAGGGTAAAAATCGTACAGGGACACCAAGAGATGAATACACTAAGCAGATTCAGAAGGATGTAGGTTGCAGTAGGTACTGGGAGATGAAGAAGCTTGCACAGGATAGAGTAGCATGGAGAGCTGCATGAAACTAGTCGCAGGACTGAAGACCACAACAACAACAAACTGAAATGAACGCAGCACCACAACCATGTCGGGATGACGTCACGGGTTCTGATTCGCGAGTGGATTACAGGACACGCAATGCCGACACACGAAATAGCGCCCGACGACTGGTTGCTTTATAAATGAGTTAACGCGTGTGATATCCTACGTTACGCATGTATGAGAGGAGTTTGGGAACGGTTTCAAATTATTCTTAACGTGTGTTCGATGTGGACAAGTGCTCTCATTCTGAAACACAGTTGGATTACAGTGTGGCTAGTTGACACTCCTTTTTAAACAAAAGGAAGTCTCTCGCGCGACTAAATGTTCGACATGCCAATCTTCCAGTGCGCGTGCATGTTTATGTGCGTGTGTGTATGTGTGTGGGGCGGGGTGACATTAGGGGAAATTATCTCAAGTGTTTGAAATGTTGTCTGAAGTTGGTTCCGGGTCGCTAACTGCCATCATTCTGAACTACTGGGTGAATGACGACCATGTATTTCAGAACTGTGAGTTGCGTCACCTCGAGACACGCCAAGTTTCCAGCTGTGATACATCCCATTTTCTTAGCAATCACGGAGACAACAAGAAGAACTGCACCACAAGATGATTATTTCTACACCAAGCCAGGTATTTCCATCGCAGCTCTTCAACATATATCAGAACAACCATCAGATTTCATAAAACCATACTCAACATTAAGTTCAATAAACTATGTTTGGCTTATAAAATTGTACCTAACTATATAACAATAACTGTAAACAACATGTCACCAGCAGCACAGCAGACAAAACGTAAAGCAGAAATCATGTGAATAAAGCAAGAAATCCGGTCTCTGTATTCCAAAAAACTGACTCTGAATATTGAATTATACAGATTGCATATAGAACTAGCTAATCACATAACACACCCACCATTCTTTGATGAACTAATGTACAGGGTTAGAGCATACACAGATACCATAATAGGCAGGAAACAGACAATCCAACAAAAGAAACTCACAGAAATGTAAAATCACACAAACACCCACCATTCCCACCACTGATACAACAAACACACCTTTCACAAGGGAGTGATTAATCTAACAGACATAAAATTATCTGAACAAGAAAGCAGCCTACTTGAAAAGGGTCCCAAACATAACATTAACACAGTGGTGTCACACAGGACAGTAGAAAATATAACAGAAGCTGAAAACATCATAAAGCAACAAGAAAGACTAAACACACCTGTATTCAATGCAAACCTAACAAGAGAACTAATTGCTGAGGAAATAAACATAATCAAAAAGAACACAACCACCATAAAAGAAAACACTAGGACTCCTGAAGAAAAAACCTACAGAAAACTACAGAATATATTAACACAAGAAAATGCCATCATCACAAAATCTGACAAAGGTAATTCAATAGTAGTCATAAACAAACAGGAATACATTCACAAAATATTAGAACTCATCCAAAGCAACAACATCACAGAATTAACCAGTGACCCAACAAACCGATACCAAAGTGAGTTACAGAAAACCATGAGAAACATAGAAACAATTTTCACAGAAACACAGATTAAAAAAATGATACAGTAAAATCCCAAGTCCCCCACCCTAAAATCATTGCCTTAAGTTCACAAACCCAGAATACCCATATGTCTTAATAAACTTCAATAAAGCCACAAAATACCACTTCACCAAACACACTCTGCTACAGACAATATAAAAATACACTGACAACAGAAGTCTTAGACAAAGTAAGAAATGAAAACATACCAAACACAGCAACATTGGTTTCATTTGATATAATTTCAATGTACACACACACCCAACAGAAGAAACCATCAACATAATAGAAAGAAACCTCCAACTGCAAGGAAACATACCCACAACAAACATACAAGAAATATTAGCCATACTCCAGCTCATCACAGAACAAAACTACTTCACATTCAATGACAGATTTTACTCTCAAGAAGATGGACTACCCATGGGATCCCCAATCAGTGGCCTCCTACCTGACATTTTCCTCAGTCAGATGGAAAAACAAATCTTTGACAAAATAGTAATACCAAAACAGTACAAAATAATGCACTCCTGGAAATTGAAATAAGAACACCGTGAATTCATTGTCCCAGGAAGGGGAAACTTTATTGACACATTCCTGGGGTCAGATACATCACATGATCACACTGACAGACCCACAGGCACATAGACACAGGCAACAGAGCATGCACAATGTCGGCAATACTACAGTGTATATCCACCTTTCGCAGCAATGCACGCTGCTATTCTCCCATGGAGACGATCGTAGAGATGCTGGATGTAGTCCTGTGGAACGGCTTGCCATGCCATTTCCACCTGGCGCCTCAGTTGGAGCAGCGTTCGTGCAAAACGCGTGAGACGACGCTTCATCCAGTCCCAAACACGCTCAATGGGGGACAGATCCGGAGATCTTGCTGGCCAGGGTAGTTGACTTACACCTTCTAGAGCACGTTGGGTGGCACGGGATACATGCGGACGTGCATTGTCCTGTTGGAACAGCAAGTTCCCTTGCCGGTCTAGGAATGGTAGAACGATGGGTTCGATGACGGTTTGGATGTACCGTGCACTATTCAGTGTCCCCTCGACGATCACCAGTGGTGTACGGCCAGTGTAGGAGATCGCTCCCCACACCATGATGCCGGGTGTTGGCCCTGTGTGCCTCGGTCGTATGCAGTCCTGATTGTGGCGCTCACCTGCACGGCGCCAAACACGCATACGACCATCATTGGCACCAAGGCAGAAGCGACTCTCATCGCTGAAGACGACACGTCTCCATTCGTTCCTCCATTCACGCCTGTCGCGACACCACTGGAGGCGGGCTGCACGATGTTGGGGCGTGAGCGGAAGACGGCCTAACGGTGTGCGGGACCGTAGCCCACCTTCATGGAGACGGTTGCGAATGGTCCTCGCCGATACCCCAGGAGCAACAGTGTCCCTAATTTGCTGGGAAGTGGCGGTGCGGTCCCCTACGGCACTGCGTAGGATCCTACGGTCTTGGCGTGCATCCGTGCGTCGCTGCGGTCCGGTCCCAGGTCGACGGGCACGTGCACCTTCCGCCGACCACTGGCGACAACATCGATGTACTGTGGAGACCTCACGCCCCACGTGTTGAGCAATTCGGCGGTACGTCCACCCGGCCTCCCGCATGCCCACTATACGCCCTCGCTCCAAGTCCGTCAACTGCACATACGGTTCACGTCCACGCTGTCGCGGCATGCTACCAGTGTTAAAGACTGCGATGGAGCTCCGTATGCCACGGCAAACTGGCTGACACTGACGGCGGCGGTGCACAAATGCTGCGCAGCTAGCGCCATTCGACGGCCAACACAGCGGTTCCTGGTGTGTCCGCTGTGCCGTGCGTGTGATCATTGCTTGTACAGCCCTCTCGCAGTGTCCGGAGCAAGTATGGTGGGTCTGACACACCGGTGTCAATGTGTTCTTTTTTCCATTTCCAGGAGTGTATATTGGTACAGATACATAGATGACATAACTTGCTTAATAGATGAACCACTGTCTCGCATAAAAGAACTTCATGATAAACTCCATCCACCCACAAATACAATTCACCATAGAAACACAAACAGATGAAAAACTTCATTTCTTAGATCTCACTATACACAAGAGAAACAACAAACATGAATTCACAATCTAAAGAAAACCCACACCCCACCAGCACCATTATTCATAACCAATCCAATCACCCCATATCTCACAAACAAGCCAGCTTCAGATATTTACTTCACAGGCTGAACAAAATACCCACAAACAAGCATGACTACACACAAGAACTGAACACGATAAAGCAAATTGCAAAGGAGAATGGATATGACGGAAAGAGAGTAGACAAAATAAACCAGAAAATACAGAAACAAACAGCAGATAACCATCAAACACACACATCACACAACAAATCAGCAGGCAGTAAGCAACAAATGGCACATAATGACTTGCAACAACAAGGTCACACACAGGGTGGGTAATATACTAAAGAAACAAGGACTCAACATAGCATACAGAACCAACAACACAATACAGAGCAGACTCGGAAGAAATATCACCAACACTGACAAATACAGCCAGTCCGGCATCTACCAACTTGCTTGCAACTGCTGTCAATATGTATATGTGGGCCAAACATGCAGGACCTTCAGAACCAGATATAATGAACACCTCAGAGCACTGAAAAGCAATAGCACACACTCAACATTTGCAGACCACCTGGTAGCACACAACCACTACCCAACAACTGACCTTCACATCCTAAAAACTAGCAGCAGCCTATACCAAAAATTAGCTACAGAAGAAAACTACCACATCCAAAAATCAAGAGCCCAAGGAAGTAAAGTACTCAATGAATACACATCACTGTGCAACAAAACCCTCTTCGCTACAATACAAGAACTATACAAGTAACACACACACACACACACACACACACACACACACACACACACACACACACACACACCCCAAATGTAATTGAAGCTCGCGCGCCTCACCCAGCAGAACACGCTACGAAACAAATGAACGCCACACAGCCACAACAACACGTAATGGCAGCGAAAACTCCGCCCATGTTTTGACAAACTGCATTGCCACGCGAACAAAGGCACAGAAGAAAGCCTATTTACTTCGCCAACAATACAGGGAAACGTACCACAACTTCAAAACTGTAAGTTACGGAAAGAAAACGCGATACAGTCTTATTTCCGTTGGTAAATGATAACAAACAAAAAATCGTAACACAACACACAAATGTAATACTTACTAATGTAAATCCACCCGATGATTGAGGTTTAAACCTTCGAAACGCGTCGTGGAAATAAATAAAACGGTGACTGGTAACAGTGAACTTGTTGTTTCATTTAATGTCAGCAACAGTCACGGTAAAGCCTAACCTAAAAATGTTCGCATTTAAAATAAATTACGTTTTGCTGTTTGCAGATGACAAGTTGTATATTGTGTAGCAGAACAGCTACCAAAATAAGTGGACACACATCATGTAACGCATGTTACTCATGATTACACCCACTTTTCGCCAATTAAGTTATAAATGCAACTTTTACATAATGTTGTAAACGACACAAATGTTAATATGTCAAGAACAAATTTACAGTTAAAAAGAGACATAGAACCCACTGACGATAGCACAAAAGTGCTGAAACATGCATGTGTGAAACAAAGAAGAAAGGTGTCTTGCATAAGGCGGAATTTCTCATCCCATTTTCTTAGCAAGCACGGAGACGACAAGAAGAGCTGCACCACAAAATGATTATGTGATACTTTCCTTACTGCGTGTCAGGTTATACCTCTTAATCAGTGCATTACAACATTTTAGATGTTTAAAGCCGGCCGAAGTAACCGAAATACGGAAGCTATAATTAACGAGTTCCCGTTATCAGCTTTCGTAACTAGGGCGCCATTATTCTCCAGTTTACGATTAAAACTTTTCACGGTTCTATAACGTAATGCTTTGATTGAGCGACAGACAATTCATTTCCTAAGATTTCACAGAATTCTTAGCCTAACCGCGTTTGAACATTCTTTGGCGTTTTGGTACACTCCAAACCTAATTTAAGGCCTGCTATGAAATTGTCTACCACGTGTGGTTCTTTAATCGCAGGTGCGATATTGAATTTCAGCCCTTTGGACAGTAACTGGGTCTTAGCTGTTGGAAATATTATATAAGTTTTACTAATAACACGTTCACAGAACGTGGGTTTAAAACTTTATTATTCGAACATCCTTGTTGGTTACCTCTGATAACACCCTTACACAAATTTGACGCTTTTTCGCATGACTTGCAGCGTGTTTCTTCTTTCTGCTTACCAATGAAATCATTGGCCAGTGCCCAAAAATCATCTATTCGATAATTTTAAGACTTCGAATAGTGCATCAATATTTCAAGATACAACAAGTAAGCTTTCTCGTTTAACCCATCTTTCTTTGTATACAATTCCGCAATTCTGTTATTGAGGATCTGAGCTATGAATTTCTTTTTGAAAGTAGGCGATTTGAACGTGACCCCGAAGCTTGTCAGCGGATATTCGATGCCGCAAAACACAATCTTTCTTTCCGTTGAACGGACAGCACGGCTCTTATCAGAGACCCACCTGAGAAGAAATTCGCATGTTCTAGGTCAAAATGCGAGTAGATTTTTGTTTTGTAGAACATCTTCACATCCCCCCCCCCCCCCCCCACAGAGACAAAACGCGACGTCGTTAAGGCGGTAATGAACGGAAGAATTTCGGAACACTGACTGCTTCTAGCAGGAAAGAGAGGCGGTGAGCCCCACACAGCGTATCCCAGACCGACTCGTGTTCACGGTCGGTGCAGCAGTGTCCGCAGTCCGTGGTTAGCGTCCCAGGTTCGATTCCCGACAGAGTCGCTAATTTCCTTCTCTCGGGGTCTGGTTGTTTGCGCCGCCCCCGTAACTTCGGCTCATCTCACCGCCGAGCAGGTGGGCCAAGTCGAGTGAAACGGGACGGCTTTCTCCTACCGGCCGAGCAACCCCGGGAGCAAACCTCCCGGCCAACACCGCCACCTCATTCTGTTTCCATGGCTCCGCAGCTCAGTCGGTAGAAACTAAACTCTTGTAGGACCACTCGTGTGTGTGTGAGTGTGTGTGTGTGTCCGCGCCAGTCCACAGACAACTTTTACTATATATCTAAACAGGAACGAAAAATTTATACAATTACTGTTGTCAAATTATGCCAACATGTACACTTCTGTATGATTTATACAAGCTGAAGGAAACGTTCTTCCGCCTGAAAACTTCCTGTGGCGTACACATTTTACGCCCCAGTGTTTTCCGTATCAGCGTGAAACATCTTTCAAACGATATGAACCACACAAAATGCACCGCCATGAATGTACCTGTATACCCTCATGTGCATAACCGTAATACGTTATAGTGCTCTTTTCCAACACACTTCTCAACTATGAATCAAATCTAAACATAAGCACCACAAAATTAATGTCTTGATGGGGCATGCAGTAAAACTAAGTAACCACCTACAGATTCAAACCTCACACGACTTTGCGGAATATGGAGGAAGGTACTTTGTTCACCGAAGCCGTTCTTCGCTGCCCCCCCCCCCCCCCCGCTCCGTCCTGCCACTGTGTTTCTCACTGCCGCCGGTTTCCACCAGCCTCGCCGCGTGACGTCACCCGCTGACCCTGGACTGGCGACCCGCAGTTGTCTGCACTGCGCGGACGCCCGCTTCCTGCCCACAAGCCGCTGTTCCGCAGCGCCAGCGCGTCTCCTCGAAGCTTCCAGGCTTGCAGCGAAATGACGACGACGACGACGAGAAAAATCGAGAAACTGCGGCCAATAAAGACGCCTTACCGAGGATCACCCTACCCACGCGCCATTCGTGGGCGGAAGAGGAACCTAAATTTTCCCTGTCTGTTCCGTTGTGCTGCGCCGAGTACGCTGGCCGGAACTTATTCTGTAGCGGCTGTTTTTTGCAGTAACCCTTATATATTTGCGCTGCTCACTTTCGACAGTTCCCAGTAAGTGGCTGTTGTCTGCGCTCTGATCCGTTGATGCAGAGGAGACTGACCGGTCGCCGTATTCGGTTTTACACTACCGGAGCACTGGTGCCACATTTAGTGGCTTTGTATTGAAGAAAGAGCAAGGAAAAAAATCCCGCGAAATCCCTTAGTTAAATATACGAATTCTTACAATCTAACCGCGCAAAATATCGCTATATGACGTCATCCCCGCAAGCTGCAATTACTTTAGGTTCAAATACCAAGTTTAATTTCTGACGCTTCAAACTAAGCACAGTAAAAAAACTAACTACAGTAAGGTCCGCACTGTGGATCACCACACAAAAACTGCCAAGAGTGGACGCCATCGTTTTCTTTAGTCCTGTCTGAAATATTTCGGTCGAGAAAAGTCACGTTAATAAATCTTTGCGTGAGTTTATAAAAAACTGCACCGTTCATCATGTAATGAATATATTATTAAAGCACCTACATGAAAGAGGCTACAAAGATGGTCGTAATTCTCTTTTAGCCAATTTAGAGACTAACCGTCCATAGATATATTTTTCATGTTCTACGTCCATCTAGGTGGTAACGATAATTTGCATATTTTTATGTAAATAAGTAAAAAAGAGGAAATAATTTGTACACGCGGTAAGTATAAAGAAATACGCAATACTAATTTCTGTAGGGGAAAAAGAAAGATAAACAGCTGTTTGAAACTCATCTATGAGTCTCCTTATCTATAAAAATCCCTGACTTGCCGGTCGTCTTGTTTCCTTGGAGTTGGCAAAATTTACACGACAGAAGAAAGAAGGCATGAAGGTCGGGGACATATTTTGATAAACAGTAAGCAGAACGACATTTGCTATCAGCAGATTTGCCCAAGTATTACGCATTTTAATCGTCAATAAAAGAGACGAAAATTCATTGTATCTGGTGCGCAACTCAGAGACAAGCAAAGGTCCTGCAGTGCTTTAGAGAACGTTACTTCACCTACTGTGGCATTTCGTAACTTGTACTCGGAATTTTACGTACGGAAAGGAACGACGCTTCAGTGATACTGTAAGTGAACTAAGGGTAGGTAGGGCGTGAATTACAAGTTAATGAACAGCAACACTGACAGCTCACCATACACTAGGTATTTACGCGTTAAAACGCACTTGTGTATAAATTTCTCAGCATTATTTTGAAAGAAGAATAAAGCCACTGATGCAGTGGTTTCCGTACTTGGCTCTCCACATAACGAACTTCAACATCCAATTTTAGAATTCAAACACACTCGACGTATTAACGATACCTGCGTCTTTGTATACGTCAGTTACACGCGGAACTGCATCGTTTACATGTACGTACATAATTAACTTGTGTACCACAGAGGAGTAATATGGGTTCAGTAGAAGTAGGCATATACTCATCATTTACGTACATTATCTTTCATTGCTTACGGAAAGATTCGCGACTCTAAGGTACACAGTGTATGTACTGGGATTAAAGTCAGCACGTGAAGTGTAACCAAGCGCGTTCAGAAAGTACCAGATTCTGTGAATTAAATATTAGGCGCTGCAGTGATTCATTGTTAGGGCACAGAAGTACTTTGATGGTTAACATTTCGCGGGTGTTCCTGGAGGCACATTACGTGTACAGATATTACGTACGTTATTGAAATAATTCGTAAATGCAATGTTGTCAACCGGACTGACTAAGAATTTAAAGACTTCTTGGCCTTGTGTAAAATGAGCAAGGGGATCGAGATCATGAGTTGGGCTGCTCAGCACCGTACTGGTGCAGAAACTAAGGACGACGGGTAAAAGGCGAGACAGAGGGCTACCATCAACGATTCACTCGCTTCCAGAATTCGAATTTTTACGCAGTATTAGATGTACGAATATGATTGCATGCCATTACGAATTCAGCGCCTTGCCAAAATGCCGACAAGGCAAGACTTTTCATGTGTTGGAACATGCGAGGTATTTGACCAAATGTGGCAGGTGCATAAAACCGTGTTAGGGGGGGGGGGGGGGGGGGGGCTGAACGAGATTTCTGTACGCAGTCCACATAAGTCAACAGCACGCAAAAGCCACGAACTCTGAACACCGCAGCAAAGTATGTGGAAGACAGTGCGTCGGCGGTTACACTCCAAACCGTACCGTCTGGATCCCTTACAACAATTAAAAGCGGACTGTTACGGCCGGCGCCTCCACATTTGCGCCACATTGCAGGGATCAATTGAGGATGGACATTTCGCCCCCACGCTGATTTCAGCGACAAAGCAACTAACACTTTACTGAAAAAGTTTATCTCCGCAATGTGAGAGTGTGCCGTACTGAAAAACCTGAGGTAATTTCGGCGCATGAAGGAGATTCGCCGAGGGTTAATGTATCCTGTGCTGTGTGACAGGCGAAGCTGAATGGGCCGTTTTAATACTGTGAGACAACTGTGCCGGGTACATCTTACCTCGATATGTTGCAGTTGTGATTGTTTGGACTACTCATTCCTTCAGGGAGCATCGATGTTTGTTGCTACCTAAACGACGAAATTTCGCATCGCTGGATTGGCCGTAGGCGGTTAACGCAAGTACTGATCAGCTTGCAAAAGCAGTTAACAATCGATGTTTGAAAATCTGAAGCTGGTCACGGGTTTGTGTAATTAAACTGTGTGTGTGTATCGTAATTGCGGTTGTCTCCTATATTTAAGTCAATGTTTATAATTGTACTACAGCCCTGTTTCTCTTAATGTTTATTTTCGAAAATGTAGCGATTAAAATAGGGTTTCATTGCACTGTGGCTGACTCAAATGAACTTGAAATATTAGCAGAAGGCCACTCCATCACTGATTACACAAAGTGGAGGCCATACTGGATGTTACCGAGAACTCGCGCCACAGGTATGTATGCACGATGATCTTCAGAGCCATTTTGTATCTTTTTAGACCACTCGGCCAATGGGCTTGCGAAAATTTGAAAGGGCGCGAAACACAGCAACGTAACCGTGAGACGCAGTACAAGAAACAGACAGAAAAACACCGCGGGCGGGAGAGCGCGGTCTGTAGTCGTCCGGAGAGTGGGGGCTGCCGCGGGGTGCCGTGCTGGCCGGCCGGCTGCACAGGTGTAAACCTGCCTCCACACTAGGGACAAGCGGGCCCAGCACTGAACCTGCCGATTCCAACTGTGCGTCACCAAAACGGACATACGACACTCTTCGAAAGCTAACATGCGTGAAATACGTGCCACACAAAAATTGTTACTGTAGCATTCCGTTTCTTTGGCTCCGCTGAGTGACAACCATACTGTAACCTGACAACCTGTACCAGAACTCTGGCCAAGCAACGGATCACTTTTCCACCACAACACTCTTTACAGAAAATAATATAGCAGCCACGCGTTCTGTTGTATCCGTGAGTGTGTGTGACGTCACGCAGCACACCATTACGCCACGGGTCAATGTCGACGGCCGCTATCAGCAGCTGCGAGCTGCTCCAGTTTAGGCAGCCGCCTGTACTGGAAATACGGGTACTGGCAGAGCCTTGATGCTTTGAGGAAAGTGAAACACACGACGGAAGTCTGAGAAAACTGCAGATTTTTTTCACTGATTAACTACTAAATGGTTTATGACCACATGGGCCACCAAGGTGACAGCGAAATTTTCACGAACCTTTTTTTTTTCTCCGTCTGAGACATTCAAGTAGCGGGTGCTTGTAAGTAAAATGAAGCTACTGACCCAAGTCGACTGTGGTCTGTGAGTATGGTAAGGCAGCGAAACACTGTAGACAGGCTAATGCGTTAACGCGAAACCAGTTGGCGCCGGAGGAAATCAATTCCAATACCAGGTGCGAATCTGTCACTGTGCAACACCTCGCGGAAGTCTCCGGTGCTGATACTGAACAAGTTCTGCAAGTGGTGGTTAATAATATCGACATTCTGCCTTTCTCACTTGTTTGTCCCTTCCTGTGCACGTTCCGTTCCCAATCCATTACATATGGGAACATTCCTTCCAGTGTAAATAGGTTCCGCAAGGGCGCATTAGCACACCAAGTTTCGCTGCCATACAGCAGTCACAGCCCACGATGGACCTCAGAGTGGCTCAACTTGAGACTACAAGCAGCCAGTTGTAGGGCACCGTTACTCCTGCACGCAGGCTACCCTCAGCCACGTGTCAGGGCGACACCTCGCCGCCGTCTCCACGCTGAGTCACGTTTACTGCCGGCCCAAGTATCATGTGAGACACCACAGTGTGAAATTTTATGCGGCTATCACATTTTACTGGTGGACAGAACACCTAATGAATTGAAAGCACCCGGAAACACTGCGCACATTCCCAAGTCACGAGTGACCTTACTCCCTTATTATTGGATATCTATGTGTGACCTAAAGAGCTGATTCCACACAATCGCGATTAAATGGAGACCTTTTTAGGAAACACTTTTGGCTGCCGCTGCTGTTCATCCGTGAACGCCACAGTTTTCTACAATTCAGCAAATCTTATCTCGCTACACACGATACGCTTTGAACAGGTCTTTAATACGGCGTGCATCAATTGCGTTGTATATTTTGTGATAGGCGAGTATAAATACGAAAACCACCACACACAGTTCCATGTCACGAAAGTGAAGGGCATTTAGAGCACCGATTCCGGGTTGCTTTTTATACATAAAATTCGCGCAACTTTTATCAAATCATCGTGTCCCTCACGTGTGACGACAGTCACTTTTCCGTGACGTCACGCGTTCTTTGCTTGCAGTGGATGAGGGGAGCACACTGAACAGTCGTGTTGATCTACCTGTTTCCGGAGATAAAATTGTCAATTTTATGGTTTTGGTATTCAAATTTGCGTTTTACGACGATGTGCAGTCTAACTGACACATGGCATTTTTGAACTCTTCAAGACGGGTCGTCTTCAGTACTTTGTCACGCCGAAGTGTCTGTAAATGCGACGTCAGTGGCCACCCACGATTCCGAAACTGTGACTTACCATCAATAACGGGTAAGGCTTCTGTAACAGTATCTGGCTAAACGAAATAATGTTTGCTGTATGTTTCTGTCAAACATAATTAGCAAATGCCCCTACAAATGTTATAATTCTGACGTGATTCAGTCCTCTGACAGAAACTAACAACAAATCTATCTCGATTCTCGCAACTGTTGCACTGGAAATGGCACGAATTAAATCTAGGTTCTGGCGCCATTAGTGCCTGCACATAGAAATCTACACTGCACTTCAATAGTGTAATTTGAACGTCAAATAAAGAAGCTGGTAAGTGACGGCGTCAGAATCACCGACCTTCATCCTTCCCTCACATAATACACGACTGAAGCGCAAGCCGCACACAACACGGCGCGTCTCACAGATCGCTGACGCGTTGCTTTGTCGACACACCGGGCTCTCATCATAATCAGACAAATAGTAACACGAGAACAGCCCAACAAAGCGATGCAGCGTTGTAGAGTGCTAAAAAAAATTGCATCAGCAAATCACAAACGAGGAGACGTGACGGAGCGATAAAAAATACGAAAGCACAATGGATGTCGGAATGACTGGACGATCAATTAACACCAGGATCAAAGAGCATAAGCGACATTGCAGGTTGGGGCAGGTGGAGAAATCGGCCGTGGCAGAGCACGCACTGAATGAGACCGACCACGTAATAAAATTCCCCGATACGGAACTTCTGGCTGTAGAGAAGCACTATCACACGCACTTGTTCAGATAAGCTGTAGAAATGCAAAAACACGCAAACAGTTTGAACAAGAAAGAGGAAAGCCTTAAGGTAAACGGATCCTGGCTTCTCGTACTGCAGCGAACGACCGTCGCAGGTAGCAAGAGGAGAACCGCACCGGAAATGACCGCGGAGAAGACCTCGGACGTTGGCGCGCCAGGTACATATAGTCTGCGGCCGCGAGCTCGGCTCCAGTTCACCACCGGCAATGGAGGGTGAAGCTTTGACAATGTCAGCCACTCGTGCTGGCGAAACGCCAGAAAAATCATTAGATGAACGTCGGCCGAAGAACCCGAGACAGAAGCCAATAGGCAGTTTGTCAAATTTTCGAAAACCAACAATCACTTCTTTGGCTTCATTTCACACAATGCCCATTGAAAATGTTTTTAAATTCAATCCAAAAGTTGGAAATAACCACGGTTTCAGCTTGGCTTCAAGAAATAATCAATACCATTTTAATTAACTTTGAAAAGGTACTTTCAGTCGGTCAAAATACGAGCCTTTTACCAATTTCAAGACACTTCGACACTTTTGTGACTTGTTTGGAAAAGTAGATTTCTCCACTTCAACCTCTGAAATCATTTCATTGGAGAACACAAAAAAAAAAAAAAAAAAAAAAAATACTGTTTCTTGGGCTGAACTTTTAAATTTTCTGATAATTCTTAAGGCAGTAGACTCATGTGCAACATTTCAGACGAGATAGGATGCGTGAACAACATTGTATCCCAGAAACTTGAGGAATTGGAAAAAGCTAATTTGGAAACAGTTAAGAGACTGTGTGATATATTCCACACACTTAAAAGTACAGGTGCTTCATGTAAAAAATATAGAAACGCTTGTGAGTTTTGCTCCTGCCGTACTATACACAAATATTGTTGTGGAAAGAATATTTTCAACTGTGAAGTCCCTTTGGAGGGTGGAATGTGTAGTGCTAGAACCACTTCATTCCCCACACGTGTTGTGTGTCTCATATTCTTTGTCAAGTACAGAGTAGAGGTGCTCTTATTCAGTAACTGTACTGTCTAATCATTGGATTTATAGTGAATTCTTGCAACGGGCCTTTGTCCTCAAAAGTTGACTGTCTAAAGTAGTTGCTCTCTGTCCCAGTGTACTTAAAAGCAGAATAAGCAAGCATTCTTCAAAACTATATAATGTATGGATGGTCAGTGTCTGCACCAAGTAAATCCTACCCCATATTTAGCAGATTGGGTTCCGCATTTGGAGGCTGCATTCGAGAGACACGTACCCTATGCCGAAGTTTAAGCACCATTTAATATTTGCGTGTGTTTTAATTCAGACGTAAACGTCGAGTGGCTCTTTACATACCACCTCACAGCACCACTCTGCTTCCTAGTCAAGATCGCTAAAATCATTCAGTTCTTATCCTCCCTTAATAGCGATCAATAAAATTGTAATATGTTGTCTTGTGTATCCAGTACGAGGATATTTCATTCCTTAGCTCATACAACAGCCTGACAGGTGGTGGTTTTCTCGGCTATTTTTCCAGTACTTGAACGAATTTCAGCCACAATCTAAGTTTGTGTGTCTGGTGCGTGCTCAATGAAACGAAAACGAAAATAACCTCTGTTTGCCTGGTGGCTGTTGGTATTTGAAGTCAGGAACAGGTTTCATTCGGAACACCGACTTTGCCATTAAATCTGAATTTTGCGGAGAACAGGTAGCCTTCATAATGGCGAGACCCTTTTGCACAGGATTTCGGTCACCCCAGGGATCTTATGTTGATGCTGTGACATTGTTAGGGTGTACTAACACGTAAATTTTATTTTCTACAGATCTCTCACAAATACTTCATTGTGGTTGATCAGCGTTGTTGCTTGCTTTATGAAACAGTGTCGTCTTTGTTGTCTGTTTTGAATTTTGTGTGAAGTGTGTTTATGGTACTCCGGGAGCTTTTCGTCTTAATCCTTTTCATTGGGGAGTTTTTTAAATGTAATTAATGCTCGTGTGACGATTTTGCGCTGGGAATTGCGTGTGAAGCTCATTTTCATTCTATTAGGTTGCTTGTGATGAATACTCTTGTTTAGCCAGTGTGATGAACTTGGTAAAAATTTATCATGTTATTTAAGTGAATCTGTTTCAGATAGTGTTTTTTCTGTATAAGATTTTCATTTGCGTTATTCGAAAGTAATTACGTGTAGTCGCTCCAAAAGCAGTACGAGGAGAAAAGAAAAAAGGTGGTGAGTAGACGAAATGCCTAGAAAAGAGACTTCGAAGGTACAGAGAAGTGTAGGGACATATTCTCCCCACTTTTAGCGACGAAAATGTGCAAAATGAAACAGTAGGTTCCTCCGATGCGAGGCAAATGAGTGAGCCAGACTTCAGTGGTGCAGCGGAGATGTTTAGATTTAGGATGTGCACAGCCTGCTCCACTCACAGCTAGCAGTGTTTCAGGTCGAGTGCACAACTTACTAAGCGTGAGTGCGGGCGAGGCTGAAGCAACGATAAGTGAACAGAGGGCTGCAGTGCATGTAGCTCTGAGCAGAACATGATTGGACAATTTGGCCACGCTGATAAAAAGAATAAGCACACAGCGAAGAGTTAAAGGCAGACTGCAGACTTGCTGGCGTCAAAGGAGGAGCTAAACCGAAATTCCGTTGCCGAATATGGCACCTCAATGACTACAGTAGAATCACTGAGCTGAGAAATTGATGATGATACGGAAGAAACGTTCAGAACTTAGCAATCAAAATGAAGGACGACACAGCGCAATTTGAAGAAGCTAAGGTCATCGGTCTCTAGACTTACACACTACTTAAACTAATGTAAACTAACTTATGCAAAGAACAACACACACACACACACACGCCCAAGCCCGTGGGGGGACTCGAACCTCCGGCGGGAGGGGCCGCGCAATCCGTGACACGGCGCCTCAAACCTCGCGGCACTTGGAGAGGTAGGAAACCGGTTGAGTGGGATAGAAGGCGAACAGAAAAGAGTGAGCGGGAAAGGCTGGTTGCCAGGTGGCTAGAACAGGAGCATGGGGGATGTGACTGATTGTGATCATAGGGAATTCTTTAATCTACTAAAACAAATGCCGATGTTCACTGGCAACATACAGGGTGGCGCACGAAATGTGTTACCATTTTGTTTTTGAATATGAACTTTACTGTCAATACGATCTGAAAGGAACATATACTATAATCAAGAGTCGTCCATGGAGATTTGTTCTAACTCGGCGCATAGTCAGTATGTCCACCATTTCGTTTCCGACCTTCCTTCAAACGAATACTGAAATTAGTGATTACCCTACGGCACATGTCTTCCGTAATTTCACTGCAAGCTTGAAGAATAAGTCTTCTGAGCTCCATTAAATCAAGTGGACGTTTCGGGGAAATTTTTTCCTTTAGGAACCCCCAAAGAAAAGAGTCACATGGATTGAGGTCTGGACTATTGGAGTTTTTACACGAGCATTTCGACGTGCGGATCATTTCACTCAGGTTTCCAGCTCGCTTCAATCACGGACAAAATTGGCCCCCCAATGGCAGACATATTGAGCATGTGCTCATTTAGAACAAATCTCCATGGACGGCTCCTCATTGTAGTATATGTTCCTTTCCGATTGTATTGACAATAAAGTTTATATTCAAAAACAAAATGGTAAAACATTTCGTGCGCCACCCTGTATGTAAGCCAAGTACGGACATTATCGAGACACTTGGGAGCGAATAAGCAGCAGGAGTTTTGGAACTGGAAAGTACAGGTAAGGAAACGCTCGATGTTGCAAATACAGTACATGCACAGAAGCCTTAGGCAAATCATAACAAATACCTACAGGCAGGCCACTTAAACTGGAATCTTTAACATTTTATAGGAATCCACAGTACTTGCGAGCTGAAATGAGAAACAACATTGGGTAATTTTGAAAGAGAAAATGCGAGCTCAACTTGGAATAGACCGAAGTACACGTAGGAACAACTGTGGATGAATAGGCCAGGTCGAGGAAGTGCAGAAGAAA
Organism: Schistocerca piceifrons; assembly: GCF_021461385.2. Taxonomy (NCBI): domain Eukaryota; kingdom Metazoa; phylum Arthropoda; class Insecta; order Orthoptera; family Acrididae; genus Schistocerca; species Schistocerca piceifrons. Next base: position 24,188,413 of record NC_060148.1, on the reverse strand, counting down.
TCTACAGCAGAATTCCTGTGTCTGTGATGAAACGAAAACTAAGATGCACTGCGATGAAAAAAGAAAAGAAAATGACAACGAGAATTGCCCGGAACTACGGACGACGCTGTGATAACTCGATGCTAAACAGCATCTTCTACATTTGCATCTGCATCTACGTCTACATGCTCTGCAAACGACCGTGGCAGAGAGTGCGTCCCACAGTACCAGTTGTCAGGGTTTGTTCCTGTTCCATTCACGTATGGAGCGCGGGAAGAATGACTGAATGCCTCTGTACGCTTAGTACTTATTGTAATCTTATCCTCACGATCCCTATGTGAGCGGTACGTAGAGGGTTGTAAGTATATTCCTAGCATCACCACCATCTAAAGCCGGTTCTTGAAACTTTGTTAATAGACTTCCTCGGGATAGTCTGGGTGTGTCTTTAAAGAGTCTGGAAGTTCAGTTCCTTCTCTGTATATGTTCAGATCCCTTGTTAGTCGTATTTGGTACTAGTCCCACACACTTGAGCAATACTCTAGAACCGATGGTACGAGTGATTTGTAAGCAAAGTCCTTTGTAGGCTGACTGCTCTCCACCAGTATTCTACCAGTAAACTGAAGTCTGTCACCTGCTTTACCCATAAATTCCATTTCATACCAGGTACTTTTTATGTGTCGGCCGATGCCAACAGTGACTCCATGATATAGTCTTGGAATACTATTTTTAATTTTCTGGAGGCACAGTTTTACATTTATGAACATTTAAATCAAGTTGCCGTCTTTCAACCGCTTTGAAATCTTATCAAGATCTGAGTGAATATGCTGCTTCTTTCAGACAATACATCATAGATAACAGGATCATCTGAAAAAACTATGAGGTTAGTATTAATATTTCGTCTTCCGCAGACATAGCGATGTGGTGTGATCTTGCAGCTGTGTTAAGGGCAACCTACAGTTCTCAGGAGTTTCTGAAAACGTGACGTCATTCTGACGCCAGAAGTTTTGCATTCATGTGGACCAGGCTGTGGATAAGTGAGGGATTAAAACGTTGGCAAGAATTAGCTCTGAAACATACTGAAAAAGTTGTGCCAACTGCTTTTGCTAATACGCCTTCGTTAACATCAAAAGTGAGACCACTTACTGACTTACAAGCAAAAAGAATCTTAAGCCAGCCAGCACAGAATCCAATAACCCGCTCATTAACGTTTCTCAAGAAAAGTTACTTTTTTTAAAAAAATCTGAAAACTGACGTGTAGAGTTGGAGTCAGAAAAAAGGGGGGGGGGGGGCAGCCATTCTAACAAGTGAGGTAAACCATCAGCTCACTCACCTTGCGTCCAGTAAGTAAAGCCGTTTCGAAACAACACAGCTAGCATCTCTCGAAAACACGTCACTATCTGTAGCATTTGGTATAATAAAATGAAGAAAAGCGTAATATAAGTGGTTGAAGAGGTACTTTAATGGGAGATTTTTGTCTGGGAAAGAAGTGGCCTCTAAAACTTAGCCCGTAAATTGTCTTTTGTACACTTCACATATGGCTACATTTTATGTATAGCTGAGACTACGCCACCTTTTTATTCTGTTGCAAATGTGTCAGTCAGTTCTATGCTTTTTATTTTGAATGGCAATTTGCTTTGCCAGATGATAAACGTGTGAATATTTATTAGCATTTGCGAGTTTCACAATTAATACGTAGATTTGTAAATTGACAATGACAACCCAGAACTGATACGCACACCTCCAGAGAGAGGGAACTACTATATGTACACAATATCGAATATTTAAGAACTAACTGCAATTAACGTAATAAAGAAGTCCCAGAACCTTTACAAACGTGAAGGTGAGATGGTAGGACGCGAAGTCACCTCCATGGCTACCCTCTGCTCTGTAACTCAACGCTTACAACCGCTGCCTCACAATCAACCGCTGGAAGATCAGCCCCCGCACCGTAAACTGAATGTAATGAAGGATTTAGCAGCCGATACTTCCTTACATGACGTCTGATTATAAAACATCCGAAAGAAAGTGACGTGTTTTTACAAAGCTTCCATGTACCGTTGCCTTGAGACGGTGCTGTTTCATAATTCGGAATTTAGGGCCTCATATCCAGTAGCAGCAATGACAAATGATTACTTTTTTTGATGCATAAACAATTATAACGGTCACGTGCAAATGTCGTCAACTCACGGGGTAAGAGTGTGATAAGTTTCTTTTTTTTTTTTAACCAGTCTTGACGGCCCACATGAAGTCTGGTCTTCCGCCATTTCCTTTTTTTGTCTTCACAGGAACACAGCCGACCAAGCGAGCAGAACCGTTGTTCCAGCTCCAAGTACTGGAGACACTGTCCAATGCTCTTACTGCATGCCTGGACTGCACAGTTGCGAAGGACGTCTCCGTTTCGCAATACCTATGTACCCTAAAATGTATCACAGAGTTTCGTGGTGTGCAAATGTCCACATTTCCTCCTCCTCCTCCTCTTTCGTGACGTGCTGTTCTGCAGTTCGCCATCGTTAGGCAGTGGCGCGTCACAAAGCTTCGCGCATTAGTTGCAGTACGTTTGACAGCGTAGCGTCTTGTTATTCCTCGCGACAAATACCTTAACTCTGCTCCATATCAATTCTGCCGGGTTCAGACTGCAGTGTTACGACCACAACTCTAAAAATAATCCATTTGTACAGCGTGCTCGACGCCATCAAAATTGTCTTCCATCTTTCTGCGACATTTATCACTCTGGCTCATGTGATACCACATCTGTCCTACAAAACAATGGGCATATTCAAACAGTACTTTTTAATTTTTCTCCAAAAAATTTAATCACGTAATGTTTTATCTTCAACCATCTTTTGCAATCTTTTATAATATATCTGTAATTAAGAATGTATACTTGCAATGATTACCAGAAATTTTCGCTTGATACGTAATTGTAAACTACGGGATGTGCATTTTTCTTAAAATTGGTGATGCACAAGTTAATTGCCATATATGGCTCAAAACAATATCAACCAAAACCACTAAAAATAAACGCAAAATATATCTATTTAAAACAGCAGATAAAAATTCGCTTGATGCCTTCCTAAGAGAGAGTCTCCATTCCTCCCAAGCTAATTATGTAAGTGTAGACCAGATATGGCTCAAATTCAAAGATACAGTATCGACAGCAATAGATTCATACCATCTAAGTTAATAAGAGACGGGACTGATCCATCACGGTACGCAAAACACATCAGAACACTGTTGCAGAAACAACGAAAAAAGCATGCCAAATTCAGAAGAACGCAAAATCCCCAAAACTGGCCAAGTTTCACGGAAGCTCGAAATTTAGTGCGGACGTCTATGCGAGATGCTTTTAGTAGTTTCCACAATGAAATATTGTCTCAAAGTATGGTAGAAAACCCAAAGAGATTCTGGTCGTATGTAAAGTACAGCAGTGGCAAAAAACAGTGAACACCGTCACTGCGCGATAGCGATGGAGAAGTTACCGACGATGGTGCCACTGAAAAACCACAGCAGCTGTTAGCATGAGTGGCATAAAAGTAGGTGTCTTAGGTGTTGCGACACAACTCGAATCTCTTAAGAAAGGCAATTCTTCCGGTCCAGACGGTATACCAATCAGGTTCCTTTCAGAGTATGCAGATACAATACCGCCTTTCTTAGCAATCACATACAACCGCTCACATGACGGAAGGTCTGTTCCTAAAGACTGGAAAGTAGCACAGGCCACACCAATACTCAATAAAGGAAACAGGAGTAATCCATTTAATTACAGACCCATATCACTGACCTCAATCTGCAGGAGGATTCTGGAGCACATACTGTACTTAAACATTATAAATCACCTTGAAGAAAATGACTTATTGATACATAACCAACACGGCTTCAGAAAATATCGTTCTTGTGCAACACAGCTGGCTCTTTATTCCCATGAAGTAATGAGTGCTGTCGACAAGGGATCTCAGATCGATTCCATATTCCTAGATTTCCGGAAGGCTTTTGATACCGTTCCTCACAAGCGAGTATTAATCAAATTGCGTGGATATGGAGTATCGTCTCAGTTGTGTGATTGGATTCGTGATTTCCTCTCCGAGAGAGGTCACAGTACGTGGCGATAGACGGTAAATCATCGACTAGAACAGAAGTGATATCAGGCGTTCCGCAAGGTAGTGTCATAGGCCCTCTGCTGTTCCTGATTTACATAAATGATCTAGGTGAGAATCTGAGCAGCCCCCTTAGATTGTTTGCAGATGACGCTGTGATTTACAGTCTAGTGAAGCCATTAGACGATCAACTCCAACTACAAAATGACCTAGAGAGAATTTCTGTATGGTGCGAAAAGTGGCAATTGGCACTAAGCAAAAGAAAAGTGGGAGGTCATCCACATGGGTACTAAAAGAAATCCGAGTAATTTTGGGTATACGATAAATCGCACAAATGTTAGGGCTGTTAATTCGACTAAATACCTAGGAATCACAATTACGAGCAACTTAAATTGGAAAGATCACATAGATAATATTGTGGGGAAGGCGAAACAAAAGACTGCGCTTTGTTGGCAGATCACTAAAGAGACAGCCTACATCACACTTGTCCATCCTCTGCTGGAATATTGCTGCGCGGTAGGGGATCCTTACCAGGTAAGATTGACGGAGGACATCGAAGAAGTTCAAGGAAGGGCAGCTCATTTCGTGTTATCGCGAAATAGGGGTGAGAGTGTAACTGATATGATACGCGAGTTGGGCTGAGAGTCACTCAATCAAAGGCAGTCTTGATTGAGGAGAGATCTGTTTACGAAATTTCAATCTCCAACTTTCTCTCCCGAATGTGTAAATATCTTGTCGACACCCAACTACGTAGGAAGAAATGATCATGATAGTAAAATAAGAGAAATCAGAGCTCGAACGGAAAGATATAGGTGTTCCTTTCTCCCACGCGCCATTCGAGAGTGGAATGGTAAAGAAGTAGTATGAAAATGGTTGGATGAACCCTCCCTCTGCCAGGCACTTAAGTGTGAATTGCAGAGTAACCATATAGATGTATATGTAGATGTGATGAGTTTCATATTTAAATGCTTTAGGTATTCAAACCAAACAAAGAAAATTACGCACCACGTGGAGCGCAGAACCGCCGCCCGCCGGCACACACGATGGTCAGTCTACGACCCTGTCTATCACGCCACGCATGTAGTAAACACCTCCCTTATTTCTGATACATAGTCCTACTCGAAAAAGTCAAAAGCTGATTATTGTCTGTAATCTTGTGAAGAACATTAACTACTTGTTTCTCGCCATTAACTGTGTTCCACGCGCCTGTTTCACTACGAAGCAGGAAGCAGTGTCGTCCATTTTCGCGGTACGTATGAACAGCGAGACAATCAGAGCACAAGTACTGGTTACAGAGACACTGTGACTGTACACAATTTTTAAGATAAAAGTTACAGAGGTAAAGTACGATTAAGACAGACGTTGATGGCTGTTAATACGTCAGAATGTCTGAAAGGTTCTTCCACACTGACATAGTAATAAGCTATCGAACACTTAAGTTGGACCTACTTCCAAGGGCGGAGCACCACCAGTGGTAAGAGAGCTACGGCTGCTGACCAGTCACCGCGCTTGCGTTTGTTTACATCTGGTTTGCTCTTATGATGAAGTACATGCTACATACGAACCCCGTAGCCCCACCCTTTATTTCGCATTCATGTTCATTGTCTTACCCGTCTCACAACCATACCACCTTATTCCATACCAACCTACAGCTCTTGCTGTGCTACAGAGTACTGAAAGCTTGTTCACAACAAATAAGTAGGATTCTCAGCCACACATGTATTTTTCCAGATAGACTGAAACACGCTGTTGTTCAGCAACTGCACAAAAAAGGGGATAGGTCTGATGCTAGCAACTACCACCCAACCCCACCTCTCATAGCTTTATCCAAAATTCTTGAAAAAGTAATGTATTCAGGAGTAGCATCACGTATCTGTAAAAATGAAGTACTAATCAAATGTCAATTTGGTTTTCAGAAAGACTTTTCAACAGAAAATGCTATATATGTGCTTTCACTGATCAAATATTAAATGCACTGAATAACCGAACTTCATCCATTGGAATATTTTGTGACCTCTCAAAGGCTTTTGATGGTCTGAATCGTGAATTTCTTCTAGACAAGCTTAAGGATTGTGGCATGAGTGGGACAGTGCACAAATGGTTTAATTCATATTTAACTGGAAGAAATCAGAAGGCTGAAATTAACAGTACAAATGGTCTGCGAAAACCAGCAGAGTCCTTTAACTGGGGAGGTATCAAGAACGGTGTCCCACAGAGTTCACTCTGTTTCCTTATTGGTCTTAATATACATTAATGACTCGCCACTCTATATTCATGAAGATGCAAAGCTAGTTCTTTTTGCTAATGATACAAATACAGTAACACACCCAAGGAAATCGTAAATAATGTCTTTCACAAAATTACTAAGTGGTTCTCTGCAAGTGGACACTTATTAAATTTTGAGAAGAAACAGTGAATATAATTCTGTGCAGTAAATGGCATATCAACCCTCATAAATATAGGCTATGAACGCAAGTCTGTTGCTAGGGCAGGGTATTCAAAATTTCTGGATGTGTACATTGATGAGAAATTGAATTTGAAGAAACATCAATTATCTGCTGAAATGATTAGGTTGAGCTACTTACGCTACTGGGGTTATTGCAAAATATTGGTGATGAACATCATTAAATTAGCCTACTATGCCTATTTTCATTCACTGCTTAGACATGGTATCGTATTTGGGGGCAATTCGTCACTAAGAGGAAAAGTATTCATAGCACAGAAAGGTGTGATCAGGCTAACAGCTGGAGCCCACCGAAGATCACCTTGTGGACGTTTATTTGATGAACTTGAGATATTCACAGTACCTTCGATGTACATATATTCATTTATGAAATTTGTCATTAATGACCCACCCCAATTCAAAAGTAACAGCGAAGTGCATAGCTACAACACTAGAAGAAACGATGATCTTCACTACTCTGGATTAAATCTCACTTTGTCACAAAAAGGTGTGAATTATGTTGCCACAAAAATATTTGGTCATTTGCCAAATAGCATTAAAAATCCGGCAGATATCTAACCAACATTTAAAAGAAAAGAAAATTATGGAAATACGGAAGCGTCCGATCCCGCCCGTCTGCTTTGACCCATGACGTCACAAATATGGCGGAAACGACCATAAAACACGATTCCAATATGGCGCATATAAAGTCGCTATGTACACATTGTGAGGACGAAAATACAGCGAAAAACTAACACGCACACTTTCCACAAGAAGCGTAATGACACTAACGGGACAAGTGCGGGAAATGGGGTGTTTTGGGTGGGGGGGGGGGGGAAACAATATAAACTAATTTAGACACCCACCCCCATACAAAACAACACAAAAAGACGAAAAAACAGACATCACAAAACTCCCCAAATACCACTAAACAGTATCATCTGGAATCGGACACTTCCCTTGACCTGTATAGCTCAACAGCAGCTCCCGATCCCATAAATTAGGAGCAAACACTTCCTTTGGCCTATATAGCTCAAAAACATCTCCTGATACCAACGTACACAGCCACACATCGGGATCGAACACTTCCCTTGACCTGCGCACTTAATTTTATCCGTCGTATCTACTCCTGAACAAAAACAACCGATTAATTTTACTAAAATTACCACACGACGTACAGCGAACACTAAATTAACCTTCACACAAAATCGTTAACTCACTGAAACGAATTCCACTACAAACACAGCTGACACACTAACAATTCTGGATAATGAGTAAAAGCAAACTGAGCCCATTACACCACACGAACGAAAACCCTGATCATACCATCAGAGAGCACAACAAACCACAACACGACGACATCTACAAACACGCCACACACAAACCAAACTCCGCGCCGTCATGACGTCACACACAACACCCTTACGTCACGGCTCAAAGCCGACGCGTGGGATCGGACGCTTCTGTCGACCCTCCTGAATGACAGCTCCAACTGAATAGATGAATCTTTAGACATGAAGTATTAACTATAAAAATATTTACTATTTTGTGTAAAGAAAACTTAGCCCTTCTTTGTGAAAGTTTGTCTACAAACACCTGCATTGCCAGTTTTCATTTACTTACGCAAAAGACGATGAAATTACTCTTCACGTATTAATGTCAAGAGATCCGCTTGCCGTGATATAAACTGTGTATTCCTTCCTCTACGCAACAGCAACACACTTTATACTGTAGGCAACTACAGATTTAACAATGCGTTCTTCTTAAAGCCGCAACAGTTGAATAATTCTTTATTTGTCCTAATAAAGTATTACTCAGCAGCATCCGTTTGTTTTGACAGGAACATGTATGTGAATCTTCAGTTTCTCCCAGCTTATTTTTTGATGGAACAGTCCACAGGTGAACTGCCTGTTCGTAGTGTCCTGCGTGCACGCTATGAACCGAAAGTACAGCTATGGACTGTTCCATCAAGAATATATATAATAGTTGAGTTCTGCAGCGAGATTTGTAGCTGATACTCTGTATTTTGATATCGTTCTGAGCAATGACAAACACGTATCAGAAAAGATTCTGAGGATGGCTGGTTTTACTGCCAAAGTGTTTCAGTACTGGTCCTTTAGGTGGGGCACTGCTTCACACATCCAGATACCCCCTTAGCAGAAAACCGACTACTTTTTTGGTAAGTGTACGGCACAGTCACTGCCTGGAGATGCACGATTATTAGCAGAAGTGAAGACGAAGCCCGTGACGCCGGGAATTTTGACAACTTTTCTAGCAAGAGGATCAATTTTAGGTCAACGTAATAATTCATTAATTTCTGCACTTACACGTATAGAACAAAGACGAAATGGAGGGTAACATTATCTGTCTTACTGACTACCCAACAGACTACCTTGTCACCAAAAACATTTCTCTAGAAAAGTGAAAATACAGAAATTAAATGGAACAGCGTTCTGTACTAAAACACATTTGCGTGACTTAACGTGCTGACGATTGCTAATGCAGGACTGGGAGAAAGAAGCTAACGGATTAGTTGTACTAAATTCGGCAGTTTTCGTGGAGCTGACTGCTTCGGGAAATACCGGATTCAATGCTCCACTATGGAACTGTCAAAATGCGTCTAGCTTGGTTTGATTGCAAACCATTAGGAATAGGATCAGGCTGTACCACGGTCTACGCACTATCCTGACGTAAAGTAATTGTTTGATTCGTCAATAGTCGAAGTTGCCATAGCATCTTATCTACTTGCAGAAGCAGTGTTCCGTCATTCTGTTGTGTTATTCCTAACACGCAGAATAATTCTTTTATGGATCACATGTGTACAAATACGAACCTGTATTTCGGGGAAAAAAATTCAACAAAATGGCGCGAATACGAGTAGAAATCTCGTCCGAGCCTACGCTTTTCTCTCAAGCCTAAAGTCCGTAGAACAGTAGAATTAATAGGAATGTCGGTAGGACTTTAAAATAACAAGGTTTGTAATACGAAATTCGTTAGTATTTTGAGAGCGTAATAACCGAACGCGGTTTGCTTTATACGCGATAGTCTCCATAGTGAACCTAAATGAAACCTTGCAGCTACCATAACTTTGCAAAAACAAACCAAAAGAAAACAAAGAAAATACTTCAACACTACGGGAACGCATGAAAACAGTCGTCCTTACCTTATTAAGGGTGTGGGTGTAGCAGAAGAAATTCTCGGCGCAGAAACAGCAGCTCGAAATCCCAACGCAGAACGTCACACTGGACACGACTCGCTACAAATGCGACAGACGCCTGAAGCGGCAGGGCTGTGGCACGCAGTCAGTGCTGCCAACGGCTGCGAGGCCGGCAGGTACCAACTGCAGCCTGCTACGGGGGCATCACAGGGGGCAGCGCTTCCAGGGACCCGCGCAGAACATGCGAATGTAATACGAAGACTGTCGTCCTAATTTTGTTATTGCGGACAAGCTGAAAAAAATAAAGTAACATGTTTCTGAATGTACTTTTAACGTAATGTAATTCAATTCTACGTTCATTGTGACACTGCTGTGGCCACTGGAGTACCTCTCACAAGGGAACCTCCCCATCGCACCCCCCTCAGACTTAGTTATAAGTTGGCACAGTGGATAGCCCTTGAAAAACTGAACACAAATCAGTCGAGAAAACAGGCAGAAGTTGTATGGAACTATGAAAAAAATAAGCAAAATATACAAACTGTGTAGTCCATGCGCAAGATAGGCAACATCAAGGAGAGTGGGAGCTCAGGAGCGCCGTGGTCCCGTGGTTAGCGTGAGCAGCTGCGTCCCAGGTAGCAGAGGATTTCCCGGCCGCCCCGCCGTCGCTGGCCGGCCACGAGACCGACCCCGCACAGCGCCCGCCGCCAGAGGTGGACGCCGAGCTGCAGCTACTTCGCCTTGGCGAGTATAAAACTTTGTAGCTTTAACGTTTAAAAATCGGAAAATCATGGCGACGCTCAATCGTGAAGACACGATCCAGTGCACGTTTGATAGGAATTTGGAGAAGCCGACTGCTTTCGACATCCACAATTGGATAGTTGATGACGTAAAAGTGCCGATAGAGGACATTCTTGGAATTCATCTGGACTTTATTCTGTACGCTCTGTTTATAAAAATAGGAAATCCCGCAGAAATTCACAGACTGGTGAATACAAATGGGGGAACTTGGAAATTTAAACACCGAGATGGGTCACTAAGCAACGTTCAGATGCAGCCTTCTGGCTACGGGATCCGTAACGTCAAAATCTACAATTTACCGTTTGAAGTACCGGACGAAGAAATCATTAAGAGCTGTAGGCTTTATGGGAATGTTTTTGGACTAACAAGAGAAAAATGGGGGAGCGCTTACCGAATACAGGTGGACTCGGGCGTCCGAACGGTAAAAATGGACCTCAGAAAACATATCCCGTCTTTCATTAACGTTTGCGGGCACAGGGGTTTCGTTTCGTATACCGGACAGCCGCAGACCTGCTCCATCTGTCACGCTACAGGACATATGAGAAATGAATGCCCGCGAAAAAGACCACTACAGCTGCCCCGAGAAGATACATACGCTGGGAGAGCACAGAATCTCGCTGCCGAATTTCCCCCGATTAGGGACGCGGACGCGCCACAGCAGGAGAACGCGGCAGCGGCAGCCCAGCCGGGGCGGAGACAACGGCGGCGGCCGCGCAGCCCTCCCCCTCGGGCGAGGGTGAACCGGTCCCTGTCCCCGCTACGGGCCAGCCGGCAGGAAACGCAGATAAAAGGCAGATTAGCGACGCCAGCTCGGACGAGGCGGAGCAGCAAGGTCAGCCGATGACCGAGCGCGCGCCACAACAACAGGTGCAGGAGGAACTACGAGAGGAGCAGGCCACCGAAAATATGCAGATCGGCGCGACGACGCCCGCGGGCGGGAGCGCCGTCCCGACCGTGGAGCAGACGCGCGAGCAGTGGATAAAGGAGAAGAGTAACCACATGAGAAAAGTTTTAAAGCTCAACCAAAACGACGATGTCACCGCAAAGTCCTCCACCACGGGAAGCAGTGACAAACCGAAAAAACAACACAATACAGACGACGAACAGACACAAACGACGAAAACGGTAAACAAACCCGCAAAGAAAAACAAGAAAAGACGCAGCTCCAACTCGTCACAGGACCGAAGAGAAAACAGCCAGAGAGATGTCCGCATGGACACAGACTACTGCACCGACTGATAAACTAAATGAGCAGGCAGGCAAATACAATCTATAAAGTTGTCGCAGTTAACATAAATAGAATGAGCACATCTTTAAAAATTCGAGCCCTCGCAGACTTCCAACGCCATAGAAGAACAGACGTTGCACTATTGCAAGAAGTGGTTACGACTAAAATAAACCAGATACCAGGATATGCGGCAATCACAAACATAGACCCAGAATCCCAATGCGGTACGGCAATAATGGTACGGAACGGGATCGACTTTGGCGGGACTAAAATGTTGTCAAGCGGCCGAGGGATAGCGCTAAGCATAGAAAAGACGCTCTTTATCAACATATACGCACCTTCTGGCACAGACAACAAGCGAGCAAGAAGCACCTTCTATAATGAAGAAGTAGCCGAACTGCTGATGCAGAACAATAACAACAACATCATTGGAGGAGATTTTAACTGTGTCGCCGCAGCTGAAGACCAAATACCTGTAGCAAACATGTGCCCAGAACTGCAAGAACTGATCCGACGACTGAAAATAGAAGATTCGTGGCGCCTTCTCCATCCAACACACACTGAATTGACATACCACCACAAGAATGGTAAAAGCAGACTGGACCGTATATATGTCAGCAGAGCAGCAACTAAAAATGTTGCGCACGTCGAAGTATATCCTGTCATCTTCTCGGACCACTGCAGCTACGAATGCAGCCTGCATCTCCAAAAAGGAAAGAACGTCAGCACAAGAAGCACGTGGAAGCTAAATACGGAACACCTGCAGGACGCGGAACTGCGCAAGCAAATAGTGGAAACGTGGCAAGAATGCCTGGCACAGCGCGCACGCTACAGCAGCACGACCGAGTGGTGGCTGGCACGAGCGAAGCCGACAATGCGCAGCCTGTTGATAAGATACAGCGCGGAAAAGTCATTCTGGAGGCGAACCACGGCCGAGTTCTACCAGCAGTGCCTGAAAGACGCACTCGACGCACCAGCAGACGACCAGCAATACCTGCCGCGAGTGAGGAGAATCAAGGCAAAACTCCTTCAAATAAAGAAACAGCAAATAAGAGGCGTCCTCACAAGAAGTAAAACATATGGCGATGTGGATGAAGAGCCACTCACCATGCACCACCTAAATAGGGAAAGGGAGAGAGGCGCAGGAAAGTGCGTAAATGAGCTTCAGGACAAGCAAGGGAAGACGCTCACGACGAAAACGGAGTTAACAAAACACATCGAGGACTATTTCCGAGACATGTTCCGTCGAGAAGCGACAGACGACGCGGCAACTGCTGAAATCCTCCAGCAGACGAGGAGCGTGCTCACAGACGCAGACAGGGCGTTGCTGACAGAACATGTCGACGTGGATGACATCAAAGAAACGATGAGGACCAGCGCAAGAGGAAGAGCACCCGGCGCCGACGGCATCCCGCTCGAGTTCTACCTCGCATATTGGGACGTGCTAGGAGAGCAATTCACGGAAATGGTGAACGAGATACTCGATGGGGCGGAAATTCCACCTGGGCTGACCGAAGGGACCATAACACTCATCCCTAAGAAGAGAGCCGCCCGCCGCATTGAAGAGTTTCGTCCGATTACGCTCCTCAACGCCGACTATAAATAGCGAAATGCATCGCAAACAACCTGAAATCGGCGATGAGGAAAGTCATCAGTCCGTGGCAAACATGTGCGGTACCAGGGAAAAATATATTTGACGCCACATGCACCTACAGGGACATAATAGCACAGGCAGCCACCACCAGAAGTGCAGGTGCCATAATTTCGGTGGACTTCAACAAAGCCTTCGACAGGATCGACCACAAATATCTCGTAGAGACACTAAATAGACTCGGGTTTGGGCAAAAATTCATCGCAATCATCCATAAGATACTAAGTACTGCAAGATCGACAGTAATAATCAATAGTTGGGAAACAAAACTGATAAAACTGGACAGATCCGTGAGGCAAGGCTGTCCATTGTCAATGGCTCTATTCGCTATAGCACTGGACCCACTCCTGCGGAAACTCACAAACGACATCAGAGGCTTCTCCGTAGGAGGCAAAGCAGTAGCATGTATAGCCTACGCTGATGACCTAGGCATCTTTATTGAAGACCAGGAAGATATTGGGAGAGTAGAAACCATCATGAATACATTCCAAAAAGCGTCAGGCGCCCAAACCAACCCCAGAAAAACAGTGCTACTGCCGATAGGGAATCAACGACTCAAACCAGACAGCCAATGGTATAAAATAGCAGAAAGTCATAAAGTTCTTGGAATATATGTACAGTCTTGTCCACTTAGAATGGCCGCATACAACTGGAGGGACGTGCTACACACCATAAGAGGTCTCTCCAGACAGCACGCGAACCGGAAGCTAACAATCCACCAGAAAACAGAACTGATAAACACGACGATCCTGTCGAAATCTTAAGCATCCCGACAGAAATTGCGCGAGCACTAACGAGCGCAGTGTACTACCTGTTGTGGCGTCGAAATATATTCAAAGTGGCGCAAGCAACGTGCTCGCTGCCAACAAAAGAAGGGGGACTAGGTCTAGTTGATATAAAGACCAAATGTGCAGCCCTTCTACTGAAACGAACGCTCGCCATCCAGGACAAAAACCCTGACAGCGTCACAGCCAAGATAATTGGAAGATACAAGCCCGCATCACAAGAAGCGCCGGTCGACACGAGACACATTCCCTGTAGAATGCGACACGTCAGGCTGCACTACGCCAACAAAAGTTACGTTCTGGACACCGTGGCGAACCCCAGCCACAGAACAGCCAGGAGAATATACTGGGCCCTCAGGGGGAAGCCGGAAAAAAACAAAATTGAACAAAAACTCCCGCAATACAATTGGAAACAAATATGGGGGAACGTCTCAGAAAACGTGTTACCTAAACATGCGAAGGAGACATGGTACAAAATAATTAACAGAACTGTACCAACCAACCAAAGACTGGCGGAGATAAAACTCGTCGCAAGTGACAAGTGTGACGTATGTGGCATGACCGACACCCTCGAGCACCGATTCACGTGCGGGAATGCCATCAACATCTGGGAAGCGTGCCAGCAGATGGTGGCCCACATCAACAGAACGGCGCCGGGAAGCATCACAGTGAAAGCAATCACCGCCCCAGACTGCAACCCATTTCCACGGCCCAAGCGACTGGCGACTCTCTGGATCCTCGCCATGACGGCACACGCCATCGTAGCTCGGAGGCAGACCGACCGGCTGGCCTTCCTGATGGACCTCTGGGAGGAGAACAAGACGGCCCAGCAGCACAGGCGATACCACGAGAACTTCAAAAACTTCCTGCAGATTCCACTGCAGACAGCGATCGCCAGAGTCCTCCCCAGCCTGTGACCCTCAGCACCGCCACCAGCCACCTCACCACACTCACCACAAGGATAACGTGTGCAGTGGTAGTGAACAAGTGCAACACAAAAGATAAAGTGCTTTCCCTTCTCGCATCAAATAGTCAAGTATAGTAGTATAAAGTGTTTCTTCCTAGTGGAATCAGTGACACAAAGTGCTCCCTAGTGGAAAGTGCCAACTACTCATTATTATTAGATATTTTGATTTCCTTTACTTTGTGCCTATAAAATTCTATTGATTACTCACACTATCCTTTCTGCTTCTCTTATGTAATATGACAAAATTTTCTCTCTTCTTCCATTAGGTAGATTCTGTAGTATATGTTAAAAAAAGTTTCTTCCACTTCTGCTCCACCTATCATGGTGACGTTCCTTCATACTGTACCACTAAACAGTGTAACTAGAGGAAGAGATCAAACCAGAATACACAATGTGCCTGTGTCATCACAAGTGCATCACATACAGAAACATAAACTCAAATCAGTGCAACGATGCCAAATATAAACTGTTATGCCTGTCCTGCAATGTCTACCCCCCTCAAAAAAAAAGACGACAAATGGCCATGTAAAAGGGTTTAAGGAACAAATAATAAGAGAAAAACGAAAAAGGAAAATATAAAAACGAAAACATATAAAATGACAATAATATTAACCATCACTAGGATAATAGATTAATAGAATAAAATGTCTTTTTTTCAAATGTATCGTTGTTAAAATATTTAAATAAATATATATGGTTACAAAAAAAAAAAGAGGTCCTTGGTTCAAGTCTTCCCTCGAGTGAAAAGTTTAGTTTTTTGCCGGCCGATGTGGCCGTGCGGTTCTAAGCGCGTCAGTTTGGAACCGCGTGACCGCTACGGTCGCAGGTTCGAATCCTGCCTCGGGCATGGATGTGTGTGATGTCCTTAGGTTAGTTAGGTTTAAGTAGTTCTAAGTTCTAGGGGACTGATGACCTCAGTAGTTAAGTCCCATAGTGCTCAGAGCCATTTTTTTTAGTTTTTTATTTTCAGGCAATTATTATCTGTCCGTCCGATGCGAGGTAACTGCGCCGTAGTATGGGGACGCCACACCTAAACAAACATCGAAACACACGACGTCACTCGACTACAGCGCACGGAGGAGAGACTATTCCTGCTAACGACGCTCCCTGGCTGGCAGTTGACTGTTCGCTACTTTGGACGAGAGTGCATTAAATACGTGAGATGTATTCCGTGGGCAATATGAATTCAGCGAATATAGCTCGCGACTTCAATAACAATCGCACGGTTTTGCGGTGCGGTCGCAAAACACAGACACTAAACTTATTACAGTGAACAGAGACTTCAATGAACGAACGGACAGGTCATAACTTTGCGAAAATAAAAAAGTAAACTTTTCACTCGAGGGAAGACTTGAACCAAGGACTTCTCGTGCCGCAGCTGCTCACGCTAACCACAGGACCACGGCGCTCCTGAGCTCAGATACTCCTTGTTGTTGCCTATCGTACACATGGACTACTCAGTTTGTATATTTTGTTTATTTTTTTCATAGTTCCACACAACTTCTTCCTGTTTCCTCGATTGATCTTTGTTCAGTTTTTCAAGGCCTATCCACTGTGCCAACTTATAACTAAATCTGAGGGGACTGCGATGGGGAGATTCCCTTGTCAGAAAATTATGCCCGCACCGGAGTCGAGGGAACCAGGATTTTTAAGATACCGACGCGCTACAGTACCGTTTATTGTCAACACATGGCTGTTACCCATGCATATATTCGGTTCATTGCTTCTAAGCCCCTGTCCGTGCCATTCCTACTCATTGCTGTGGATAACAATGAAGCATTACATCCCACTCGTCAGCAGGTTGTTTCCCACAGAATGATTGTTTTATTGTTGTCAGTTGAAACATATGCCTGCCGTACTTTCCCACTTCACGTGTTGCGTGTGCACTGTGTGTGAAGATACAGTGTTTTTCCCTGTCCTGTGGAGTTCAAAGTGCCAACAGGGAAACCTTTCCTGAAAGGGACAGATTTGAAAAATACGATTCACGTGCTCAAAAGATCAAGAAAAAGCTAAAACTGAACAGTTTTTGAACTCACAAAAAGGCGCTTCCGAAAAATTTCTCCTACCAACAACGTCAGACAGTGAGACTTAAGCGTGCTTAAAAGGCCATGTCCTTAACAGCAGCCTGTCATCGTGTGGTGCTTCAGATGCAAGTGAACACAAGCACTGGAATACGGACTTCCCGCTGTCCCACATTCGGGTAGGCCTACTGCTAGCAGTTGTGAAGCAATCAGGAGTTTGGACGCAGGCACTTGGCCTAATAGGTTAACATCCACAATGATAAATGAAATTTTACATACAGGCCCTACTAAAATTGTAAGTTTTGAGTATCCTTTAAACGAGAATGGAAGAAAATTTTCAACTCATTTTTAACATAAGAAGTTTACCAAATTGAGAAAAACTATGATCGTAAATGGCTTAAGTATTCAAAACCTACCGACAAAGTTCTTTGTTTTTATTGTAAACATATTCGATCTCCTTCAAACAAGATATCAGGCGATGGACTCTGTGACTGGGTTCATTTAGGAAATCGGATTCAAGAGCGTGAACAATAATTTAACAGCATAAACAGTACAAGAAAGTGGGTAGAACGCGAGGTAATTTGAAACAACAAAGTGGTGTTGATCATACTGACCTTGAACTACTGGAAAAAGAGAAAGAACATTAGCGTCAGTTTCTAAAATAAATTATACTCACCGTCAGGTACCTACTTCAAAGCAATATTGCCTTAAAGGGAGGCAGCGACAAGCTCTATCAAGGAAATAATGGTAGTTTTCTTGGTTTGATGGAAATGACAGCAGAATTTCACCCTGTTTTGCAGGAACGTTAGAGGTGGGTAAAGGCTCAAGTAAGTCATGACCACTTTCTTGGAAAAAACATTCAGAATGAACTCATAAATTTGCTTGCCAACAAAGTAAAAAACAGCATTGTTAATTCTGTAAACGACAATAAATATGTTTCTGACGTGCTTGATTGTACTCCTGACACATGCCACAAGGAACAGATGACACTGACTGTTAGGTCTGTAAGTTTATCAGAAGACGCAGCGACTGTAGAAGAACACTTCTTCGATTTCCTGAGCGCCACTTCAACAACAGGAGAACGTTTCACCGAAACCGTTTTGTCGGAACTAGATAAACTAGGACTCGATATTCATGATTGCAGAAGCTCACTCGCTTGCTGTGGACGATTTGAAAAGCTTCGAGTTTATTGTAGGCGTTGTCGTATAGTATGGCCTTCTCTTTGCCATTAGCGCAACAATTAAGGCAGTTCAAGCAGCAAACGTTGACGTGAAAGTAGCAACTAAATCTCTCTAAAGTCTAATTACGTTTATTGGGAATTTCCGCGAAGGAGTTTTCGTTAATGTGCAGTTAACAGCGAAAGAGATAACTGAAACTTCGCAGACTTGACCAAAATTTGGAGAAAGGAGAACTGGCAAGAAGGCGAAGCAATTTGATTATGAAGGTGACGATTTGGTTTGCAGAGCTCAACCTTCAGAGGAGACATATAGGATCGATTTTTTCTACCCTGTCGTTGAGACAGTGTTAAAAAGTTTGAAAGAGAGGTTTCGCCAAATGGCTAATTATTCCGGAGTACCCGACCTTTTGTTTTCTCTAGACAGTTTAAAATACATAAGGACGAAGAATTGAAAATGCTGTCTAAAAAACTTGAGAAAGAGCTAAGTGTAAACATAAATTGTGAATGTTCGAAAGACATTGTTGCTTCAGCTCTTTTGACAGAAATGTGCTCAGAGAAATGGGGCCGGTTAACGTGAAAACTCCTACGTTAGTACTGAAATACTCGAATGATTCTGCAAACCCGTTTCACGGGATTTACATCGCCCACAGTATTTTGCCAGCCGTGCGCCAGGAACTGTCGCCTCCGCTGAAACAAGCTTTCCACGTTCAGAGCTCGTCAAGAATTATTTCCGAAGCGGCATGTCGGCCATGTTGTCAATAGAACACGGCGTGGTTCCAAAATTGAGTTCTGAAGATACAAGTCATGAGTTTGCTCTTCAAATAGCGAGGAAAAGATGTTTTGTGTATACCCTTTGTGTTTATAACCTACAACTCACTCAAATTCTTGTGAGACAAGGAGCAGAGTCGAGTGATGAAAACATTGAAGCGTATATCCTGAACAAAATTTGTGAACCTTACCTGATTTTGAATTCCATTGAATTGGAAGGATTCCCGTAGCAGTCTTATTATTAACAATTTTGTAATAACCATAACTATTAAGATTTCTTCTCCAATTAACTATTTTCCTACAAGGACAGTACGTCCCCTGCGGTAACAGTCTACTGATGCACTGGTACTGCGTTAATGACGGAAGTTAGAATTCTTTTGAACGTCACAGAGATATGTGAGCTGTGTTGGAGGAGTGACTGGGAGTTTTGGGGGGGAGGGTGTGGGAGAGCCCCTCGCAGAACTTGGGCACACGTCCCCACGCCGGCTGAGCCCTGCTCACCCACTGCTGGCTCTGGAATTTCCTGTAAGCAGGCTTTCACGCCAACACTACTTTGTCTATTCCCACTACCCTTCTCTGTACGCGTTCAATATTCCCTGTTAGTTCTCTTTGTAATGGGTCCCACACACCCGTGCGATAGTCTACGATGGACCACACGAGTGTTCCGTAAGGTGTCTCCCTTGTAGACTCACCGCGTTCATCCAGTGTCTCGTCCACTCTGCAATCTAGCCTACCTACAACTGAGACTATGCGATATTTCCATTTTATATCACCACAGTGTGCCACACCCAGGTCTCTTTATGAGTTGACTGATTTCAAAAGTGACTCGCTAATATTACAACAACCACAGAATACGACGTTTCTACGTGTTTTTAAGTGCAAAATTTTGTACGTAACTTCTCTGCAAAACAGACTGAAGTGGATGGCAGAGTGTTTGTCGAACCACTTTCACACGATTTTCCATTTCTGCCCACTTAAAGCAATTTGTCAAATCCTGCTTTACTTTGAAATCATGTGAAGATATGAATAAAAAAATTGTACAGCTTCTTTCAGACACTCCTTCATTATAGAGAATGTATCATTTCCACAAAGTGTGGCCTGACTGTTAACATTGCCTCCAAGGTCATTAGCATATGACGTGGACAGCAGTGTATGCAACACACGTCCCTGAGGCGTGTCTCAAGCTACTCCCACACCTGTTGGTAAGTCTCCTTCCGAGATAACATGCTGCGTCCTTCAGATACCTAGACAGATGGACAGGCAGATGGTCAGAGTCGGGGAAAGTGGGGGGAGGGAGGGAGGGAGGCAGAGCTGGAGACTGAAGCGCCTCCTTCGCGTGCAGGGGGCGGCCTCCGCCTCTCCCCCCTCGTGGTGAGTGTCGCCGCAGTCCGACACACACACTGCCGACACTCCTTCCCGCTCTCTATACACCCCTGACAGCAGCGCTCAAAGCGGACACTAAGCTATAGTTCTGAATGCGATATACGAGGAATGCGAATAGTATCATTTATATTCATTTCTTGCACAGTTTTTCAACAGGGAACGTCTGTAATGATGTAAAAATCTGCAGTAACTAAAACATTACACCTCATTTTTTTTAAATTTCCTAAGGACCGTGGGAGGTAGGAAGTGGTACATTTCGGGACGTTTTACTTACGATTCTCTTGTAAGTAACAGATATTTAATGAAGGATGTCGTTTTCTTACAAGGGAATCAAAAAGGCTAGTAAACAGCGGAATACTTGACCTTCAGCAGAAAGACGTCATATATTTATTCGACGACGTGATGTTTTGTTCACAACACCTCCAGTCGGATCAATGAACGCGAGACATGGGAAACTTCTATGGAATGCAGTATCTGCGTTACGTAAGGTACCAAATAAGCCAACACAACTGTTGATGAAATGAAAAACACACGAATGTGGTAATAAGACATCAAAAACAATGAAACTTTTTCCAACACGGATCACATCAATTCCACAATTGTTGCTACATCTCTGCCAAAAACGGCAAGAATCTTACTATAGATTCGCTCTTGAAGCAAACACAATTACATTGAAAGAAATATTCGTCTATTAGAACATCGATAGAAGTGTAAGAATCTGTGAATCATTACGCTGCATATAAAATTGTTACGTGTCAAAGAGACTGTCCATCATGACAGGAACAGAGAGCAAACGAGATATATTTTCTCATGCTTCAAATATGTGTTTACGTTCTCTTCCTTTAAGAGGAGCAAGGTGCAGTTATACAAATTATTGCTTCACGAGTAAATTGTAGGTTACGTCACAGAATCACCTCGGTCGGCTCTTTGGCGCGATTTTTTCAAACTGGGCGACTGTTATTAGAAAATAGTTTCCAGCTTTCCACAATAACGATCTTTTTATAAAAATAAATATAATTCGTATTTGTTTCGATATTCTGGAGTATAGTATTGGTGGAATCAGTGTATGTGCAGCTTTGTCGAACGAATTTATTACAAAGTAGATTTTGAATAATGCTGTTCAAAGCATCGTGTTCCACAAACCCCAACTTCTTACTCTACACAAAACACACGTGCTTTTCTTCTCGCTTATTCCCGACTGGCAACACACACGGCATTTTCGCGTCGGCGCCTGCTTTTACGCGAAAGACTGTGTGTGTTATTCTGGAAGATGTCGTCCCACCAGACGTGTCGGCACCGACACCTGTCAAGGTTCCACGCTGAGAGCATCAACTGACATCGATACTGCCTCTTTCTGTGAGGTTCATTTGAAACTCAATTCTTCGGAATTTTGCACCATGTTGGTTGTACAACAGGTACTGATTCAGAGCTGCTACGTCCATGAAATGGTCAAATCGCTGCATATATATTTTCTAAGACGTTTGCTCGTGCCCGAATAACTGGTCCCGTATTGGTCAGCTGAATGAACGCCAGCCGTTCACTCGCTGCACTCCAGTATCACTCCAGGATTCCACTGCACTTTTATCTCCTCAGTCTGCCGCAGCTCGCCGCTTTAAACACAGGGAAGCGTATACACGTCTCTGCTGTCTCGCCACCGCACTGCCATCAGCTTCCCTCTGTAAGAGGTCTTACATTTACCTCTCTCGAGTTTTGCCTCCTTCAGAGCTGTCAGCACTTCCTTCCCGTTAATACTAACAGTTCCAATGCAGCCACTGCTTTTAGAAACGACAAAATCGAACCGCTCATTAATAATATAGAACCTGTCGGTAGACAAAGTATATCGATTGTTAAAACATCGGTGAAGCAAAGACTTTAGACACTAGAGGATATTCACTATATTGTGGCTTAAACACAATGTCTTTCCCACTGCAAGTTACAAAGTGTCACAAAGAATCGCTACCTGCTTTACACGAGCGAAACTATTTAATATCAAAGCGAGATCGATAGACGTCCCGCCCTTTCCACAATTAACAGCGATTCATGATGGCATAACTCGTGTCCGGGAGTAAAAGGCCTCCTCAAATGTTTTCTATAGATGGTCAGTGACAGATCTGTATCTACACAATTCAGCCGGAATACCAGAGTCATTTTGAATAAACACTCTTGTCATTAAAATGAAGGAACCTCAAATAGTACATTTCAAAATTCAGTCTTTAAATAATCCCTGAGAGGAATAAGATATCGAATAAAGATTACAATTCCCCAATACTTTTTTCTACCCATTTGCGAACACACGATCGCTGTTTTAATGTGTCCTGCGTGTGCGTTTATGAACTGTTCAGCACATTTGTTCGTCTCGCTCGCCATCTTTGCTAGCAAGCTCCCATAAAAAAGTGATTGTGGAGGATCTCCAAAGAAATTTTTACAACTAGATTTCGTGTCGAACGGAATTTGCTCCTAGCTACACTGCAATTAGCGGACCACGAAATTACCGAACCGGAACCATTGTAATCAGTTATAACTTCTTGTCTGACGTCCCCTTCACATCCTGACGTTTCTGAGTCATTGTCATTGAGTATCATCATCGCTCTCTTCACCACTGCTCCACACTCCGTAGCTTTTATTTATTTACTTTTTCACTCATCACTCTTCTGACTGGTCTGATGCGGTCCGCCAACCTCTCCACCTCAGAGTAGCGCAGGCAGCCCAGGTCCTCAAATGTTTCCTGGGTGTACTCCAGTCTCTGTTTTCCTCTGCAGTTTCTACCCTCTACAGCTCCCTCTAGCACTGTGCGAGTTATTCCGTCATGTCTAAACAGCTGTCCTACCATCCTGTCCCTTCTTGTTGTCATTGTTTTCTCCATATATTCCTTTCCTCGCCGACTCTGCTGAGAACTTCCTCATTCCTTACCTCATCAGTCCACCTAATTATCAACACTCTCCTGTAGCACCACGTCTTACATGCTTCTATTCTCTTCTGTTCTGGGTTTCAGACAGTCCGTGTCTCACGGTCGTATAAAACTGTGCTCCAAACGTAAACCCTAAGAAATTTCTTCCTCAAATTAAGGCCTATTTTTCATACTAGTAGACAAGCCAACATCTCTTTTTCTCAACACATACTAATCGTACGGGGGTAAATGAGGTATCGTTAGAAAGTTTTTTAACCGGCTTCTGTCATTCCATATTAGTATTGCACTAAAATTTTGCTACTTGCGGAAAATTTACGATAAAGGAGACTTTCAACTGTCACACGCAAAAGGGTATCGCGGATGGTGAGCTTCATACCTATATTCTACGAAGCTATTAAACAGGAATAAGAGTCTCCCTCTTCATACCACCCTGTTACAAAAATAATTTTATTTGTTGTAAAGCACTTATTAACTGGACAGTTTGTATACAGCACTGTCACAGATAATGTGTGTGGCCGCTGCAGTTATCCGCTATATCTGCCATTGTACAAGTTGACTTTCCTAATCGAGTATACCTTCTGAAACGACAGACATACCTGCCATTGCCACCTTCAATTCTGATTTACCTACAGCCACCATGATCTAACGTGCTCACTGTAAGTGAAAATGTCTCTCGAGAGGAAGTTCCAGGTTACGTGGATGCTCTGACAGTCCCTGACCTCTGCCACTCGTACAAACCGGGACAAACAGTCCGAGTGCAAAACACATTTCTGGAAACATGAACGTATCATACATAATCCACGACTATTATTTCACGTCGTTCGGTTAGTTTTTAAAAATGTTTACTCTTATTCCTCCAAGTACCCTTATACCAATGACTAAACTTATTCCAAATACTGACATTATTTAAAACTGTAACATCGAGCATGTTTCGCACAGGTCCCGCGGTTACGTTGTGTATTCCATCGTCTTTGACATGGATAAGTAGGGGATTTTCCAGTCAATTCTAGATAGCTTTCACAAGCTTTATGGGACCTTTATAGCAATTCCAAAGTGCTTGAGATTTTAACATGGCTGCATCATAAAGTTTTTGTACAAGTTACTTTCAGGTATCATCTTAGTCACAACCCTTTTCGCCATTTGGTGTAATGTGTCTGACCTCTCTCCCGCCTTTCTTCACTTCCTTTTGATGGCACTATTCTTTATCAGATTCAGGTACGGTTTACATTGATCAAACAGTAAAAATGTAATGTGTACTCAGGACTAACTGCCGTTCCTAATACCTAGGGTCGTGGACATCTTCACTTGACAGGTACGCCTTTCGTACTTGAGAACTACCAACTGTGGTACCGACGTAGCAAGACAGAAAGAACGCAAAATCGTGACTGGCGATGTCCTTACTGGAGCTGGAAATTTAGCGTGGAATTCTACGCGAGATGAATTTAATAGTTGCCACAAAGAAAGTGTGTCTCGAAAACTGGCAGAAAATGAGAGAGTTTCAGGTCGTAGTAAAAGTACACCAGTGTAAAGACACAGCCACCACCTGCACTCTGCGATAGGAATTCTGATGTTTCCTATGACAGTCACTGAAAACGGTTCCCCAAATTCAGCAAAGATGATGAAGTAAGTATTCCAGAATTTGAGTCAATGACAGCTACAGATATGAGAAACTTTGAAGTCCAGATCCTCAGAGTAGTTAAGCAGTTTAAATCACTTAATGAGGGCAGGCCCTCAGGTCCAGATTGTACACCAGTTAGTTTCCAGATGTAACTGTCCCGTACTTAGCAATCGTATACAATCGCTTGCTCGACGAGAGACCCGTACCTAAAGACTGGAAGTCGGCACACGTCGCACCATTACACAAGAAGGGGAACAGGAATAATCCGCTGAATTACGGACCCATATCACTGACGTCAATTTGCTATAGGATTCTGGAACACACACTATGTTTGTAATCAAACTACACGCCTACGGAGTACCGTCCAAGTTGAGCGACTGGATTCGTGATTTCCTGTCAGATAGGTCACAGTTCGCAGTAAATGACGAGACGTCATCGACTAAAACAGGTGTCCTACCTGG